>NC_058378.1:56015000-56331250 GCF_018350175.1 Felis catus | reverse complement strand
GAGCCCGACACGGGGCTTGAACTCCTGAACCGTGAGATCATGACCTGAGCTGAAGTCGGATGCTTACATGACTGAGCCACCCTGGCGTCCCTGAGTAAACTTAAATTCTTTTTTTTTAAATGTTCATTTTTTGAGAGAGAGAGAGAGAGAGAGAGAGCATGCGAGTGGGGGCAGAGGGGCAGAGAGAGAGGGAAGAGAACCCGAAGCAGGCCCCAGGCTCTGAGCTGTCAGCACAGAGCCTGACCCAGAGCTGTCAGCACAGAGCTGACCCGTGAGATCATGACCCGAGCCGAAGTCGGACACCCAACCGACTGAGCCACCCAGCTGGCCCTTAAATTTAAAATAATTTAGATTTACGGGACACCTGGGTGGCTCAGTTCGTTAAGCGTCCGACTTCAGCTCAGGTCATGATCTCATGGTTTGTGAGTTTGGGCCCCACATCTGACTCTGCTGACAGCTCAGAGCCTGGGGCCTGCTTCTGATTCTGTCTCCGTCTCTCTCTCTGCCCCTTCCCCACTCACTCTCTGTCTCTCTTTCTTTCTCAAAAAATAAATAAACATTAAAAAAATAATAAATAAAATTTAGATTTAGGAAAAGCTTGCAAAGATAATACAGAGAATTCTCACATACCCTTCACTCAGGGTACCCTTCACTCCTGATGTTAACATTGTTAAGACTGGGATGCCTAGGTGGCTCAGCTGGTTAAGCATCCAACTTTTGATTTTGGCTCAGGTCATGCATGATCTTCTGCTAGCCCCATGTCTGGTTTTGCACCGTTGTGGAGTCTGCTTGGGATTCTCTCCCCCTGTCTCTGCCCTGTCTCCCTCATTCGCACTTGTGTTCTCTCTCTCTCTCTCTCTCATAAAAAAAAAAATTGTTAAAACTTAATGTTACTATTAACATGATAGATTTTACTCAGATTTTATCAGTTCTTTCGCTAATACCCTTTTTCTGTGTCAGGATCTAATCCAGGTTACCGCATTTGTGTTTAAATACACACATTCTCTCTCTGCACTTCATTTGTGAAAGAAACCAGATTGTTTTCCACAGACTGGATCTTGCTGGTTGCACTTCTGCGGTTTTATTTAACATGTTCCTCCATCCTCTGTATTTATTATACATTTGTAGTTAGATCTAATTATAGAAACTGATTTGAATATCAGTTAGGTTTTTTGATTTTTGGTAAGAACTTCATAGGTGGTGTGAGTTTTTTAATACAGTAGTTCCTGCCTCTTCAGAGGATGCATTCCAAGACCCCCAGTGGATGCCTGAAAACTGTGGATAGTGCTGAACCCTATATATACTATGTTTTTTTAATACATACATACTTATGATAAAGTTTAATTTATAAATTAGGCCCAATGAGAGATTAACAACAATAACAATAACCACAATAATAATAAAATAGAACAGATATAACAGTATACTGTAATAAAAGTTATGTGGATGTGTTCTCTCTCAACATACCTTACTATACTGTTCTCACCCTTACGATAATGCGAAGTGATAAAATGCTCATGTGATTTGGTGAAGTGAGGTGAATGATGTAGGCATTATGATGTAGCATTAGGCTTACTACTGACCTCTGACCGTACATCGGAAGGAGGATCATCTGCTTCTGGACTGTGGTTGATTACAAGTAGCTGAAACCACGGAAGGCAAAACCATGAATAAAGGGGGGCTGCTGTATGCATTTTTAAAAGACTCTGGACACACATTGCTAAACAGCTTCCCAGAAAATTATTAATGCTCTCACAAGCTGGATACAAGAGAACCCACCTTACTGTACCTGTCCAACATGATCAGGAATGATGGGTTGTCACTTGTCCCAATATACCCCGGAGGGATGTTTGCTTGTGAAGCTCTTTAGAAGTGACTAAATTTTCTGTCAGCTGAGATAATTAATGTCGAGAACATTTTGGTACCTATATAATATGTATGAAAAGTGTCATTTTTTAAAGTCTCCAGAACTGAACCTGAACTGATAAAAATTTGCAAACTTAAAATTCACATGTAAAAACGATATGTCGAAAAGGAAGATAAGTAGAATTAAGTACTATGTCATTTTTTTGTAACTGGGAAGATGAATGGCTAATCAAAGCATTAAATAAGACTATATAATGTCTTAGGTCTTCCATTTTTCCATGTTAGATACTGTTAAACAGAGAGCTGATATTGATAAAAATGCCAATTCTTTTGAGAGAGAGGGTACGAGCAAGTTGGGGAGGGGCAGAGGGAGAGGGGGAGAGAGAATCCTACATAGTCTCCACGTCCAGTGCAGAGCCTGACTCGTGGCTCAGTCTCACAAACCGTGAGATTGTGACCTCAGCCAAAATCAAGATTCGGATGCTTAACCGATTGAGCCACCCAGGTACCCCGACAAATTTTTATTCTGATGTATTTCCTCTGATAATAATGCTGGCAAGCAATCATGATAGATGTCCATTTAAAGAGCTTTAGTCACTTTTTTATTCTGTGTGCAATTTATGTTAAATTAAGGACTGTTTTAGGTTGTGCTAGTCACTCTCTTTGTTCAAGGTACTTTCTGCAGAAAAGTCTTGATTACCAGCTGGAGATCTTGGACAAATTACGTAACTCCCAGAGTCTCAGTTTCCTTGACTGTAAAAAGGGGTAACATTTCCAACCTCATATAGTACATGTGAAAAGGAAAATGAAGTGCAATCTTCTTAGAGTAATTTAAAAAATTTTGACTTTTTTTTGGCAACATCATTTGCTTTGAGATTTGCTTGCCAACCTACCAATCCATATGTGTGGAGACACACTTATTCCTGGATTTTTCTGGATATTTATACTTAGCTATTGATGATTACAGAATCCTATCTCTTGATGGGGGAAATAATAGTAAAATGTTTATGTTTTCTCTTAGTTTAATAAGCAGTCGGTGACTCAGACACCAGGGCGAGAATCTTCTACTCCTCAGGTACAGAAGAGAGCCCGTTCACGTTCCTTCAGTGGCCTTATCAAGGTAGGTATGCTGTGCTGTCGTTTTCAGCATTGACTTAGAGAAAATTTAACAGTCTAACTTTTCTTATGCATAAACAGTTTTCTTCTATTCTTTGGGATCCTATAAAGGGTTTGTTTGTAAGAGGTTAAGGATAGAATTTGGAAAAACTTTTAGTTTTTATAGCATTTTTCTGTTTCAAATTGGAGAAGGGGTTCTGTGATTGGAGAAGGGAAGAATAAAAGAAAGGTCCTTCCTTCTCTTTGGGGGCTGAGGACAGAGTCCCATTCCTGAGCAGTGTAGAGAGTTCTTTGTTTTGTGCTACACATTTCACTGCACAATTTACAAAAGCTCTTGGAGAAGTGAGGGAGTTGACAGGCTTGTGGAAATGGTTTGGGAATGGATTTTTTTTTTTGAAGTTTATTTTGAGAGAGAAGAGAGAGATGGAGAGAGCATGTGTGGCTTGTGCACCAGCGGGGGTGGGACAGAAAGAGAGAAAATCCCAAGCAGGCTCTATGCTGTCAGCGTGGAGCCTGATGTGGGGCTCAAAACCCACAAACTGTGAGATCATGACCTGAGCTGAAATCAAAAGTTGGCCACCTAACCAACTGAGCCACCCAGGTGCCCCCAGAAAATGGATTTTCTGATAGCCTAGTGAGTTTCAGGTAGCTGAAATTTTTGTAAGCTTATTATTTCAATCAGTTGTATATTTCCTCTGTATCAAATTACTTAAAAATCTTGTTTTTAAAACAAATACAGTATCTACTTCTGTGCTGTTGCTGCCCTCACTATGCTTGTAGGTTGAATTCACAGGTCTTCACGGATGATCTCAATTTGTGATTAAGGGATGTTGCCATTAGGTGGCAGTAGATAACCCAATTATGGGGTTCAAATTTTCAGGCATAAACTAAGGCAACGTTCTGGTTAACTTGGAGAGAGATTAAGCACAGTTCTGTGTTCTGCTGTTTTTATTTTAAAAAATTGTTTTAATGTTATTAAAATCTATAAATCCAGCAACATTAAGGAGCTCTGCTTAAAAGTAAACATTATTCCCTAAAAAAATAAAGACCTTGTAATATGTATTTTTTCTGTAAGCTGCAGTTGTTAGCCATTGCTATGTCATCTAGCCCTAATTTTGGTCTTAGCTATTATCATTAATAGAAGTTTAGAATTCACTCTCAATCCTGATCTGTGGAGGGCGAGTACCTTCTGCTACATTAGTCTTGCTTAACATCAAAATTGCCTTTGTGATCAACAGAATGAAAGAGCAACTCACAGAATGTAAAATATTTGTAAAACATATGTCTGATAAGGAGTCCAGAATATATAATGAACTCTTACAACAATAGAAAAAGAAAATTAAAAAATGGGCAAAGGACTCTGACATTTCTCCAAAGAAGATACACAAATGCCAATAAACACATGAAAATATGCTCAATATCACTTATCTTTTAGGGAAATGCAAATCAAAACCACAGTGAGATAGCAAGTCATACACAGTATGATGGCTATTATTAAAAAAACAAACAAACAAACAGGGGTGCCTGGGTGGCTCAGTCGGTTAAGCGTCCAACTTCAGCTCAGGTCATGATCTTGCAGTCCGTGAGTTTGAGTCCCACATTGGGCTCTGTGCTGACATCTCAGAGCCTGGAGCCTGCTTCGGATTCTGTGTCCCTCTCTCTCTGCCCCTCTGCCGCTCACGCTCTCTCTCTCTCTCAAAACTAAATAAACATAAAAAAAATAAAAAAAACAAACAGAAAAGAACAAGTGTCAGGGAGGATGTGGAGAAATTGGAACCCTTGTACACTATTGGTAGGAATGGAAAATGGCGCAGCTGCCAAGGATAACAGTGTGGCAGTTCCTCAAAAAATTAAAAGGATTTTACCATATGATTCAGCAAGTCCACTTCTGGGTACACACCCAAGAGAATCAAAAGCAAGGGTAAGAACCAGATATTTGTACACCCATGTTTGTAGCAGTATTACTCACAACAACCAAAAGGTGGAAGCCACCTAAGTATCTGTTGACGGATGAATGGATACACAAAATGTTGTATATACACGCAGTGGAATACTCTTCAGCCTTAAAAAGGAAGGAAATTCTGACATATACTACAACGTGAATGAACCGTGAGGACATTATGCCAAATGAAATAAACCAGTCATAAAAGAACACTTACTACGTGATGTCATTTATACGAGAGACCTAGAATAGTCTAATTCATGGAGAAAGAAAGTAGAATGGTGGTTGTTAGGGGCTAAGGGTTTGGGGCGGGGGGAGTTGGGAATTATTGTCTAGTGGGTACACAGTTTCTATTTGGGATGATGAGAAAATTCTGGAGGTGGATGGTGTGATGGTTGCACAACAATATGAATGGAAGTAATGCCACTGAACTACATACTCAATATGGTTAAAATGGTAAATTTTGTGTTGTGTATATTTTACTATAATTAAAAAGTAATTTATTTTGCTAGAACCCTAGCAGTATACTCACCTGCTTAGGTGTAGTTCATGAAATGAACATCCTTTTTGGTTCATTTTACTTGGAAGTCTGTCATTTCCTCTGACTTCCTGTCATTGAGATTATTGATAACAAGAAAAGTTGTTAGTCAGATATTTCTCTATGTGTCAGTCAAACAAATGTTTCTTTAACTGAAGCTACATGGTGTAGTTTTCTCTTTCTAGTGAGGTCTCTGCGGTGGCTCTAGATGTCATGCTAAGTGTTGCTTCAGATGTAAATATAGAGTATATCCTTTTGGCAAGTGCCCACTTAACTCAGAGAGAATTTAGAGCTTTAGAATTATAATAGAATGGGGCGCCTGGGTGGCGCAGTCGGTTAAGCGTCCGACTTCAGCCAGGTCACGATCTCGCGGTCCGTGAGTTTGAGCCCCGCGTCGGGCTCTGGGCTGATGGCTCAGAGCCTGGAGCCTGTTTCCGATTCTATGTCTCCCTCTCTCTCTGCCCCTCCCCCGTTCATGCTCTGTCTCTCTCTGTCCCAAAAATAAATAAAAAACGTTGAAAAAAAAAAAGAATTATAATAGAGTTTATAATTCTGCCAGGAGAAAACATTTTAGAACAGCAACTTTAAATACAAACATTAACAAATTTTATGAAACAGAAGGATAAAGTATTTTTGTTCTAAATGAAGAGACTTTTGAGCTAATAATAGAGGTTTCTGCTCAATAGAGACGGGGTAATGAAATGTCTTTTTAAAAGTTCATTGGAAGCTTTACAGCCTGTCCTATGGCTCCTAGGATCCCCATTTCAGCTTTTCTGAGGTGATACCTGATTTCAGAAAGGAAGATGTAGTGGTCTCATTTTTCTGGTACTTCTATGTTTTAGGTATTTGATTTATATTCTGCTTTGATCCCTTTTTTTTGGGCTAGACCCTTTCCTCCAGAATTCCTCTCATGTAAATAATTTATTACATTGGAATATTCTTTTTTTTTTTAATTTTTTTACCGTTTATTTATTTTTGAGACAGAGAGAGACAGAGCATGAACAGGGGAGGGGCAGAGAGAGAGGGAGACACAGAATCTGAAACAGGCTCCAGGCTCTGAGTTGTCAGCACAGAGCCCGACGTGGGCCTTGAACTCACGGACCATGAGATCATGACCTGAGCCAAAGTCGGACGCTTAACCGATCAAGCCACCCAGGCGCCCCAGGAATATTCTTTTTTTTAAAGTTTATTTATTTTGAGAGAGAGAGAGAGTGGGGGAGGGTGAGAGAGAGGGTGAGAGAGAGAGAGAATCCCAAGCAGTCTCTCCACTGTCAGCGCAGAGCCTGACACGGGGCTCAAACTCACAAACTTGAGACCATGACCTGAGCCTAAATCAAGAGTCCAGATGCTTAACCGACTGGGCCACCCAGGTGCCCCTGCATTGGAATATTCTTAATATTGCTGCTAAAATTTATATTGTAAAGTTTAATCTTTTAGTTTTGTTACATTCCTTTTTTGGGATTTAAACTTAATCTAAGAAGAAAAACGGGAAGATTTCCTCAAAGATGATAGAATTGTCACTGTCAGCTGTTACAGTAGGTTAGGTGAGCTTCTAAGCTGTTCAGAGATGAAAGGGCTTTTTGTCCTGCTCTGAATGACAATATAGGCATGTGACCCTCTTAAGAAGACCTGCATGCTCTTGTGGCTGTATTAGAAACTCTTAAAGACTCTCCCCAAATTTTCTAATCCTGTATGAGGATGTGACAGGGAGGCAGTCTTAGAGTGGACCTCACAGAAGTGTCCTTTAGTAGGGAGGGGACTCTTTTCTTTTTTCAACGTTTATTTATTTTTGGGACAGAGAGAGACAGAGCATGAACGGGGGAGGGGCAGAGAGAGAGGGAGACACAGAATCGGAAACAGGCTCCAGGCTCCGAGCCATCAGCCCAGAGCCCGACGCGGGGCTCGAACTCCCGGACCGTGAGATCGTGACCTGGCTGAAGTCGGGCGCTTAACCGACTGCGCCACCCAGGCGCCCCGGGAGGGGACTCTTAATAGCTGCCAGAGACCACATGTCTTTGGGAAAAAAATTATATTGGTAAATAACTGGTGGTTTTGTTTTTTTTTTTAATGTTCTTAGAAACACACTGTAATTGGCCTGCATTAGCTAGTTTAAATCAACTATAAAATTGCTTCTTACATTTCAGCTATTTTAAATGTAGAGGAAAAGTGATCACCTAAAGAAAGGCAATAATTTCAAGGTTTTTTGTAACATGCTTTGGACTCCTTTGTATAAGATGCCCTGGCAGAATTTATCAGAAAGCTGAAATTTTTTAATTTTTATTTTTAGTTATTTTAATTTTTGTAACTTTTTTATTTGTTTCAAAAAATTTTAAACTAAGAAACTGTAGTGGAGCACCTAGGTGGCTCAGTCAGTTAAGCATCTGGCTCAAGTCATGATCTCATGGTTTGTGAATTCAAGCCTCATGTTAGACTCTGCACTGACAGCATGGAGCCAGCTTTGGATCCTCCTCCTCCCTCTCTCTCTGCCCCTCCCCTACTTGGTCGTTTTCTCTTTCTCTCTCTCAAAATAAATAAACTTAAAAAAAAAAAGAAAGAATCTGTAGTTTAAAAGATCAGTATAGCTATTATACAGATAGAGTCAATCTTTATAAATCACATATTTTCTCTTCCTAAATCAGCGGAAGGTCCTGGGAAATCAGATGATGTCAGAAAAGAAAAACAAGTACCCTACTCCGGAATCTATAGCCATGGGTGAACTGAAGAGAGCCAGCAAAGAAAATATGAACTTAGTAAGATCCTGTTCTTCAGACTTTCTCTTTGTGTACATTTGTAGAAAGGAGAAATATTGCTATACTGTCTGTCATCTGTTTTATTTCCTGTTGTGTTTCTCTGGGCCATGAAACTATGCCTTTTCTTCAGTCCTTTCACGTATGTTGATGGTCAAAACAAACACATGTGGAGTTCCAGGAGAGTATAGCCAGTCATACGCAGAGGTGACAAATATGGTGAAATAGCTCCACAAAGTGCTGGAACTATTCCAGTCCTTACGGGGAGACTCTAGGGGGCAGGTAACACTGAGTTGGGCCTGCTTGACACTGCATCACTTGTTGGGTAGTCTCAGGTATACTAGACATGCTGCTTCATCAAGCCAGCAATGAAATCAATTAAGGTTAGTGATATAAATACAATCTGCCTCCGTGAAACTCTTCACACTGAAATGGAACAAGCAAATAATTCTTCTGTTAGTAGTCCATGTATAAGAATGATATAAGCACATTTAAGCCACTATAAAATTTTCTTGTTACAGTTATTTCCTGGTTCTCCAGCTGTCACATTGATGCCAACAAGATTGAAGTGGTCTGAGGGGAAGAAAGAGGGGAAAAAAGGTACTGATTATATATATATATTTTAAAAAAAAAAATTTTTTTTTTCAACGTTTATTTATTTTTGGGACAGAGAGAGACAGAGCATGAACGGGGGAGGGGCAGAGAGAGAGGGAGACACAGAATCGGAAACAGGCTCCAGGCTCTGAGCCATCAGCCCAGAGCCCGACGTGGGGCTCGAACTCCCGGACCGCGAGATCGTGACCTGGCTGAAGTCGGACGCTTAACCGACTGCGCCACCCAGGCGCCCCGGTACTGATTATATTTATTCTTACTGAATGTAAGTCCTTTCTGCATTTAGTCAGTCAGGAGCAGTTTTTGAATTCCCAGTGTCAGAAGCAACGTAAAATAGCAAGACTGGGTCTTTGCCCTTGAGTTCATTTAGCAGATGGTTATTGATAACATACCTAGCGCTGTCCCCGGTGCTGAGGTGCAGAGCTGTGAAGACAGCCCCCATGGTCCCTGCATTCTTGGACAGATGGGACACATGTGAACAAAATCTTAAGAATAACTTGTTAAGAAAATTTAAAGGAAGTGTAAACTAATTTGTGAAACCAAGTACAGAAGTGCTAAGAATATGCTCAATAAACATGGAATAGTTATGTTCTCTTTCTGTGTAGACTTTGGCCTTGTTTACTCAGTGAGGCTTTCAGTGAATAAACAGCTGATGGATCCTGGAAATCATATCATACAACATATTTCAGACGATACTTAGAACTTCTTTCCTCTGAAGAAGCCATGTGGCCCACTGGGAGGACCAGGGGACTTGTTGTTAGACCTGATTTAAGGCATTATTCCTCTGGCCCAGGAAGACCATTCATTCTCTCTGAGCTTGTTTCCTTCTCTGAAAATAAGGATAATAGTTATATCTAGTTCACAGATATCTTGTGAGGCTTCATTGAAATAGTGTTTGAGAAGCATTGACAAGTAGTGCTAGTGTGACTAGAGAAAAATGGTTGAGACGTGGTCTTATTTTAAAAGGCTCCTGTGGCAGATGAAGTGATCTCTGGTTTGACATGTGCACTTTACTAATGAGACCTGAGCATAATTATGATTTGAGATATCAGCAATAGAAAGAGAACAAAAATCCAATCCTTATGGATAAATCTTTATTCTTTTCTAAAAGATTAGATTTCAGTATAGTCTTTTTTTTTAATTTTATTAATTTTATTTTTTTTAAATTTATATCCAAATTAGTTAGCATATAGTGCACCAATCATTTCAGGAGTAGATTCCTTAATGCCCCTTACCCGTTTAGCCCATCCCCCCTCCCACAACCCCTCCAGTAACTCTCTGTTTGTTCTCTATATTTAAGAGTCTCTTCTGTTTTGTCCCCCTCCCTGTTTTTATATTTTTGCTTCCCTTTTCTTATGTTCATCTGTTTTGTATCTTAAATTCCTCATATGAGTGAAGTCATATCTGTCTTTCTCTGACTAATTTCACTTAGCATAATACCCTCTAGTTCCAGCCATGTAGTTGCAAATGGCAAGATTTCATTCTTTTTGATTGCCTGGTAATACTCCATTGTATGTGTATACCACATCTTCTTTATCCATTCATCTGTCGATGGACATTTGGGCTCTTTCCATACTTTGGCTGTTGTCAGTAGTGCTGCCATAAACATTGGGGTGCATGTGTCCCTTCGAAACAGCATACCTGTATCCCTTGGATAAGTACCTAGTAGTACAATTACTGGGTTGTAGGGTAGTTCTATTTTTAATTTTTTGAGGAACCTCCATACTGTTTTCCAGAGTGGCTGCACCAGCTTGCATTCCCAGATTTCAGTATAGTCTTGTTCCTTATCCTTGAATGAATTATCTGAGCTCTTTTTCTTTCCATCTTCGGACTTAAAGGAGGGGCTGTCTGATTGAGGCAATTTGGGTGTTTGAGTTATGTGTGTCTAAATATTTTTACCTAACCTATATATCCATGAATCAAAGCTAAGTATAAGTTATTTTTGAAGGATACATTGTTTTGTATCAATTATACCTTTTGTGGCTTTCATTTTTTAAAATAAGAAATATTAAGTCTTTTTATATTGACAGTTCTACTTTCAGGAGAGAGAAATGCATTACAGAAATAAGCCAGGTTCAGGGTGCCTGGTTGGCTTAGTTGGTTGAGCGTCCAACTTTGACTCAGGTCATGATCTCATGGTTCCATTAGTGCGTTCGAGTCCTGCATGGGGTTCTCTGCTGTCAGCGCAGAGCCTGTTTTGGATCCTCTGTCCCCCTCTCTCTGCACCTCCCCGGTTTGTGCTCTCTCTCTCAAAAATAAACAGTTAAAAAAAAAAGAAAAAAAAAAGAAGCCAGGTTCATATTTTACCAAGAAGATTTTTTAATTTTTATAAAAAAATTTTAATGTTTTTTAATTTATTTTTGAGAGACAGAGCAGGGGAGGGGCAGAGAGAGAGAGGGAGACACAGAATCCGAGGCAGTCTCCAGGCTGTCAGCTGTCAGCACAGAGCCCAATGTGGGGCTCGAACCCACGAACCATGAGATTGTGATCTGAGCTGAAGTCGGACACTTAACTGACTGAGCCACCCAGGTGCCCCTTACCAAGAAGATTTAGAGCAAGGGTTCTTGAGCTGTTCCTGTGGACCTTCTAAAGACTCTGATAAAGTTCCTAGTATTGTTAATGTTATTTCATTTGTAGATGCCTATGTACGTTTTTTTGGAGGACAGAATATATAGTTTTGTTAGATTCTCAAAAATGTTAGTGATTCAGTTGTGCCTGGCTGACTTGGTAGAGCATGCAACTCTCTCTCTTTTTAATGTTGATTCCTTTTTGAGAGAGAGAGAGAGAGAGACAGAGAGGGAGAGAGCATGAGCGGTAGAGGAGCAGAGAGAGAGGAGGGCACAGGATCCAAAGTGGGCTCCACACTGAGAGCAGTGAGCCGGATGCGGGGCTCAAATTCACGAACTCCGAGATCTTGACCTGGGCTGAAGCTGAACGCTCAACCAACTGAGCCATCCAGGTGTCCTGAGAATGCGACTTTTGATCTCAGGGTCGTGAGTTCAAGCCCCATGTTGGACGTGGAGCCTACTTAAAAATTAAAAAAAAAAAAAATGTTAAGGATTCAGAATAGTGGGAGCCCACAGATAATGAGCACCTTTGATTGGGTTAGGCAGTGGCATTTTCGCTTTGCCCTCCCCTTAGTCATTTCCTCCATCTTGAAAAGCCTTCCTTGGCTGTCATGATGATATCCTATTCTTATTCTCCTTCCTTGTTAATTCTTTTCCACTTCTGTGGTGGCTTACTGTTGCTGGTCTACCTCTGCTTCCTGTTTTTAAGTGATCTGTCTTGAGTTCCCTGCTTGTCTCTGCTCTTGCTTTTTCCCTCTCAGCAGCTTGGGCTAATCCACCGCTCTATTCTCTCTTTAGGATAACTGCTGCCAGACCTGCATCTCCAGATCTGAATTCTCTTCCAGTTTCCAAGGACACAAATCCACTTACCTGCTGTCTGATTCTTTTAATGCAATGAATATAACTAAATTTTTTTAATAGTTATTTGGAAATCTTTATTCGTATTTTTTTCCCATAATTAATTAGATTTTATTCAAAATTCTTTGGATTAAAAACTGCTGTGAAAAGTTACAAATTTTCAAGTTATACATCGAAGCTCCAGGTTTCTCCTGTTTAAATCTTAGCCAAAAATGCTATAATAGAAAGTACTGTGAAGTTTTCTTTTTTTTTCCTGATTTTATTTTTTATTTTTTAAAATTTACATCCAAATTAGTTAGCATATAGTGCAACAATGATTTCAGGAGTAGATTCCTTAGTGCCCCTTACCCATTTGGCCCATCCCCCCTCCCACAACCCCTCCAGTAGCCCTCTGTTTGTTCTCCATATTTATGAGTCTCTTATGTTTTGTCCCCCTCCCTGTTTTCATATTATTTTTGTTTCCCTTCCTTTATGTTCATCTGTTTTGTCTCTTAAAGTCCTCATATGAGTGAAGTCATATGATATTTGTTTCTCTGACTAATTTCACTTAGCAAAATACCATCCAGTTCCATCCACGTGGTTGCAAATGGCAAGATTTCATTCTTTTTGATTGCTGAGTAATACTCCACTGTGTGTGTGTGTGTGTGTGTGTGTGTGTGTGTGTGTGTATACATATATACATGTGTGTGTGTGTATATATATATACAGATATATATATACACACACCACATCTTCTTTATCCATTCATCCATCAATGGACATTTGGGCTCTTTCCATACTTTGGCTGTTGTTGATAGTGCTGCTATAAACATGGGGGTGCATTTGTCCCTTCGAAACAGCACACCTGCATCCCTTGGATAGATGCCTACTAGTGCAGTTACTGGGTCATAGGGTAGTTTTGTTTTTAGTTTTTTGAGGAACCTCCAAACTGTTTTCCAGAGTGGCTGTACCAGCTTGCATTCCCAATATAACTAGATTTTTTGATGGTGATTTTATAAAAGGAACAAATATTATTTGAGGGAAATAATGTAATTTAATTATCATCATCAAGAACACACTCCAGGAGCGCCTAGGTAGCTCAGTCGGTTGAGCATCTGACATGATTCTGGCTCAGGTCATGATCCCAGGGTCATGGAATTGAGCCCTGCATCAGGCTGAGTGTGGAGCCTGCTTAAGATTCTCTCTTTTTCTCATTCTGCCCCTCCTACCCACCTTACATGCACCTGCGCTTTCTCTCTAAAATTAAAAAGAAAAAAAAAAAAAAAGAACACTCTCTCCAAAGAGATTTATTTAGCAGAGGGTTTCTCAACCTGCTTCTGTGGACATTTTGGGTCAGATAATTGTTTGTTGTATGAGCTACCCTGTACATTGTACCATGGTTAGCAACATCCCTTAGTCTCTACCCATTAGATGCCAGTAGCACCCTTCCCCCTGTTTTGACAACCCAAAATGCCTCCAAACATTGCCAAGTGTCCTCTGGGGACCCCCAGATGAGAATTGCTGATGTAGCACTTCCTTATTAATGAGCATTACTTTCAGTAGTTAGAATCTTACCCATTCTTCAAAGCCTAACCTGAACCACACATCTCCCCTTTGAAACCTTCTTTGGCTAACCCAGCCAGATGTGCATTTTCCTTTGGATTCTTGTGGACACTACTAAAATGTTGACATTTAGTATGATTTATCGTCATTATTTACTTCACTTGTATCATCTAATATCTGTAGCTAGTTTCTTTTCTGAAAGACAGGGCCAGACTTAAGAATATATTTGTGGTCTCCTGTCTCCTGTTCTTTTTCTCCCAGTAATGACATCTAGTAGGCATTTAGTAAACATTTGCTGGTGAGAGGCGTAGTAGTGGTAAGAACATGAGCTCTGCATTCAGTTAGGCTTTGGTTCATTTCCCAGCTTTGCTGCTCAATAGCTATTTATCTTGGGGCAAGTTAACTTGTGTAGGCTTCAGATTCTTCACCTGTAAAATGGCAAGAGTGTTATCTCATGCACAAATTGTTATGAAGATAAATGAGATAAGGTATATAAGAAACTCAGAGCAGTAAAGTGGTAGCTGTTATTGTCATTACATTTTTTAATTTAGTTTAATTTAGTTTAATTTAATTTATTTTAATCTTTATTTTTTGAGAGGTGGGGGAGGGGCAGAGAGAGAGGAAGACACAGAATCCGAAGCAGGCTCCAGGCTCTGAGCTGTCAGCACAGAGTCTGATGTGAGGCTCAGACTCACGAACCATGAGATCATGACCTGAGCCGAAGTTGTATGCTTAACCAGTTGAGCCACCCAGGTGTCCCAAGTTGTTACAATGAACTGAGATTAGGGCAAGTGGACAAAGTGATGTTTATTTGATAGAGAGTCAGAAATTCTCAAGCTATTGAACCTTCAGTTTGTAGAAATATTAAGTGTAGATTCTCTAGCTTTTAGGTGGGATGTTTGCAAACAGAAATGTTTATAAATGTGCTTAATGTTCTTGTTTTTCTTTCAGCCTAGGGTTCCCCTGAAGGATCCAGAGTTCTCCTGTTGTCCACCCAGAATTTTCTCTTTCGTGGGCCAGGCATCATTACCGCTCATGGAGAAGCTTGGACTTGCAGGCTGCTTGCTGCATTTTGAATTGTGAGAGTCACCTAATCCTGTGACCTGACTGACACCTCTAACCCCACTCACTGGATAATGTCTATAGACTCTGCCTACTGAATGAGTGCTGGCATCTCTCTCTTTCTCTCTCTTTGAAAATATCATGGGGAAACTGAACTAGCCAACCAGCTCGCACAGCGCAGTAAATGGGCGGGACCAGGTGGGCTTCAGCGCTCATTCCATGTATTTGTTCAGGCAGATATTATTTTTAAAAATATGAAAGTTGTGCTCAACTGTCAGTGATTTTTTTAAAAAGTACTGTCAATCCTAGTGGGTTGATACTATTTTTAACTGATATTCGGGGCTTTTCTCTGTTTTGTTAGTGTTGGGGGTATTTTGGTTGTTTCTTGTTTGTTTCTTGTTGTCTTTTTTAAAGCCATTTTTCGGATAGGTACTCTAAATTGCCTCTAAGACAGGTGTCTTTCCCTTCTTTTTCACCTTAAGCTTTGGGAAAGCTCTTTGTCTCATGCGGCTGTGCTCCTCAATATCATTTGTGTCCAAAGAACTTAACAGCTTTCCCAGAAATTTACAAATTATTTCTTGGGCCTGAGATTGCAGGGTATTTGGCCTGTGGCATTGAAAAGGGAGAATTCAGAATGATAGAATATTTTAACAACTGTCATTTGTTAAACTTTGTCTCTTCCTCCCTCCTTGCATCTCTCCCTCCTTCCCTCTCTTCCCCTTTCCTCAGTGATGCCAAAGTAATTGTGTGGTTGCTGAACTCGTCTCCTTCATTCAGTCTCCTCTCACCTAAAACATCTCTGGTGCCAGTACTTCTGTGCCAAATCACTGTGACTCAAGGAAAGTCACTGACGGCTTAATAGAGGTTTGCTGATACATCTGAATGTAGTGGAAGCTCTGGAGTGTGACTAGGATGGGGCCAGCTGGCTTTATGACCGTGGTGACTCCTTGTGGACGGGATTATATTGCATCCTTCTAAGGGATGGTGTGTGCGGGCTGGACTGTCTCCTGAGAGCAAGCTGGAGCCACAGGGAGGAAGCCAGCATCACTCTGCAGGGCTGGGAGGATTTAAAGGAGCATGTTCTCCTTTGGAAGCAGTTAAGGCTTATCGCCAGTGCTTGAGGAGGGTTGCTGCGCTGTCCCCTCCTCGTCAGGATGGGCAAGGGAGTGGTCTGGAGGTGGGGCTGGGGCTTTGACCTGGTTGGGGATGTTCACGTGCTGTGTGTTGGAGGTGAGCGGTGGCATGGCTTTGATCCGGTGTGTGGACTCACCCGGAGAGCGTTGTGTGGCCGGCGAGGACGTTCGGAGCGGGCCTGCTCTATTAAGCTGCGCGGCCGCTCTTGCCCTGTGCTGGAGCTGAGTCAGGCTCTGTGCGGAAGCAGTTGCCCGGCAAAGTATGATTTGCTGACTATCTTCAAACTATTGAAAAGGCTGCGTTTCTCCTGAAACGGAAGATGACTCTGCGGGGAGCAGGCTTCGGTTTTGTGTCCAGGTGTCAGTCCTCTCTTCCGTGCCTCCTGTTTCATTTGCTGCTGTAACAGCAGTAGTGAAGGGAAATGTAAAATTTGGCTTTCCAATTCAATGGATTGTGAACGGTAGATGGTGAGGAGTATAAACCTGCGTAGAATCCCTTTTCTCTAAAACAGTTTTATGTCATTCTTAAAAATATTTTTAGCAATTTCACTTATGTAGATTTCTATTTGGCTTTTTTCTTATTGAGAAAATAAGCACCAGCTACCAGTGAATGCAAACAGACGCTGCTTTCAGTATGACCAGACTGAAGTAATGCTCTCCCTTAACTCTGTAGTTCGTTTCTTTATTTGTCTAAATGTTTCATCCCAGAGTGGCGTGGTTGGTTAAACATGCCTGGCATCAGGTGGAGACAGCAGGGCAGTGACCTGATAGCTCCCTCTCATCAGGTTTGTTCTGGCGTTCTATTTGAGGAAGGTGGCTGAGATTTAGGAGACTTTCTTTGGTTGGATGGAATTGATACCCCAGGGTAGTGTTCTGGCACCAGGATGGTGAGAAAGATGCTTGCCACACGCACATGCTTTTATATAGCTCGCTTCCTTGGGCAATTTATGTGTGTATTCGGGTATGTGTGTTTCATTTAAGTTATTTATTAAATATACTTTCCCTTGCTTAAAGGGTGTGATAGGTAATTTTTTAACAGAAGCTGTGATCCAGTTGGAATCCAAATTTGAGAAATAAACAGCATAACCTTCTGCCTTATAATATGTAAGCATTCTAATCCTGTGGAATCTTACGGAGAACTCAAAGACAAAGCCCTTTGTCATTTGCCACAGAAGGGTACTGTCTCCCTTCTGACTTGGTGGGCGGGTATTCTTGAGCCAGTATTTAACAGTTTTTTAATCTATAAGATGTTTTTTTAATCTGTTATGTTTATTTTTCATGTTGGAACAGTCTCTTTGGAAATGCCTCTTCTTATGATTTTTAAGATTTCATTTCTTTCTGGGGTCAGTTGAGATGGATTCTGATACGTCAGTGCAGGGCAGTGTATTTGTGCCAGTGGGCATGAGCATGGAAACACAGAGCACTGCCTTGATTCACATCACTGGGTGAATCAGTGAAAACCATAGTCACTGGGGTTTCTAACCTTTTATAATGACAGACTTTTGCACTGGGACCAGTGAGTCTGGTTTGAAAAACTCCACTGCCACAGCGAAAGAAGATTAGAAGATACTGATGATACCTGAGTGCCAAAACATGTCAAAGGAGATGGTTGTTTACAAATCGTAACTGAAGCGGCAGTTGGTCCTCCATACACTCTTCACCCTGAATATCTTTCTAGGGTCTGTCGGGAATGACAAGGGAGCACCCTTGGGAAATGGAGCAGTGCAGGGCTGTTGACGGCGATGACCACTGCAGAGGCAGCCCTTTGTGGGTCTGTGAGGAAGCCAGCAGATCCCAGAGTGTCGGAGCAGAGCCTTTCCTCCCGGATAGCAGTGTTTTTGTGCAGCTTCCCTCGCAGGAGCCTCTGTTAGGATATGGTTTAAAATACTGCCTCCTAGGAGAAGCTGTGGTCATCGCAACTTTGCCTCGCAGTGACCAGCTGTGTGGCCCATGCTTACCTGGGGCAGCCATCTTTGGGAATGGACTTCTCTAGACTCTTGCTGCTTCCTTACTTCACACAGGGCCTCACGCAAATGCTGGAAGGTCTTTTCTAAGTAGATTTCCCTTTTCCCAGGGAGAACCTCATCCCTGTCCCCTCCACCCTGAAGCTTTTGTACTGAAGACAAGACCTTGATCTAAACCTGGATACCGGCATTTGGCAAGATTGCTCTAGAATCTGGGGAAGATTGGGGTTCCTAAGATGCACAAGCTTTTCAAACCAGTGGTAATTAACCCAATCTAAAACTCCCCAGGGAAAAGCTAGCTTCCCTAGCAGCCAATGCGAACGTGTAGTGGAGAGTCAGTGCAGGGGCTAGTGAGGAGGTGGGGTGGTGATAGTCTGAGCGCTTGCGTTGCCATGGAAGCTGGAGTGTGCGAGGCCACAGCCTGGGGGCTAGAGAGCCATTGAGCAGAGCACTCGCCCACACTTGCTGGGAGCCTGGCAGAGCCTATTGGGAAAAAACGCTCCTGCCGCCCGGGGCCCTTCATAGCAGGGGTTGCCCTCCCATTCTCCCTGAGCTCCCTCAACACGGAAACAAGGTTTCTCAACTGTTTCACCATTTTTTGTATATCATTCTTATTTGACTATATATCGGATAGATCTATGTAACTGTAAAGAAACAACCATATGCACTGTCTTTTTTATTCATGTAATATTCTGAAATTAAATCTTTTGTTTCATATCCATAGGCTTTGACTGGTCTCTTAATTCCAATTTTCACTGATAGATTGTCTTAAGGAGAGATTGCTTCTTAAAAATTTTTTTCTCCTTAGTTTTATTGAGATATTGACAAAGAGGTTGGCCTCTTATTCTGAGGAATATGAAACCTGTCTAAGAAAATCACCTCTGGCTTGTTTTCTAGCTGAGTAGATGAAGTTCACAGGGAGTGGGGCTTTTGGCTGATAAGAAATGGGATTGGAACCTCTGGGAAGTCTGAGCTTTCTGGCGTCCTGTGGTTGAGTCTAGAATGTTTTGCACAGATTCAGTCTCTCACATGATTTTATTTCCTCGTGTAAAGATAAGGAATGATGGGGTACCTGGCTGGCTCAGTTGGTGGAGCATGTGACTCTTGATCTCAGGGTTGTGGGTTCAAGCACCACATCAGGCGAAGAGATTACTTAAAATCTTAAAAAAAAAAAGGGAATGACGGTTATAATGACAGTAAAAAACGATTGATATTTTCATCTAGGGTAACAAGTTGAGGTGTTTAGACAACCTGGTTGAAATGTTTCTGCCACTTATGATGTATATGACCTTGGGGATGTACCCTCATCTGTCAGGTGGGGATAATGGCATCTTGTCTCAATAATGCTCTGCTTTCAGATGTAAGGGCTTGGCAGAAAAGTCTTTTTTTATTTATTTTTATTTTTTTTAATGTTTACTTTTGAGAGAGAGGGAGAGACAGAGGCACGAGTAGGGGAGGGGCAGAGAGAGGGAGACACAGAATCTGAAGCAGGATCCAGGCAATGAGCTGTTAGCACAGAGCCCGATGCAGGGCTCGAACTCACGAACCGTGAGATCATGACCTGAGCCAAAGTCGGACGCTTAACCAACTGAGCCACCCAGGTGCCCAATTTATTTTCTTTTTTGAAGTATTGAATTTATTTTTTATTTTTAAAAATTTACATCCAGGGGCGCCTGGGTGGCGCAGTCGGTTAAGCGTCCGACTTCAGCCAGGTCACGATCTCGCGGTCCGTGAGTTCGAGCCCCACGTCGGGCTCTGGGCTGATGGCTCAGAGCCTGGAACCTGTTTCCGATTCTGTGTGTCCCTCTCTCTCTGCCCCTCCCCCGTTCATGCTCTGTCTCTCTCTGTCCCAAAAATAAAATAAAAAAACGAAAAAAAAAAAAAATAAAAATAAAAATAAAAATTTACATCCAAATTAGTATATATTAGTGAAGCAATGATTTCAGTAGATTCCTTAATGCCCTTTACCCATATAACCCATCCCCCCTCCCACAACCCCTCCAGCAACCCTCAGTTTGTTCTCCATATTTATGAGTCTCTTTTGTTTTGTCCCCCTTCCTGTTTTTATATTATTTTTGTTTCCCTTCCCTCATGTTCATCTGCCCCAATTTTTTTTTAATGTTTATTTTGAGAGAGAAAAAAGTGCAAGTGGGGGAGGGGCAGAGAGAGGAAGAGAGAGAATTCCAAGCAGGCTCCATGCTGTTAGTGTGGCTCGAACCCACAAAACATGAGATCATGACCTGAGGTGAAACCAAGAGTCGGACACTTAATTGACTGAGCCACCCAGGTGCCCCTCGCAAGAAGTTTTAGTCTGGGGTCTGTGATTGTGCTTTGGAACATTGTTTGCCCTTGTAATTCTATGTAAAATTTCGTGTACGTTTGAATTTTTCTAAGGGAAAGATTTTGTAGCTTCCACAAGAATCCCAGAGGAGTCCTTGACCACTAAAATACCAAGAACCACGAGACTTCCACTCTGCCTGGCAGATGGCAAGTATTCATTAGATGTTAATTCTCTCTCTGTCTCTGCCAAGAATACATTTTATAAGCAGCAGGTTATTGATGCTGACATAGTTATTTTTGATAACAAAGGAGTTACTTAAATCTGTACTGAAATAAAACCACTGCAGTTGTCTTTACTCCATTACCTACCCATGTGCTCCTTGTTTGCCATGTAGGCTCCCTGGGTGCTGCACAGAACTGTCTGTCCCTCTCCCCAGCCCCCAGGGGCCAACTCATATATTATTTACTGTAAAGAAAGGAGCCATATCTTTTTCCAGAGAGTGAATCATGGAGAGACTCATAGATAGCACATGGGAAACTGAGTAATGCAAAAGAAAAGAAAAAGGTGTGGAGGAGACAAGAGTTATTTTGAAAAATAGGAGGAGGTTCAAAATGCCTAGTACAGTGCTGGGCACATTATCAATACTTGAATTGTAGAAAGGAATGAAGAAGCAAGATATGCATTAAATAGCAGAAAGGGAAGATGGGAAACAGAACTGGGAAAAGGTTTCCTTAGCCTCCCCTTCCTCCTGGGCTAGTTCTGTGGCCTCTGTCCCCTGGGGTGGGCTGCCCGCTTTTTGCTCCTACCTACATCTCTGAATTAAAAGCATACGGTGGGGGTGCCTGAGTGGTTCAGTTGTTTGATCGTCCGACTTCGGCTCAGGCCATGATCTCACAGTTTGTGAGTTTAAGCCCTGCAACGGGCTCGTGGCTGTCAGCGCAGAGCCTGCTTGGGATCCTCTGTACCCCTCTCTCTATGCCCCTCCCTTGCTCTCACTGTCTCAAAAAATTAAAAAATGAAAAATAAGTAAAGGCATATGGCGGTGGGGATGGTAAGGAGCCTGAACCCCAGGCTAGAGGGTTGTGGTGTGGAGTTCATCATGATTGTTTAGATGTTTTTAAGTCTCAGCCCCTTAATTTCTCCATGAAAAGCAAAAACAAAAATTGGGGTGGAGCAATGGCCAAGATTTGTTCCAACTTGATCATTAATATCTTTTTTTTTTTTTAGCGTTTATTCATTTTAGAGAGACAGAGAGTGAGCAGGGGAGGGGGAGAGAGGGAGACACAGAATCCAAAGCAGGCTCCAGGCTCTGAACTGTCAGCACAGAGCCTGACGTGGGGCTCGAACCCACAAACTGTAAGATCATGACCTGAGCCAAAGTCAGATGCTCAACCGACTGAGCCACCCAGGCACCCCGATCATTAGTATCTTTTATCAGCAGCATCTGGTGCCCAGACCCCAAGTCTTCTACCTTGGAACCAGGATGGAGGTTAGCAGGAGGAGCCACTGGTGTCATTGCTAGCTTCCGCTTTCGTTCCCAGAAATAAGCCTTTTAAAATTTGTGGTGCCTTGGTACTGAGGGCTGCTTAATTCAGTTGAACCACAGAGAAAAGAAACAGACTGTCTAAAGGTTGTTAGTGCAGAAGCCGTTCGTCAACATTGGTCTAGGCAAGTAGAGGTTGCTTTTAAGAGCTGCTCCTGTCCATGAACTTCCCAATTTCCCATACTGAAATAAGACTATGGTAGGGGCTCTAAGGAGGTCAAGCCTCCTGTGAATGAAACACTAATGCCACCATTTATCAAGTACTTACAATGTACGAAGCCTCGTGCTAGCCAATGAATGCCTTATCTCACTAAAGTCACACATGTCTGTAAAGTATTGTTCTCTCCAATTTTATAATAGGAGACATAGGAAGGGTTTAATGTATCCAATGTCAGCTAAAAAGCAGTAGAGTCAGGATTAGCATGCAGGGCTGCCTGACTTCAAGAACTGTGGTCTCATACAGGAGTTACACACCCAGTGTCTAAAAGAGCCAGGAGGGAAATACAAGGTTGTGAAAACAACTGCTTCAAGAGATTGAAAAACGGCATAGGAGCCAAATACAACGCCTCCACAGCCTGGATTTGGCCCACGAGCTCCACTCGGCATCCTCTGGGTGACACTGCTGCGCATCTCCTGGCGGGGCCCTGGGTCTGCGTAGGACGTTCTCCTGAGCTTCTCAGTGCTGGCTCTGGGAGACAGGAGGCGTGCCTGTCAGGAATGGCATTCGGATGCAGGAGGGGGGTGTCCACCATAACCACCCCCTTCCCCTGGCTGCTGGGAACTGCTCATTTCTTTGCTCTCTCACGGGCACTGTTGGATATGGTAGCCCCTCATCTTAAAAGGATATCGAGAACCTGAAATATGGCAGTCTGAACTGCGATGTGCTCTCCGTGTGAAATACACCCCAGAATTCAAAGCCTTAGTAAGGAAAACAGCATGTGAAAATGTCTCCATTTTTATAAGAATTACATGTTGAAATGATATTTTGGACATACTGGGCTAATAAATTATACCACTAAAATGAATTTTACTTGTTTCTTTTTTTCACCTTTTTAATTAACATGGTCACTGGAAAAGGTTAATTTACGTAAATGGCTCATGTTATATTGCTGTGTTCCAGAGTCTCTGGGGCTCTAATCCTAAGCTGTCCCTTCTTTCCCAGAACCTACTCCTCAACTCCAGTGGCATCTGTGGCCACATCTTCTCTTTTCCTTTAGTCATGAGACCACCCTGGAGAGGGGAGGGAAGGTCACAGGAAAGGTGGTAAAAGGTTTAGCCGCCGGCTTCTCTGGGATTGGCTCCTGCCTGCTATGGCTGGCCATGGGAATGCCTCTGCTCCTGGTGTGCACAGCCCTGGGGGCTGCTGGGATTTGCTACAAGGAGACTTCAAGTCAGGGTGTGCACTGAGCACGGCCTGCTTCTCCCAGAGGCGATGCTGCCCTTCAGTGTTTGTCCGTGTTGTGATCCATCAAGATCTTTTTTAAGTTAATGAATTCATAATAAGGTGTGTGTGTGTGTGTGTCCTGTAGTTTCTATATGGATAAAAATGTAGCTGTAAAGTGTAGAAACTGAAATTTGCGGGTGTTAAGGGTCTTCATCTTCCCAAATGCAGGGAACTAGTGATGAATTCTCTAAAAGCAAAGGAAGAGGAAGTTGTGCTGGTCAGAGCAGGAAAGAAAACGTTAAAAATGTAACCTCCTTCCTCATGACCAACTGTCTTGGGCATAAAACACCCATTAATTTTTCTGTTCAGCTTACAGGCCTGGGGCCAGGGCCTTCTGCCGGCCCAGATGAAAAGCCACTGGGATTTACCGGAAACCTAATCACCCAGTAATCCAGGCTTTATTAAGTACTTTAATGTAACTGGAATTGACCATTAATGAGAGGTCTTGTACTGCAGCCACTTCTTGAACGCTTGCTGTGGGAATTGTGTGCCATGAACCAGGAAGAGGAGGAGAATGGAGAGGAGAGGCAAGGCCGTCTTTTTTGTCACTGCTTCCCTCTTCCATGGAAGCACAAAAGCCTACTCTTTCCAGAGCAATCTAGAAACCATCTGGTATGGAGGAAAAGGGGATATATTTAGTCTCAGGCAAATCCTTTGCAGAGACAGAATCGGCGCCTGGCAGAGCTATTTGGGACTTAGGGACAATGGCGCCCTCTCAGGGCCATTGTGAGGAGGGGAAGGGGTTGGAAGCATACCACCAGATTCCCCATGCCCACTTGAGCCAGGGAGCTAGCTCCTTTGTCTCTGATTTACAGTAAGAATTTATATAAATAAGGAGCCTGAAAGTCATCAAACTAGCTCGCAAATGATGTTTTACAGATAGAAATGGAGATTTGGAAAAATAGTGACTTCGGCCTGAGGTGATACATCCAGTGAGTGGCAGTGAGTGCCAGTGTATAGAATTGAATTCATCTTTCCTTTTATTTTATTTTTACAAATTATTTAATTTTTTAGAGAGTATGAGTCGGGGAGAGGGGCAGAGGGAGAGAGAGAGAGAGAGAGAGAGAATCTCAAGCAGGCTCCATGCTCAGCAAAGAGCCCCATGGGGAGCTCGGTCTCAGGACCCTGGGATCACGACCTGAGCTGAAATCAAGAGTTGGGCACTCAACCATCTGAGCCACCCAGGCACCTTCATCTTTCCTTTTAAAGCAACTCTAAGCATACAGTTGGATAAGATGTATACATCCCTGTAACCACCACCCCAATTAAGATGTACGATATTTCCATCATTCCAGAGAGTTCTCTCATGCCACTGTACAGTCAATCCCCATGTGCCTGCCCCAGGCTACCATCTCATTTCTATCACTGGAAATTCCTTTTATCACTAATTCCGTTGCCTAGTTTGCAGTTGGGGTATTGACTAAGTAAGCCTCCTTTCACTGCCTGGCTGACTTGAAATATCTGAGTGTTCCCATGTGGAGGAGAGAGGACCCTTGTTACTGTTTCTGAGACCAATGGCAGGAAAGAGTGAATCTGGCTTGTGGAAACCAGAGTTCTTGAAGGCAGGAGCTGTTCCTTATTTTGTGTTTCTGCAATACCAGAACAGTACCTGGAACATAGGAAGCTCTTCGTAAATGTACTTAGTAAATGTATCTGTCCAATAATGGAATGATTATCCATTGGAGAAGCTGTTCTGTTCCTTCCTGGATAAAAATGTGCTGGTAGTGGTGGTGCCTATCACTAATGAACACAAGTGAGTTTGAGTTTCTGACCTTGAGGGATAGACACAGGGCAAGAGCTGTGTCCAGTCGTCTTGGCTCGGCCCCAGGGGCACAGTGCAGTGGGAGAGATGGTGGGTTCTAATATGATGTGGTAGGTGGTAGGTAGGTAGCTGAATGCTGTGGAAACAGAGGGGAGCGGCATAGAATCCGACTGGGAGATTTGGGGAAGCTTGTCTGGAGGGCACGTGTCATGAGGGATGGTGAGAAGTAGCCTGTGGAAAGGGATTTTGGTGCAGGAACCAGCCTAAGGCATGGCGACTTGAGAGACCACGGTCATGTGACATAATTGCTCTGAGTGGGAAAATGGAACATATGTGGCCCCTGCAGTTGTTGTCATCCTAAGATTCTGTAAGTAGCGGGGTTTAGCTGAATGGCCACAAGTGCCCCAAAATACCCACGCACATTTGAGGTTTGGGTCAGAAAATGCTCTGAAAATGGCCATTTTCTGCAACAAGGTTTTGCATCCTGGGAACAGAAATGGAAATGAACGGATGGTCAGGGTGAAACGTTGCTGGACCCGCAGACACGGAGAAAGGCAGAGTGGCAAGGGAGTCCCCGGTGTCAGCAAGAGCCATGGAAAATGCCAAGTGTTGCACCATTGAGCACAACTGGCATTCACACGTGGCTGGCAGGAGTGTTACGTTGGTTCAATCACTTTGGAGAAAACTGGCAGGATCAACTAACTAGCGGAAGGTCTAGCCTATACCCAGGCCGTTCCGCTGATATGTTTATACCCAACAGAAATATGCTCACCAACAGGCTTGGCCTGGAGCTCTCCAGATGCCCGCGAATACTCGAATGGATACCCGTGTGGTGGGTTCTGCCTCCCACATGTTCACATCCTGTGAATGTGTTGCATTACATAGCAAAGGGGGATTAGGCAGCAAATGGGATTAACAGGTGAACCAGCTGACGTTAAAGAGATTATCCTGGATTATCAGGGTGGGCCAAATGTATCACAAATTTCCTTAAATGAGGAAGAGGGGGACAGAAGGGCCAGAGACGGTGGTATGAGAAAGACTCCACCAGTCTATACTGGCTTTGGAGACGGAAGGAGCCATGAGTCCAGGAATGCGGGCGGCTGCTGGAAGCCGAGAAGGTGAGGAAACACTCTTTCTTACCTAGAGCCTTTGGGAAGGAAGGCAGTCCTGCTGACACCTGGATTTTGGCCCAGGAGACCCATTTCTGACCTCTGACCTCCAGAACTGTAAGATCATGGATTTGTGCTGTTTTAGGCCTCTAAATTTGTGGCAATTTGTTACAGCAAGAATGAGAAACTAACACGTGGAATATTCATATGGTGGAATACTACACAGCAATGAGGACGGAGGATTTGCAATTACACGTAACAATATGGCTGAGAACATGCTGTATGATTTAATTTATGTAAGTATAAAGATGGGCAAAATGAATGCATGCTATTAGAAAATAGGAGAATGGTTACTCTGGGCTGAGGGTGGCCATGGGGTGCTAACAGACCGGAAGGGGGTGTGAGGAAGTTCTGAGATGCTGGTTATGCGGGCGTGTTCGTTTGCAAAGATTCACTGAGCTGTACACTTAACCATATTTGTACTTTCCTCTATGTATGTTATGCTTCAATAGAATGTGTGTGTGTATTTTGAGGGGCATGAAGGAAATTGATTTTTAACTAGATACTAATTATTTAAGTGTTTGGCTCTTGGTCTTGGTAAGGGTGGAAAGTTGGCCGAGAGGATAGGGAGAAGGTGGAAAGATGCAGAGAGAAGGTGGAAAGATGGGGGAAGGGGAGGCCTAGGGACACTTCCTGGAGGTCATGCTTAGGCAGAGTATGTAATGTTGGGGAGCCTGGATGCTGTGGAGCAGGGGTGGACATCTTGGGGGCCCAGAGTTGAGTCATTCCATATATATTTCCCGAACTAGTGATGTTTCATGGGGAGTTCTCAGGGTGGGGCTGATGAAGGGGGTTGCTGAATGGTCCAGGAAAGTATTACTGACAAAAGTGTGGAACTTAGATGAGAGGCAAAGGGGACATGGAAGCTCTGGGGGGGTGGACAGGGTGGGTGGAGTGTATTCTGAGAGAGCCAGACTACACTTAAGGCATTGTTTCCCCGAGGGGCGCCTGGGTGGCGCAGTCGGTTAAGCGTCCGACTTCAGCCAGGTCACGATCTCGCGGTCCGTGAGTTCGAGCCCCGCGTCAGGCTCTGGGCTGATGGCTCAGAGCCTGGAGCCTGTTTCTGATTCTGTGTCTCCCTCTCTCTCTGCCCCTCCCCCGTTCATGCTCTGTCTCTCTCTGTCCCAAAAATAAATAAACGTTAAAAAAAAAAAAGTTAAAAAAAAAAGGCATTGTTTCCCCGAAATAACTTTTAGGTGGTACTTTGGGTGAACTGTTCAAATAAAAAAATTTTTTTTAATGTTTATTTTTGAGAGAGTGAGAGAGTGAGAGAGAGAGAGAGAGAGAATGAGTGGGGGGAGGGGCAGAGAGAGAGGGAGATACAGAATCCAACGCAGGCTCCAGGCTCTGAGCGGTCAGCACAGAGCCCCACATGGGGCTCGAACTCAGGAGTAGTGAGATCATGACCTGAGCTGAAGTCGAACACTTAACTGACTGAGCCGCCCAGGTGCCCCTCTACCCCCTGGAGTTTGAGTCAATTGCCCAGGAAGTTGCAGTTCTAACAGGGTGCCAGGTGGTGCTAATATTGTTGGTCCAGAGGCCACACCGAGAACCACTGATGTAGAGATGGCAGTGGGTGGAGAGTTTGTGACCAGTCGTGGGTGTGGAATATGGGGCTGGAGGGGCAGGGGGTCAGCAACCTGCAGGAAGGGGAGGAGCAGGTATACGGGCGGTGACACCTAGGCAGAGGCAGAGGCAGATTCAGCCTTACCTGGCAGAGGGTGGAGTGAGCCGGTGCTGGGGTGGGCACAGAGTGCCAAGTGGGATGCCCAGGAGGGCTGCCGCTGGGGCTGCTTCTTCGAAGTCAGGGGGCTAATACCCAGCCCCAGCACCCGCAGCTTAGCAATGATGTAGGAAAAGGGAAGTAAATCCAGACCTTCTGACAGTGCCTAGGGAGATTACTGACTCTAGTTTTTCTCCCCTTTTGATTAGCTCTGAAAGGAAGGAAGCCAACATCTGAGCACCCACTGCCTCTCAGGAATTTTATATGCCGTATCACATTTGATCATTACAGTCCGTGATGTAGGTATCATTAATCTGTTTTAAGAATGAGGAGGGGCACCTGGGTGGCTCAGTTAGTTGAGTGCCTGGCTTCAGCTCAGGTCATGATCTCACCGCTCGTGAGTTCAAGCCCCGCGTCAGGTTCTGTGCTGACAGCTCAGAGCCTGGAGCCTGCTTCAGATTCTGTGACTCTGTCTCTTTCCACCCCTCCCTGCTCTCTCTCTCTCTCTCTCTCAAAAATAAACATTAAAAAAATTAAAAAAAAAAAAAGAATAAGGAAACGGAGGCCCTGAGAAGTGAAGAGACTTGCCCATTGTTACCTAGGCAAACCTGTGATGTAGTTAGCCCTAGGGTTGACTAATTAAATTTCTTGTTTGTTCCCCACTCCCTCAATATTATTGCAACATGCAATTCATTTTACGTTCTTTTTTCGTAGTAAGTACATGTGCCTGTAATCACCACCTCTACCATTAGATGGCGCAGGTGACCTTTCACCCAGTTAATGCATCAGACATGAGAGGCTGGATGGGTGAGGACCTCAATTAAATCTCCCTTTCTTTAATTTATTTGTTTTAATTTTAGTCAGAAGTGAGCTTGAAAGATTGACAACCATTATAAACTTACCCTAGAAATAAACACAGGTAGCTGGATCTGTGTGTGTCTGTGGCCAATTGTATATTTGGGATTGTTCCAAGTTGACAACCATGTAAAATGCCACGTTTATCAAAAGATAGGTAGTAAAAATGTGCTTATTTATAGCTTACAAATATATTACTAAATTTTAATAGTCATGGTAGCAATTGTTTAGGACTTAGGCAAACAAAAGGCTTTTTTTGGGTGAGGAATATTCTTTCACTGATACTTTTTAGAATTGCAGGTATATGGTCATAATAAAAAGCAGACCAACTACTAGTTCATTATTAAAAAAAAATCCCCATGGGGTGCCTGGGTCGCTCAGTCAGTTAAGTGTCCAACTTCGGCTCAGGTCATGATCTCAGTCAGGGTTTATGGGTTTGAGCCCCACATCAGGCTCTGTGCCGACAGCTCAGAGCCTGGAGCCTGCTTCAGATTCTGTGTCTCCCTCTCTCTCTGCCCCTCCCCTGCTTGTGCTCTGTCTCTCAAAAATAAATAAACATTAAAAAAAATCTCAATAAACAACTGACTCCCTTGTTGCCTGCACCCAAAGGGAACCAATCTGACCACACCACCCTTGGTACCACAGGTACCTACTATCCTGGGGCTTTCATTCTGTTTTAGGAATGAGGAACTAAGGCCAGAGAGGCAGTGTGCCTCCATTACATCACAGGAGTGCTGATGGCTGGTCTAGAACTAGAAGTCAGGTGCTCTGACTCCTTGTCCAGTGCTCTTTGTGCCACATCATTCTATTTGAGAAGTGGTGGCAGTGACAGCCATCTTGTTTGTCATGTCTCTGTGTATAAAAACCTTGAGCCTGACACCATGGCCAAGAGCCTAGCTCCCTCCTGCTGTGCCACTTATAGGATGAGCATAGCGGTGGGCTTGCGGTGCAGGGGGAGACTCAGAAAATTACTGTTTGAGTGAGGAAAAGAAGGAAAGAAATGCCCTCCAGACACTTTAGAAGCTTACCATTCCTGAATGTGGGGGGAGCAGTCGGGCAGCCATCTGGTGGTAGATTGATTACATTGGACCCCTTCCATCATGGAGAGCATCGATTTGGTCACCATTGGAATAGACACTTATTCTGGATGAGGATTTGCCACCCTTTCCTGAAATACTTCTGCCAGCCCAACCATCTGTGTGCTCACAGAATACCTCATTCACTGTCGTGGTATTATACAAAATATTGCTTCTGATTGGGGATCTCATTTCAGAGCAGTATAAGAGCAGCAACAGATTTGTGCTGGTGGGAATTCACTAGTCTTACCACATGCCCTATAACCCGGAAGCAGTTGACCTGATGGGACATGGGATGGCCTCCTGAAGGCTTGGTTATGGTACCAGTTGTCCTGGAAGGTTGAGTTCTGTCTTACAGGATGCACTATAAGCTTTAGATCTGTGACTGTCTCCCATAGTAATCAACCTTCTCAGTCCTCTACCTTACCTTTGGTTAAGGTCAGTTAAGTTGGTTAAGTTACCTTGAGGCAAGTCACTCCTCTAACTTACCTGCAGAAACTTTGAGGTTAGCTGGTTTGAAGGCATTCGTTCTGATGGAGGTATGCTTCCATCGGGAAACACAATGAGTCCATTGAACTGAGACTGCCATCCGGCCATGTTGAGCCCCTTGTGTCTCTGAACCAAAGGGAAGTTGGGTTGCTGCTACAAAGTGGGAGCAGAAGAACTATATCTGCAACTGTGGGGTACCTCTGAGAACAGTTGACCCTTGAACAACGTCAGGGGGCTAGGGATGGTGACCCCCTTACACATACACAGTAGAAAATCTGTGTACATAGTACAAAGTTAGAAAAAATAAAGTCCTCTTTGGCCCAGCATTTCAACTGTGGTGATGTCAGTCCAGTCCCCATCATATCTCACCAGACTTCCCTGTTACCATTTTACCTCCTCCCAGTCCAGAGGCTCATGCTCTGTTTGAGTCCATTGATTAGCTCAAACGCCCCTCCAGGTCCTCTGGGTCAAGGACAGTCTTCTAACATGATCTGCTGGCTGTTCTTACTTCCTCCTCCAGCCCATCTCCATATTCTCTGCCCACTGCCACCCAGGCTTTCAGATCCCAGAGCTTGCAGATGCCCTCTGGCCTCAGGGCTTCGTCCAGAATTCTCCCACCCCCAGACTCCCACCCAGATGCACTACTCTTCATCTGACGGCAGGTTGGGCGTCATCTCAACCTCTCTTGGAAGTCTTCTTGGGCTCCCAGAATCCTACGCGGTTCCTTTACAGCTCTCACTACTTTTGGTAATTATAAAATCTGGCGATTCTTTGTTTTTCATTGATGTCTGCCTCTCATAGGAGGCCATGGACTCCCCAAGGGCAGGGACTGTGTCTGTGTGACTCACTGTTGGCATCCCAGAGCCAACACAGAGGCTGGCACATAGTGGGCATTCATTATTTAATGAACAAATTAATACAAGAGAAGGACATGTGTTAGAAAACTCTTGGATGAAGAAAGTGTATGATGTTCTGGGAAAACCCTGCACGAGATGCTTGGTTTCCTGAGAATACACAGTTGGAAATGTTAGGAGGGGCCAGATCACGGGGGGCCTTGTTGGCCACATTAAGTGGACTGGTTCAGATTGTTCAGATCCAGAGAACCATGGAAAGTGGCAAAATGGAGAAGTGATGTGTGTGCCAGGCAGCCCCTTTGGCTGTCTCTGCGGTGGTAAAGGGAGAAGTGGGGGCCGGGAGACCCCAAGATGGGCTGACACCACAGTCCTGATTAGGGTCTTGCTGGTTTGAGCTGGGGTCGTGGTGATGGTGATGGGATGTAGGAATGGAGTCACCATTTGTGGCAATTAATCTAACACTCAGTGGCTCTTGGCCCTTCCCTGAAAAACAAAACAAAACAAAAACAAAAACCAGTGTGTCTGTATAAGAGAGATGGTAATGGAACCCCATAGGGGCCTGGTGGGGACTGAGTGTGTTTTACAGACACATCCTTTGATCACAAAGAGAATTTTGCAAATGGTCCCTCCAGAGGCAGTCACCAGGACATGATTACACAGCCCAGGGGCTTGGGGCAGAGACAGGGGCAGGGCCCTCGTCCCTACGGCCAGGAGCTGTGGGGACAGCAGCAGAGCCTGGCAATGGTGAATGGAAAATTGGCTTGTTATGCAGTAAATCTCTCTCCAGCACTTCTTCATTTAGGCTTTGACGCGGAGCCAGAGGAAGGAGCTGGGAGACCCTGGAGCCTGAGAAGCCCCCGGAGCCTCAGCCGGAGCCAGGAAGGGGCTGCTGCTCTGGCTAGGCAGGGATGGTGAGAGTTGGGTGTGTGCCATCCACCAGGAACAGGCTGCCCGGGGACCTGCTGCACTTGAGCTCTCCCAACACATGCGTCACACTTTCTCTCCATCCCTTAGGAGCCTTGTAATTGGTTGCAGAGTTGGAGGGCGGGGCCGCCAGGTCACCTAGCTCTTCTTAAGGTAAGTTGGTTGAGAGATGACTGGGAAGATGCCAGGAGAAAACCTATATAATAGCTACTGTAGATTGAATGCTTACTCCATGCCCTGAGTCAGGCTTTTTAATGCTACTCATTCAGCCTGAGCTAGGTTCCTTCCTTTCTCTCCCATCATGCTCTGTGCTTCTCCTTTAGAATACTTACCAGAAGTGTAACAGAGGTATTCATTCACACGTCAATACGGTTAACATCTGTCTTTCCTGCTAGACTGTAAACTCCACGAGGGCAGGGACTGGGTCTTGTCCTTTGCTGTGGCTCCAGCACCTACCGTGCCACCTGCCGCGTAGTTGGTTTGCGCTAAGTGTTGGTTGGACAGATGAATGAGATGAATGATCCTCACCACAGCCCAGTGAAGCGGCTACTGTTATTCTCCTCATTTCAGGATAGAGAGGTTGGAGCGGCCAAGCCACAGAGCCTGAAGGTGGCACTCAGGATCCAGACTTACAATGCCAAGGAGTGGGCATGGGGCCCAAGTATGCTGATACAAGTCAACCTGGGGAAAGTGAGACCCTTGCTCTTTCTGGCCCTTGCCTGTTAGGATGTGAGACCAAGGCTGCTGGTGGCTGTGATTCCAGCCTAGTAGGGAGCTGGTCTGAAGGCATGGTGTCAGAGAGAAGCAAAGATGAGCGAGAGACCCAGCCATCCCTTTGCCCGGTCTGCAGCTGGGAATGGAGCAGATACACGCCTCTTAGGCTTGGGCTGGCCTGGCTCACACCCCTTATACTTGTAATGGAGAGTGCTGATGAACATGGTATCAAACCCATCCCTTCTGCTGGTGTAGCCAGAAGAGAGCCAATGACCTGGCCTTGGTTCCCAGTCTACCGGCACTCAGTCTGTGACAGAGCAAGTTCTCTACCTCTGGGTCTCAGCTTCCTCAGCTGTCAAATGGGCATGGTCATCTCCAGCTCTCAGGCAGGAGTGGGAAATGCTGAGAGAGGAATAGGGAGAGGAGGGCGGCAGGGGAGCTCATGAACTGGGTTTGCAGTCGTGTTGAGTTTGAGGTATGAACTCGCCCAGGCAGTTGGAGGAATAGGTCTGGAAGCTGCAAGACTTCTCAAGCTCTCCCATCCCCAGGACGCAGGAAAGATGGGTAGATTGATGGATTCCCCTCCTCCTTGTTTTTCGTCTCTGGCCATTGTGAGCCTGGGGCTGTGTCCGTAAGGGAAATAAGGATAAGCAGTGATTACTTACCCTGAGCGAGACCTTTTTTCAAGACCTGACATATTTCAGCTTATTGAGGCCCTATAACAACCCAATGGAATACTGTTACCCCCCCCCCCCCCACTTTACCTATGGGAACCCAGAGGCCCAGAGATCATAAGGAGCCTGTTGTGTGAGGTCGGGTGGCAGAGCCCAGATCTGAACCCAGGCAGACTGCACAAGAGCTGCATTCTTAACCAGTGTCCCACAGCATCCTCCTGTGCATGCCGGGGGGGGTGTTTTTGTGAGCGTCAGGGACTCCATACTGGGACGCTCATCACTGCGGGCTGACAGAAAGCTATGCCATCCTGACCCTGTGACAGCACATTATGGTGGCACAAAGATTTTTAGCAGAATTCACATTAGAGATTTTGGGAACCAGAAAATGAAATTTGACAGCTGACAACAAAGGCATCTGAGTCTTACTTTTTGCATTCATGTGGGTGAGACCCTGGGTTGTTGTCATGCTGCTGAGTCCTGTTTCCCTGTGACCCCCGGTGGAGCTCAGCTGTTTTAGCTCTGTGAGAATGTCCCTAGGCGTCGAGGAGGGCTGCGCGCAGGAGGTTCAAATGCAGGGAGGAGACTTGGTACAGACAGGGGTTTGCAAAAGTATTCGGGGAGGGAGAGCCAAGGAAGAGCCGAGTAGGCTCAGCTTCAGGCTGCCTCGTTCCCAGATTCTCCTCTGTTAATTCAGACAAGGTGGTTGTTTTACTGGAATAGGGTGGTTGACAGGATTGTAGCAGCTTTCTTTCTTCTCAGGCTTTTCCCCCCTTACTTTTAAATTATACTTGGGGCACCTGGGTGGCTTAGTCAGTTGAGCATCCGACTTCGGCTCAGGTCATGATCTCACAGTTCATGGGTTCGAGCCCCGCGTCGGGCTCTCTGCTGACAGATCAGAGCCTGGAGCCTGCTTCAGATTCTGTGTGTCTCTCTCTCTCTGACCCTCCCCCGTTCATGCTCTATCTCTCTCTCTCTCAAAAATAAACATTAAAAAACAATTCAAAAAATTAAATTATACTTGAAACAGATACAGAAAGCCACGGAAGACGAATGTATGGCATAATGAATTCCTATCAGGTGACCATTCGGGTTATTCAGCACTCCGGTCAAGAAATGGCATAGCGGGGCGCCTGGGTGACGCAGTCGGTTAAGCGTCCGACTTCAGCCAGGTCACGATCTCGCGGTCCGTGAGTTCGAGCCCCGCGTCGGGCTCTGGGCTGATGGCTCAGAGCCTGGAGCCTGTTTCCGATTCTGTGTCTCCCTCTCTCTCTGCCCCTCCCCCGTTCATGCTCTGTCTCTCTCTGTCCCAAAAATAAATAAACGTTGAAAAAAAAATTAAAAAAAAAAAAAAAAAAGAAATGGCATAGCTCCCTTCTTCTCCCCATCCCAACTTTTATGGTAATCGCTTCCTCACATTCCTGAGTAAACTTTACCACCCAAGAGCACCTTTTTAAACCCTACCATTCAGTCTTACCCACTTTTAAAAATTAAGCAAAAATTTTCGGGGTGTCTGGGTGGCTTAGTTGGTCAAGCGTCTGTCTGACTTTGGTTCAGGTCATGATCTCTCTGCTCATGGGTTCGAGCCTTGTGTTGGGCTTGGTGCTGACAGCTCAGAACCTGGAGCCTGCTTTGCATTCTGTGTCTCCGTCTCTCTCTCTCCCTCCCTGCTCAGGTTCTGTTTCTCTCTCTCTCTCAAAAATAAATAAACATTAAAAAAATTAAACAAATTTTTAGTTGTAGTAAAAAAAAAGTACAATTTTTCATTGTACACATCAATTTATACACAGCATAAAATTCAGCACTGTAACCATTTTGAGTGTATACTTCAGTGGTGTGAGGTATGTTCCTACTGGTTGTGCATGCCTCACCACCATCTATCTCCAGAACTTTCTCATTTTGCCAAACTGAAACTCTTACCCATTGAACAACTCCCCATTCTGTTGACCCCCACCCCTGATAACTTCCATTCTACTTTCTGTCTCTCTGAATTTGACCGCTCTAGGCACCTCATATAAGTGAAGTCACACAGTATTTGTCTTTCTGTGACTGGCTTATTTCACTTAGCCTTAGTGTCCTCCGGGTTCATCCACATTGCTGCAGCATGTGACAGGATCTCCTTACTTTTTAAGGTTGAATTACATCCCAGGGTATGTGGGCACCACATTTTGTTTATCCATTCACCTGTGGATGGACCCTTGCTCTTGGCTAGGGTGAATGATGTTGCTATGAACGTGAGTGTGTGCTTACCCACGTTTTTATTTGATATGTCTTTAAGGTCTCTTTTCATCCACGGATTCTCCCTCCATCCCTTTTGCCCGCTCTTTTAATTATTCATTGAAGATCCCAGGGGCGTTGGACCAGCAGACCTTCCCCAGTCTGCATGTTGCTGACTGCATACCGGTGCTGCCTGCAGTTCAGCATCTGTATTTACAATAAATTGGTAGTTGGATACAGAAGCTTGATCCATTCAGGTTGTGATTCTTTCAAATCGATAGGCGATGGTGTGTTCTTTCATCAAAAGGTGCACACAGTCTTGTGTTGTTATTTTGCCTGTGTTCATGTAAGGCGTGATGCTAACAGCAGCTGATACTCAATACCTAGATCCATTAATTAATTTATAGGTACAAAATGGCGTTGTTGTTCGAATTTGCCCATTCCTTTTTTCAGTAATTAGCGGCAGCGACTTTCTTAACAGAGAGCCAATGGAGATTTTTGCATAAGATTTTGTTTCAAGAACGGGTCCATTGCCTTAAAAACAATGAATAAAAAAAAGAGCAGAGAACTTCTGGGTAATGATAACGGAGTGAATAGGTCAATTTTCTCTCTCTTAAAATTCTACTGAATTGACTGAAGGTGCAGGATCTGCAAAGACAGAGGAAGGAGAAGAGGTATAACAGCAACACAATGGTGGCTCGGTCGTAAAGGGGTTGGCATCTCTGAGAGCTTCTTGAGAAAAAGGTACATGAGAAGTCAGTATTTTGAGACTTTTAGTAAATGAAAATGTCTTTACTTTACTCTCACATTTGATTGATAGTTTGACTGTGTATAGAATTCTGAGTTGGGAGTCCTTTTCCTTCAGAATTCCAGTGCCTTCTGTGCTCCAGTGTTGCTGCCAAGAGAACACTAATTCCTAGCTCTTTGTAGGTGATGTTATTTTTATTCCTTCTGGGAGCTTGTGGGAACTTCTTTGCGTTCTCAGTATGCTGAAGCTCCACAGTGACTTAACTTGGTGGATTTATTTTCATGTGTCATGGGGAGAAATTCCAAAATGGCCAGTTGTAGGAGGTACAAGTTGGTAGCTCTTGGGAAGGCAAATGGTGGTGGTTGTGGAGGTTGACTGCCATTTTCATAACTGATCTTACAGGATCATTTGGCTATTTTTGTGTATGTATAGCTTTGATGTAAAAATAAAAACTGAAAGGAAAAGACAAAGAAGGAGTGTGGGCTTAGGAGTAAGGCAGTCCAGGGTTTGAATCCTGGATCTCTTACTTGGTTAACGGGGTGTTGGTGAGTCACACAACAGAGATGAACCTCAATTTTCTTACTTAAAATGGGAGTGGGTATTCCCACTCTGTCCAGATCACATGGTTGTGTGATAGAGGATGTAGGGGATTTTGTAAGCTGTGAAGAGTGAACCCACAGGAAGTTAGCATTCCTGATAAGACATGACACAGAGGCTATGTTTTCAGCTGCCAGAGGACCTTGTGCAAATCAAGAGGGTGTCATTTCCTACGGTCCAGACTTTTCTTCTTTCCTCTTCCCTCTCTGTTCCCTGCTACTAGAGAAAGCCAGTTTGTCCTATGTGGTGGAAAGTGGGCCCCAATCGGGGCGCCTGGGTGGCTCAGTCGGTCAAGCATCCGACTTCGGTTCAGGTCATGATCTCGTGGTCCGTGAGTTCAAGCCCCGCATTGGGCTCTGTGCTGACAACTCAGAGCCTGGAGCCTGCTTCAGATTCTGTGTTTCCCTCTTTCTCTGCCTCTCCCCGCACTCACATTCTGTTTCTCTCTCTCTCAAAAATAAATATTTAAAAAAGAAAGAAAGAAAGAAAGTGGGCCCCCGTCAAATGTTAGCCTTTGCTGGGCCCCATTGTTACGTGTGGTGCTGACTTAATCACCTGGCCCCGGGACGGTCCTGTACATCTCACGCTTTGGTTCTCCAGCTTCCAAGTCTGCTCTTCTGAAGCCATTTTCTTCTGGGAACTGAACCTGGAATTCAGGGAAGTTGCCAGCAGTCAGTCAGTAGAAGCCAGGCTTCCCCAAAGCATGACCAACAAGTGGAAGATGATAGCATATCTTAATTAAGATACTTGTGTGTGTACATGAGGAGATGCTAACAGTTTTCAATTCAAAGCTACTTGGCTGGAGTGTTGGGTTGAGAACGATTCTGAAGCTGAGCTCAGTGGAAAGGAGTCTGGTGATCAATCAGTATTAATGGACAAGGGAGGGGATAATGGTAGCCCACCCACCATCTATTTGTCCTCCCTGATAGAAATGTTTTTTCTTTTTTTAATCGGGGCATAACCTTGACATGATATCTTAAATTTAAGTGCACAACAAGGTGTATTTTTTTTTTAATTTTTAAAATGTTTTTATTTATTTTTGAGACAGAGAGAGACAGAGCATGAGCAGGGGAGGGGCAGAGAGAGACAGGGAGACACAGAGTCTGAAGTAGGCTGCAGGCTCTGAGCTGTCAGCACAGAGCCCGGCACGGGGCTTGAACCATGAACTGTGAGATCATGACCTGAGCTGAAGTCAGACACTTAACCGACTGAGCCACCCAGGCACCCCTAAGTGCACAACGAGGTGTATTTTTACACACACACACACACACACACACACACACACACACACACACACACACACATTACTACCATCTAGATCAAAATAAAGAATATTTCTAGAAGCCCAGAAGAATTCCCTTGTGTCCCTTTCAGTCACTACTCTCTCAAAGACGACCATTATTTTGATCTCTATTACTGCAGATTAGTTTTGCTTGTGTTTTATTTCATATAAATTGAATTAAACGGTATGCACTCTAGTGTCAAGCTTCTTTCACTCAGCATAATGCCTGTGTGATTTATTCATGTCTTGCTCATTATTCCATTGTATGGATACACCACAATCTGTTTATCCATTTCCCTATTGATGAACAGCAGACTCCTTTCCAAGTTTGGGCTGTTATGAATGAGGCTGTTTTAAATAGTTTTATACATGTCTTCTGGTGGACTAACCCCCTCATTTCTATTGAGTATTATATCGCCCCAAATTCATTTTTTGAAGTCCTAACTCCTAATGTGATGGTATTAGGAGGTGGAGCCTTTCTGAGGTGATTAGGTTAAGGTGAGGCCATGAGGGTGGGACCCTCCTGATGAGATTAGTGTCTCTATAAGAAGAGGAAGGGGTGGGGGGTGCCTGGGTGGCTCAGTCAGTTAAGTGTTGGACTGAGATCAGGTCATGATCTCACGGTTTGGTTCGTGGGTTCAAGCCCTACATCGGGCTCTGTGCTGACAGCTCAGAGCCTGCCTGCTTCAGATTCTGTGTCTCCCTCTCTCTCTGCCCCTCCCTTGCTTGCGTGCACGTGCGCATGTGTGTGTGTACGTGCTCTCTCTCTCTCAAAAATAAATTTCTCTCTCTCTCTCTCTCTCAAAAACAAATATGTAAACCTTAAAGAAAGAAGAAGAGGAAGAAACTCCAGACCTTCCTCTTTGCCGTGTGAGGATACAGCAAGAAGGCAGTTTTCTGCAAGCCAGGAAAAGGGACCTGATCATGCTGGCACCCTGATCTTGGACTTCCAAGCCTCCAAAACTATGAAAAATAAATGTCTGTTTTCAAACCACCCAGTCTATCCAGTCTGTGGTATTTTATTGTAGCAGCCAGAGCTAAGACAGTAATTTGTCTCTATCTCTATCCATATCTATATCTTTAGCCATATCCATATAGTTCTACCTAGGAGAGAACTAGCTGGTTCATAGGGTAGGTGAATGGATTTCTACTCACAAAGCACTGAATTGCATCAAATGTGAATCGAGTCTCTGTTCACATCAAATACGCTGTTGGGCTCCCGGTTCGCATGAGGCTGTTGAACTCAGACTCTGACTCTGAGGTTGGACATCAGTTCAGCACAAGACTTTAAAGCAAACACTTTTATATAACCAGGCAGCTTGTTCTCTAACCTTTCACTGTTTTAATATTTGTAGAAAATTTAATATTTTCAATTATGTAATTGAACTTTGGTTTTCTGCAGGCTTGAGTAAATCTTGAATTCCCTCTAATTCTTTCTTGACTTTTCAGGGGCTTGTCTAAAGTTTGTTTTGCCAGATGTCAAATCTTCAGTTCTCTTTAGTTGTCCTAGAGCAGATCTTGTCTGTGTCTGTTGGAAAGAGCCTTGGGATACTTCCCTAGTCCACTAATGAGTTTTCTATGCCTGGAAATTATTATTTTTTTCCACCCAGAAGGCAATTTCTCCAAAAAATGACCTCTTTTACCCTAGATCTTTGCTTTTTGAAATAATAGCTGCTGTATATACCATTTGTATTGAAAGCTTATTATGTTGGCTCACTAAATACCTCTGGTTGTAGAAAATTTCTGACTTACAAACTTGCTTCTAATTTTAACAAGGGTCACACTTCTTGTTTTAGCAATAAAGAGCCTTGTTCATAGTGGATGCACAACAAATATTTGTTGAATCCACTTGATGAAAATCTTTTAAGGAGACATAACACAGAACTGTAACTAGAGGCTGTGGAAGTTTCCTTCCAGCTCCAAGGTTTTAAGGCAAAGCCCTCAGGTGATTTCCTCACCCTAAGTCCTGGGAATGGGCAGCTGGGGAAAGGGGTAAGCAACTGATTTTCATAGCAGAAAGGAGTGGATCTGCCTGGGCAGCAGTCCGGGGTCCCTGGTTGGGCACATTTATCTAGACGCCAGCTGGTCTGGCTCTGGACTGTTACGATAACTGGATTTCTAAATTCTGTCTTTCCTCAAGGATCGAGGACCTGGGTTTTCTGCTCCCATTACAGTTCATTTTGATTTCATAAACATTTTTGAGCATCTGCTAGGTCCCAGTTATTGTGCTAGGTGCTGGACAGCAAACGTGAACATAATGGAAGCTGATCTATGATAGCCAGTCAGCTCTGTGACCCTGAGTTAGTTATTTCTCCTCTAGGGGCTCTGTTTCCTTATCTGTAAAATGGGGCTGTAGCTTGGGGATTGCAGTTTATCTCTGGAGAAGCATTGAACTGTGCCATGCATCTGTTCTCATAGAGGGAAACTGAGGTCTGGGTGGGTGGACATACTGGACTGGTCACAGAGCTGGACCAGTTCAGTGCTTCCCTGGGTACAGTTTGCCCTCATCTCCTTGCAGATGGTGCCTGAAACTTCCCAGAGGGCCTCTGTGCTGTGTCCATCCCCATTTGTCCGGAGGCACTGTCCTGATTGATCCAACAAAAGTGAGTGGTTTCTGTTTGGTGGGAGCCCCCCCCCCCCCCCCCCCACTTAGCAGCACCCCCCCCCCGACAGCAGGTCCACATGGCCCCACCCCACCCTTGAGCATCCACGCTGCCCTCACCCGCCTCTCCCTCTCCCCGGAACCCGCAGCGGCACCCCATCCATGTCCTGCCAGGTGGAGCCTGCAGGGAGCAAGTGTCTACAAACCTGCCCAGAACCTTAGGTTCTGGACTACTGCCCTGGCTGAGGTTGATAAATGTTCATTGATGAATGTTCATTGAAGATGAAACACCCTCCAAGGACCCAAACTGGCTTGGCAGAAGCCCCAAAACAACCTAATAGTTGATTTTAAAAATTCTTCCTGCCCTGCCTGAAAATCCTCCAAACCTCCCCAAGTCAATTTAAATACTGCTTCGGTTGTTTTCAATCTGCAATCAGTCATTTACACCGTTGTCAGGCCTTTGCAGGCACCAGCCTGGGTCTAAGAATGGAACCCTGCCCCCACCAGCTGGATAAGCTGGCAAGCAGTTCACTGTGAGCCTCTCCGATTTCTGTCCGTAAGTAGGAAGAGCAGTACCTTCCTTGCAGGGTTACCTACAGATGATCTATGTCATATGAAATCTACAGCAGACGGTTTTGCCATTGTCGAGTGCAGTAAAATGGTTACAGGTGTGACATCTGGGGTCCGATTGCTTGGGTTCAAATCCCCGATCCCTGTCAGCAGGTGATGATGAGCAGCTTATTTACCTCTGGGCAGCTGTTGCTCATTGTTAGTGGTAACTACCGTTTTCATAATTTGTTGCATCCATCTTGGGCAGCTGGAGACAAGCCAGTGATCCGATGGGCGTTCTGTAACACACAGCCAGCACATGACTATTTTTTATTGTGGTATATATATCCATTTTAACCATTTTTAAGTGTACAATTCAGTGGCATTAATTTCTTTTGCAGTGTTGTGCAATATCACCTCTCACTATTTTCAAACAAACAAACTCTGTGCCCATTAAGCAATAATTCCCCATTCTTTCCTCCCTCTGGTCCCTGATAACTTCTAATCTATTCTCTGTCTCTCTGAGTTTACCTATTCTAGATAGTTCATACAAGCCATCACTTATTTTAAGCATCCTTTGCAGATTTATAACAGCTCTTCAATGCAGGAATGTAAAATGTGTTATTTAGTTTGCTCATAAAATAATTAAATTTGGAATACTAAGTTTAATGGTAATTTTATTCAGGCAATAATTATAGATTTAGTAATTATACTTTTATTTCTAAAATGTGGGTTTTTTTTTTTGTAGAAAATATAGAAGAGTATAAAAGAAGAGGCTAAACATCACTCATAATCCCAATAATGTTAATGTTTGGTATGTTTTTTAAAAAATTAGATTTACCATTACTCAACATAGTACTGGAAATCCTACCCCTAGCAATCAGACAGGAAAGAGAAATAAAAGGCATCCAAAGGAAGAAGTAAAACTGTCATTATTTGCAGATGACATGATACTATATAGAGAAAACTCTGAAGACTTCACCAACAAACCTACTAATAAATGAATTCAGTAAATTTGCAGGATACAAAATCAATATACAGAGATCTGTTGCATTTCTTCTATACAGTAACAATGAGCTAGCAGAAAGAGAAATTAAGAAAACAGTCTCTTTTACAATTTAATCAAAAGGAATAAAATGCCTAGGAATAAATTTAACCAAGGAGGTGAAAAACCTGTACTCTGAAAACTGTAACACATTAATGGAAGAAATTGAAGATGATACAAATAAATGAAAAGCTATACCATGCTCATGGATTTCCAAAACACCCAACTCACTGCTCCCTGGGGAATTCTCTTTCTAGCCAAATGTGACTCTTTATTATCCTGATTTTTACAGGAGACCTGCCTTTTTTGCACCTTTATTCTCAAGATACACCTCCCCTGAATGCTCCCCCCACCCCATGCTTCAGTAAAAATATTTATTCAGCATTTTCTATGCTCCAGTCCCTAAACTAGGCATTAGGGAAAAAGATAGATGGGAACCTGCCCTCATGGAGCTCCAGCCTAGGGGGAAAGGAGAGACATTAGGTAAAGAAGCAATTACAAATGACAGTATCAGTGTTCTGAAGGGGGCACAGAGAGCCAGGAGGCTGCATGACAGGGGAGGGGGCTGACTCAACCCGGAGTCAGGGAAGGCTTTCTGGAGGAGGTGTTGCTTAGGAGGAAGAGGAGGACTAAGCCATGTTGAGAATGGCAGAAAGAGCATGCTAGCATAGGGACTGTCTTGTGCACAGTGTGAGGTGCTTTATAAACTGAGGGAAGCCCCACATGACTGAGGCCCCTTCTTCTTTGGCCAATTTCGTGATACTTGTCAAAGTCAAGTGACTGCTTGATTGTATCTCCTTAGCATGTTGGGAGAGTTTAAAGGGCATAGAGTGTTGCTAAACATCTCTTACAAACTTATGTCTTTAAAAAAGAGTTTTTAAAAATGTTTATTTAAATTTGAGAGAGAGAGAGAGAGAGAGAGAGAGAGAGAGAGAGAGAGAACAGGAGTGGGGGAGGAGCAGAGAGAGAGAGAGAGAGAGAGAGAGATACAGAATCCAAAGCAGGCTCCAGGCTCTGAGCTGTCAGCACAGAGCCTGATGCGGGGCTTGAACCCATGAACCACGAGATCATGACCTGAGCTGAAGTCGGCCACTTAACCAACTGAGCCATCCAGGTGCCCCCAAACTTCTGTGTCTGTGTAGGTAGAATAATGAGCAAATTTACCCTTCCACCTTAAACAACAAAAACAAAAACAAAAACAAAAACAAAACCCAAAAATGAAACAACTGTTTTCAGACATTGGACAACTGGTAATGTAGGATGGTGATTCCTTTGAGAGGGAAAACAAGTATGGTGAGCATTATAATTGCCTTGGCTTATAGGCTGGAGAGAGTTTCCAGGCCACAGAGCAGGAGGGGCACCCCAAGTGTAACCCATCATGAAGCTGAATTGTGGAGTTGAAGCTGAGAGATTGGGAGGCCAAGGTGGCTACAGTTTCCAGGGAGATGGGAGAGGAAATTGCTGCAGAGAGAGAGTAGTGAGGGATTTGCAGATGGTTCCTCCCTGTGATGCCCCATCCCATCCCTAGTCTTTAGCCGAACATCAATCAGGGCATGCTATAAACTATCTGAAGCTGGGGAAAGTTCCACCCAAATGGAGTAGACAAAACAATCCTTGGAGCTCCCACAGAGTTGGTGTTGACACCAGCCAGAGTAGAAAGCCTCCAAATTCACAGGGCATTGGGTAGACTATTCACAGGGTATTGCCTCAGTAGTGGGGAAATCAGCCCTACACTAAAGGCTACTCTGGTCTTGCCTAGGAAAGTTTAAAGGATCAAATTGTTCTCAAGTAACTTGACTCTGTTCTAGAGTATTTTTTTAGAACTACAAGAATATCTAGCACCCAGTAAGGTAAAATCCACAATGTCTGGCATCCAATCTACAATTACTAGGATACAAAGTCATAGGAAAATATGACCCATAATGAAGAAAAAAAGCAACTAATCAAAACTGACCCAGAAATGATGCAGGATAATAGAATTCATAGATGTAGTTATTACAACTATATTCCATATGCATGAGAAGGCAGAGGAAACCATAAGCACATTAAGAAATATGGGAGAGAAAAAACACCCAAATGGATCTTCTAGAGATGAAGACCACAATGTCTGAGATAAAACTGCACTGCATGGGCTTAACAGCAGATTAGTCGCTGCAGAAGAAAAGATAATGAACGTGAAAACACAACAGTAGAAACTCACCAAGATGAAACACACAGAGAAGATTAAAATGAACAGAGCATCAGTGACCTTTGGGACAATGTCAAGTGGCCCAACATATGTGTACTTGGGGTCCCCAGAGGTGAAGAAAGGAGGGGATGTAAAAAGCTTTTGAAGAAATAATGATGGAAAACATCAAATTTAAATTAAACCATGAGCAAGATACAAGAAGCCCAGTGAATCCCAAGCAAAAAATCTCTTGTATTTCAATGCGTGGCTCACAGTCTGCATGCAGTCAGTGTCTGATAAATGAATGATCACATGGCTGCCTGCACAGACTCTGCCCCCTGCTTTCTGTCTTCATCACCTCTCCTTTCTTCCCTCTCCCCTCTGCGTGTCTCTTGCTTCTCAACTGTCAGCGTTGTCCTGGATGCATATGGTAGCCTCTAGAAAAGCCACTGATCTTAAGTCTAGGAGCTTGTTTCTGCTTTAGGCTTTGTCATTGAAAGCCTCAAGCAGTCCAGCCTCCTTCAAGTTGGAGTGCCTCAAGGGGCTTAGAGATTAAAGCTACCATATCCTGAGCCCTGCTGGCACCACTTCCCTGGGGACTTCTGGCTTCTCAGTCCCTGTGGGGGTTGTAGGGTCAGGAGGAGTGCCCAGGATGGACCAGATGCTGTGTTCTTCTCACGTGTGTGGCCTAGCAGATCAAGATGCAGCCTCAATCATGGCCCGGCTCTGCCATTCCTTTGCCCTGTGAGGTTAGGTTGGTTGCTTCACTTCTCTGAGCTGCCAACTGTATGGTGGTGTTTGGATTTGATGATTTCTTTATCCCCTTCCAGCTGTGACATCTTGTGATTGAAGCTACTACTACGCATCTGTTGCCACGTGGCTCTGTCCCCTCCCTGCCAGTCCCCCATGGCTGCCTTTCTCTTTGATGTGTCTCATCTTTGCTAAGAGTGTGTGGAGACTGGAGATGAGGGAGGCAGACAGGCCTCAGACCCTTTGTCTTCACGGGGCCCCTTCCTTCAGTGGCTCCCAGAGTTTTCAGGTCCAAGTTCAAACTGATTAACTCAGCACATCAGGCTCTAGAGCATGGTCCCCGGGACCCGCATCAGAATCATACTTTCTCACTCCCCAGTGTGTTAACAGTAAAGATTTTGATTAAGAAAGTCTGGGGTGGGTCCTGGGAATTGGCATTTATAATAAGCATACAAAGGTATTTAAAAATGTTTTGGCGGTGATGGGGAGGTTAAGTCATACTATACAGCTAAAAAAAATCCTAACAGTAAAAAAAAAAAAAAAAAAAGCATATACTGAAACTGTTCATTTGCCATCATCCTGTCCTCTCTGGGTCACTGGTTCCAGGGATAGTGCATTGCAGGCACCTACATATATGCACTTGTGCTTGAGCACGGGGACAGGCCAGGGACTTCTGCAAGCCCAGTAAAGCCAGAATGGCTGCACCAGGGCCTCTCGGATGTCCGCCCTCCTCCGCCCCTGCCGCACTTGCCATCTCTAAGATCTCTACCTGCACTTCCCACTCGAACACCTGCCACGTTTTAGCCTTGCTGAACTTGCCCCAGCTCAGCCACTGAGATGCTGCCACAATCTGTGTGCCTTTCCTTTGTACTTCTCTTCACCCAGAAAGGCTTTCTTCCTGTTTTGCTGCCCAGCCCATGCCTATTTATCCTTCAAGATTCAGCTCAAGTGCCTCCTCTTCCAGGAAGCCTTCTGGCCCTACCCTGAGCGCCACACTCGGGCTTCTCTGCAATTCCACACTCCTTCTTACCAAGCTAATCATGCAGAGTGGGCTTTCCTCTTTCTGTTCCCCACTGGACTGGGAGCTCAGGGCAGGCCAGGGCAGTTCTTATTCTCTGTTGAAGTGCCAAGTCCCAGGACAGCGTACATAATACATAGATACTTAATAGATGGTGTTGAACGAACGCCCAGATGGCAGGCGTTTTGTCTCATTCTTGCCGTTTGCAGTCCAGAAATCCAAACCGCAGTGCTCTGCAGCCTCACCCAGGTGCTCTGCTTCTCGGTGCCTCAGAAGGGCTGGTGGAGGTGGAGGAGAGGGCCCCGTGCAGAAAGCTGAAAGGAGGCACTCCCCAGAGGTTTCCCCGGTCTCAGGCGGGAGGTGGCCCTCAACTCCTGAGCACGCGTGGCTGAAGGGGCCGGAGGAGATGCCCACCACCGGGATGGGGAGACCCAGCTCCAAGTCCCCCCTGCCCACCCCGCCATCCCGGGTTGCCCTGACGGTAGCCAGTGGGCTTTGGCAGAGCCTTCCTGGCAGAAGCAGTATGACAAGGCTGCCTCCTCCCCACCCGTTCAGAGGGAGCAGGTGGCCTTGCTGTAGGGAGGGGGCAGGGAGATCCAACAGAGGGAGGGGCCTGGGAGAGGAAACTGAACCAGCAAAGCAGAGTGGGGGTGGGGGGTGAGCGGCTGGCCAGGCGGTTGTTTCAAGAGTAAATGTGCTAGGAACGCTAATGAGCTGCGTTCATTCATGGCTAGCTGCCTCCCAAACTGGGGAGCCAGCCAGGTTCTGGGGTGGAGGAACTGGGGCTAGGAGCCAAGTTGGGGAGCTGCCTGGCTGCTGGGGCAGGGCCTCCCATGACTAGGCTGGCATGGGGAGTCTTTGTCCTGGGTCTGAGGGGGCCCCCTTCCTTCCCTCCCCTTTATAGGAAACGCCAGGCTTTGCCAGGTGGTGACAATTTGGGATTCGCTGTCCAGGCCAGTCTAGAAGCTTCTAGGGCACTGGCTGGCTCTTGGGAGACACGGGCAGGGCTGATCTTGCAGCCCCCTGCTGGCTCCCACCCCTCCCTCCATCCCATCACCCTACCACTCTGAAGCCCCCAGGGCAAGTGGCCCAGTTAATCAACACTCTCCCTCTTCCCCACATGGGTCCTGGCTTCTGAGGAGCCCTCTGAGGTCACCGGGCTGGGGAGGCACCGCTGGAGCAGAAGGTTGGAAACTGGACATCTTCAACAGTCTGAGTGCCGTCTGTGACAGGCCTACTAAGTGCCAGGTGCTGGGTTAAGTGCCAAAGCGAGGAAATAAGTAAGCCGTGGGGGGGAGGCAGGCTCTGCCCCAGGAGGAGTGTCAGGGAAGGAGCCACATGTGTAAACAGCTCCAGCTAAGAGGGGGTAAACAAAGCAGCAGGCTCAGTGGAATGAGGATTTAACTCTGCCTGAGGCAGCTGGCAGGGCCTGTGAGAGGAGGGGGCTGAGCGCCCTGCGGAGAAGCAGCAGAAATTGGTGAGGGAGAGGAGTGAGGAGGCCCTTGTAGGCTGGAGTTCTGGTTTAATGTGTGGGAAGCTTCTCTAAGGTCACAGCCCCTGGGGACCCCCAAGAAGGCCCCTTCCCCTCAAGTTGTCACTTGATTGATACTGAAGAACCCATGGCCTGGGATGGAGGTCATGGAGAGCAGTGTGTAAAAACCTGAAAAAGAACTGTCAAAAGCCCATAACACCAGTCACACTAGTTGTGACATACTGGCCACAGTTCTATCTCTGCTATGACAGTGGAGATAGTAAAATTTTCATCAAGGTGGAAAAGAAAAACAAAGCCCCCCACCCCCACCCCCAAGTCTTTGGATACCTGGTGGATAAGGCTTTAACCTCGTGGAGACTAGCCACATCCCCCCACGCCCCCCACAAGCTGTATCCATGCTGTGCCTACCCCTGGCACCTCCTGGACCAGCTACCTTTCTTTCTGGTTCCTCCCGAGGGGAAACCCAGGTAGCCAGCTCCAGGGAAGGGAGGTGCTTCTGGAACTGCTTAACTGTTTCTTCTTGCCAGCGCCTGTAGGTGGCCGGGAATCAGGGGACGATGGACAAAAGATGTCTGGGTCCTACAGAGAACAAGCAAACCACAGCTGTTCTTGATTTTCCGGAGGTCCTTCATCTTTTCTGGGCTTGAGGATAATTCTCTCCCTCTCTGGATTTCCTGTTCACACCCATGCCTACACCTGTGTCTACACCTGCCTTGGAGTAAGAAAAGTCCCTACCCAAAGGAGGGTAAGAGGCTTGGGGGGTTGACATGGGTGGACCGTGGAAGGAGCTTCTCTCCCAAGCAGGCCACCCAGCCCTCTTCCAGCCCTGTCTGCAGTCCTCTGATGGCAGGACCGAATATTCGTTTTCATCTGTCAGAAATGGAAGAATATTGCTGTGAGTGTGGGTTGGACTTCCAACCCCCACTGATACTCTGCCCAAACCCTGCATCCCCACCTGGGAAGCCAGTGTAGCCGACTGGACAGAAATAACATCTCCCCGACGAGCAAATGTCCACATCAGGGCCATTTTCATGAGGGAGCAGGTAGCTGCTGTCTTCTCCTCAGACAAGTGGGTTGCTGCCATCTTGGTGGAGACAGGGGAGAAGACTGTACTTAGCCTAGGGCTGTTGTACATTCCGCCTCCCTCCCCCCCCCCCCCCAAGGCTCTGCCCTCAAAGTCCAAGGCTAAGTAAGGTAGGTAGCTTGGAGAGCTGGGGTGTGGAGCTTCCTTTCACCAAGTATTCACAAAGCAAGTCTGGTGGGGCCTGGGACGCGTTTCTGACGTCGGGGAAAGCATGTCTGTGGCCCTGGGGAAGGGGGTCCAGGCAGCAAAATAAGATCTCCCCCTCGCTCTGGCCCAGCTGCTGGGTCTGCGGGTTCCGAGTGCTTGCGTCTAAGTGTGCACATACTCGCGGTGTGTGTGTGTGTGTGTGTGTGTGTGTGTGTGTGTGTGTGTGTAGTCGGCCAGGGCCAGGACTGGACAGGTTGAGCGGTGGCCATCCTCCCATCCCCTCCCCGGTAGCCCCCTGCCCGCTCGCGGCGCCTCGGAGGTTCCACCTTTGAAACTGTACGCTGCTCGCAGCAGCCGCCGCCGCCGAGTGGTCGTCGTCGGGAGGCGGGGGAGGGGGCTGCTGGGGGAGGGCGGGGAGGAGTCTGGCCCTGGATGTGTGCTTTTCGATTGATGGATGACTGCCGGGTGGGAGCGAGCGTGCGGGTGTGAGTGTGTGATTGTGCGTGTGTGTGTGTGTGTGTGTGTGTGTGTGTGTGTGCGCAGGGTGCGTGCGCGCGCGGGGCCTGCCCATTTTCCTCCTCGCAGCAGTCAGTTGGGAGCTGGAGGGAGGGAGAGAGGGAGACAGACGCAGCCAGCGAGAAACCGGAGAGGAGCCGAGCGCCCTCCGCCCAAGGCGCCCTCCCTCGGTCCGCACACAGGCGCCGTCGCTTGGAGGAGCAAGGTGCCTCCCAGCCCGCAAGGGCATCGCGTACGAGCCCGCGGTCTCCTCGGTGGCGCTGCCCCGGGACCGCACCTGGAGGCCGCCCCGGACGGGGATGGTAAGCGGCTGCCGCCGTCTGGCACACCAGCGGGACGCGGTGAGGGCACCATGGCGCTGACGCCCGGGACGGGGCCCTCGGCGGGGCTCGTCCGACCCGAGCTCTGGCTGCTGCTGTGGGCAGCCGCGTGGCGCCTGGGTGCCACCGCGTGCCCCGCCCTCTGCACCTGCACCGGCACCACGGTGGACTGCCACGGCACGGGGCTGCAGGCCATCCCAAAGAACATCCCACGGAACACGGAGCGCCTGTGAGTACGGCCCCCATCCCCAGCGCTCAGGGAGCCCCGCGGTTACCCTCCCACCAAGACGAGTTCAGGGCTGGGGTGGGGCAGCACCGTTGGGGCCCCGCTCTGTGGCCAATAGACGGGTCAGTGCCTGCCGGGGTCCTTCTTGAACCAGGAGCCAGCAGCACCCCTGTTTCCCTTTCCCGGGATTCAAAGGGCCCTGGCGGGGCTGTCAGCTCCCATCCTCACCCCTGCACCCTGCCCTTAGCCCTGGCAGGCCATTCCCACTGCGCCAGCACTTGATTCCTACAGGGTGCCTGTGACTTGGTGCCAGCAAGCCTTCCTGGCACTCAGGGGGGGAAGCTCCTCGCACTGCCAGGCACCATGTCTTCTTTTGGGCACATGGGGCTTGGGCTGTGGTCTGAGCTGCATGTGTGGACTGGGCTCTGTGGGCTAGCAGGCAGGTGATGGGCCGCAAGATGGGATGGAGTTGAAGTTTCCAGTCTTCCCCTGCCTCTCCATTGTTTGCCCCAGAGCCTTAAGAATTCCTCTCTTGCAGGTGTCAGGCATTGGTCCCCCCACCTCACATCCAGCCATCCCTAACCAAGGCAGACAATGGGACCTGAGGGATTTGGGTTTGGGGCCTGGGGTATATTACATCGACACCCAGAAAAGGGTAGGTGTGATAATGCTGAGGGGTCGGGAGCCTGGAGTGGAGACATGGACCATGAAGTCATTTAAAAATAATTCATCTTCCCCTGTTGTCTCTTACTTCTAAATTCTTGAGAAAACTCAGCCCTTTCTAGATGGGCCGAGCTTTGTAGGGTGTGTGTGTGTGTGTGTGTGTGTGTGTGTGTGTGTGTATGGATCTATATAATTTGTTTCCCCAGATTCTCCTGCAGAATGTGTGTGTGAATTCCTAGTACCTGTGGTGTCACCTCAGTAGTGGGAGGTTGTGAGAGTCCCTGTACATGGGCCATGTGTGTAGGTTTTTGGTCACATGCAGGGTCTTTGTGCTGCCTGCAGAGGTGACTGCTTCGGGAGATTATTGAACTGGACTTTGGAGAAGGCTGCCAGCTCCTTTGAAACCTGCCTGCCCCTTCTCCCCACACTCCTGGGCAACTGCAGTGGCTCTCAGGAAAGGCGTACATATCTCGATAACTTGAACGCATTTTCACAGCTCCCAGCTGGCCAAAGGCAGAAATCTGACCCTGGGGAGAGCTACCTCCTGGATCAAACTCTGTACCAAGGTCAGCAATTAGTGAGCACACGTTTGCCCCAGACTCTTCTTGGCTGAGTCTGAAAAATTCCCATGGAGGTTTCAGAGAATTTGCAATCTAGATGCAATCTAGATGGGAATTGGTGTGTGTGTGTGTGTGTGTGTGTGTGTGTGTGTGTGTGTGTGTGTGTACATGTGTGTTGTGGGGCTGTGGAGAGATGCTGGCATGGGGAGAGGTTGGACAGAATCAGGTTTCCTTGGGGCAGCCTGTGCATTACCCTGTGTGGCTATGGAGAGGGACTGAGGGTCAGGAATCTGCCCAGAGGACCCCTGAGGTTGCAGGGTCGCCCTCCACACCTGTTTGTCCTGGACCTATTCTCTGTTCCTTTGCTGCATCCACAGGGCATTTTTCTTGCAGCTGTTATGCTGATGACAGCCTAGGTCTGTGACACGGTAGCCCATTGCCTTAGCTTTTGGACCTGAATGCTGAAGTCATCCCATTCCTTGATCTTTCTCTCCACCTTTAGTCTTGAGGACAGTGTCAGTTTTGGCGTTCAGGAACTCTTGAACTCTCTTGCTATCAGAGTGGAACGGAAGTGAAATTTCCTAATGCAAAAGAGAGTTGGGCCTTCAACTGCTGAGGTTGCTGTGTGACCTTGGGCAAGTTACTTAACTTCTCTGAGCCTTTGTTACTTTCCATCCAGAAAATGGGGCTGCTGATGGTTTTTGTGAGGACCGAAGATCATATATGGAAAGCATCCTGGTTCATTATGTTTACTAAGTGAGAGGTATTATTGTGATAGGATCAGGAGAAAAGTCTCTATTTAATTCAGCAAATGTGTAACAGAGCCAGGAACTACCCTCGGTGCTGAGGCTCCAGCAGGGAGTGAGCAATCCCTGCCTTCAAGAGATATACAGGCGAGAGGACCAGGCAGGGGACACATAACTGGAAGCTCTTGGGAGAGGGCCAGGCTGGCAGTGTGATGGGGCTGTGGTGGGGAGCATTGGGGTGGGAAGCACTCTTCTGGAGGGAAGGGGCTTCTCAGAGGATGGGCCATTTTATTAGCATACTTTGGGACCCAGTAGTGGCTGGGTTGGAGTATGCCAAGCAGAGATGGCAGGCAGCCCAAATAGAGGGAACGTTTGGGCAAAAGGCCTGCAGGTGTGCGTGTGCCAGCCTGATGGGTGAGTGGACCGGCTTTGTCCTGGGGCTGCAGTGTGTCACATCCAGTGGGATGTGACAGGGCTTGAGGTTGGGAAGGTGAGGAAGAGTCAGGAAGTCCTCTCTCTCTCTCTCTCTCTCTCTCTCTGGATTTTTCCTTTGGGGACTTCAGGGATGGAATCCAGGGGTGACTTACCAGGAGGAAGCCGGGGGAAGTCTGGTCTTTGCTGAGTGCAAAACTTCTCAGGCGGTGAAAGCCTGTGCAGCAGGCAGGCCTCTGAAGAGCCATTTGAAGAGGAATAGAACACCCTGAAAAGAGGCCTTGGTGAGCGCCCCGGCAGACCCAAAATAGCTGTAGCAAACGCCCTGTCTAATCGATAGGGGTGTCGTGCAGTGTCAGAGCCTGAGACAGTGGCTTCTGCGGCTGTGAAATTGGGAAAGAGTGCAGCTGTGCCTTCGCCTTTTGTCTTCTGGGCAGTTTCTATGGCAGCTCATGAGACCCGGCAACTTTATGATCACATATCCCGTAACTCTGGGTCCGGGCCTGTCCCCCCAAGTGGGAAGAGATTGGTTTGCTGCGGAGACTTCTGGGAAAGAGCCATGCAGACTCCAGAGCTGTTGAGGAGATTGGTTCAGCCAGAGGGGCTGTGGGGCTGGCGGGCTGCGTGAGGCAGGGACGCTGAATAATTCGCTGCAATGGAACAATTAAAATACGGAGTGAGGGTTAGGGGTGTGGTGGAGGAGGCCTGGAAGCTTCATCTCTTTGTAGAACTCAGGCTCAGAGGGACCTAACCACGGACGCTATTAATTGTCTTTTCTTCTACTCAACGACTTTGATTTTCAGTTGGAGTTTTTAAAAATTAAAACAGTCTTTTAGACTAGAGCGTCCAGGAGAGTGTGATAAGAGGGTGTAATATGCGGGGACACCGCTTCTCCCACCCACCCCAGGCACTTGTATTCTAGATCTGTCACAGATTGCCCTCGTGGGTGCAGGGTGCAGAGACAGGAGAGGCCTGAGGATGCTAAGGCCGGGAAAGGCCCTGGGGGAGGCCCATTGGTCTCCGTTCGCACCTCGGGCCCAGCATGATCTGCTGTTCGTTAGGTTCTGTTGCATCGTGGCCAGTTTGCATGGCCACGTTCATTCGTTCGTTCTGTTGCATCGTGGCCAGTTTGTCCACTGCCCTAGCTCACCTGCCTGCTTCAGAGGCCTGGAGGGCCCTTGCCTTTTCCTGGTCCGGCCCCCTGAATCTGGAGGCCCCATTCAACGGGGCTGGGTGGGCATGCCCAAAGAAGACTTCCCAGGACAGCCAGGAGCCTGTTTGGAATTCCAAATGACGATTGGGTGCTGGTCATGGAGAGGGGTCAGGGGGCCAGACCGCAGCCATGTCTGTACTGTGGTCTCCTGCAGCGGAGACCTGCATTGTGCAGGGGAGGCTGCCTCTAAGTGGGGCTGGTGGCCCCAGTAGCAGGTGCTCTGGGCTTATTGCTGGGCTCTGCATGACCGGTGGCAGGCCCTTGGTGCTGTCACTCCATCTGCTCTGAGACCCAGTTTCCCCATCTGTAAAAGGGACGATGATGACAGCTTTGCAGGTTGATGGTGAGGATTAAGGGAGCGAATGCACGTAGAGGGCCTGGTGATGTGCTTGGCACAGGGCTGTGTGAAAATGCTTTGTGATTTAACTGGGTGATGTTATTATTATTATTTGAGAAGCTCAAGCAAAGGTTTGAGGATTCCGGTGGGGCAGGAGAGAGCTTGGGAGGTAAGCACGTGAGTGTTGGTGGTGCTGCAAGGGACTCTTCTGGAGTCTGGCCGTCCAGAGTGCTCCTTCCTTGGACCTGGGCAGCTTTGTCTCCTGCAGTTTGCAGGAGGGAGCAGGGTGGTGGCCTGCAGGGATTCTCTGCAGGGTAGATGGCGTGAGGACATGGCTCTGGAGCCAGACTGCCTGGGATTTTAGCCCCATTCTGCCTCTCAGCAGCTGGGGGGACCTTGGACAAGTTATGGGGCTTAATTAATTCATTCAACAGATAGCTGTCTATCGAGTGTCTGCATCGTGCTGAGTGAATAGTGCCGGACAGAACACCAAACCACCTGTCTCTCCCTGAGTTTTAGCCCAGTAAGGGAGGTAGAGATGAATGGCACAATATGAGAATAAACACATAATGGCAAACTGGGGTAAGTACTCTGGAGAAGGCGTGACTCCTCAGCACCCCGTTTCCTTGCCTACAAAGTGGGGACGATAGCAGACCTGCTTGCGAGGCTGGTTGTGAGGATTTAAATGCGACAGTGCTGGGAGTGGCACTTTGCACAGGGCCTAGCACACAGCAAGTGCCCCATAAATGGTAGTGTTACTATTGTTATTAAGGTGACAGAATTGCAAGGACATGAAAGGAACTGGGGCACCACTCATTTCTGGGTCCCAGCATGGCCCCGCTCCCTCTTCCCTCACCGCATAGCCACTGGTGTTCTGGATGCCCCCGAGAACACTGCCCCTGCCTCCGTGCCCCTCTCGGAGGCAGGGGGCTGGTCCTCGGTGGTCCTGGCTGCCTGGGGCTGTGAGAAGGGGACAGCCGTGCTCTCTGGGGCCGGGTGAAGGGTGGCAGGGACGGGAGGCTCCTGCATTATTGGAAGCAGACAGGAGCTTGGCCTCCAGTCCTGTGCCGGCATTAGCAGCTCGGCAGGGCTCTTGCTTAATGGGATTTTCTCCCCAAATGCTGTAATTATCGCCATACAAATACTTATTACCCAGAGCAGATGACGGCCGGGCCTTGGGCAGTAGCCAGGGAGCTGGGCTGTGCTGGGGAGGGGGTGGGGGTGAGGGGGTGGGGGTGGAGAACGGGCTCCTCTTTTTGATGGAGTTTGCAACCCCCTCCTCTTCTTTCTGGAACCCAGCCTGTGGCGGACAAACAGCTGTTGGGCACCTGCTGTGTGCATAGTGTTATGAGAGGTCCAGAGTGTGGACCCGCTCCCCAGGGAACTTGCAGGCTGGTGGGCGAGAAAGGTCTGTCTGCAGAAGAGCAGGTGTGCGAAGATGTCTATGGGGACTAAAGCACAGCGGCTACCGGCGCTGGCTTTGGTGTGAGGATGGCTCAGTCTGAATCCTGGCTCCATCAACTACCACCTGAGAGATCCCCGCCGGCTCACTAGTGACTCCATTACTTCATCTATAAAGTGGAGCCAATGATGACACTTACCTTGCAGGGCTGAGTTTGAATGAGATACTCTGTGTAGAGTGTTTAGAGTAACGCTGGGACAAGTAGTCCATCAGCGTCAGAGATGAAGAGACGGGAGTTGGGGTGGGCAGGAGGGGCTGATGGGGTCTGAGGGCCGGGCAGGACCTAGGTAAGGGCCGAGCTGCAGCGAGGGCAGCGGAACCTGGGGCATGAGAAAGTGAGTGCCATACATTTGGGGAGGAGAGTAAGGAGTGGATCCAGCCAGTGGGTACATTCGTGTTGGTGAGTTCTGAGATAGGAGGTTAGGGTAATGGATGGGCACTAGGCCATGGGGCTGGGAAATAGGGAGCCATCAGAGGGAGTGTGTGTGTGTGTGTGTGTGTGTGTGTGTGTGTGTGTGTGTATGTGTGTGCATAACATTTTTTTATCAAAACAAATTTTTTTCTTTTACTATTCAGTGTTTTTTTTTTTTTTTAATCCTCAGAGTTGTGCAAACATCACTACAATCCAATTTTAGAATATTTTCATCACCCAAAAAGACTCTTTGGTGCTCCATGTAACTTTCTGTTTTGTTATAATTTCAATTTTGTACACAAGTTGCAACAAAAGCATCAGGAGCTCCTATATGCCTGTTATCCACATTCGATTGTTCATATTTCCCTGTTTGCTCTATCCTATAGTATGCATAGGCACAGTTTTGTTTTTTGGAACTATTTAAGATTAGGTTGGAGGGGCGCCTGGCTCTCTCGGCCGGTGGAGCTTGTGGCTCTTGGTCACGGGGTGGTGAGTTCAAACCCCGTGTTGGGCATGGCGCCTGCTTAAAAAGAAAACATATTTTAAAAAAAGATTACATTGAAATGTAAGTCTTTCTGTCTAAATAGCGTGGTGTGGATTTTCTGAGAATACGGCCATCAAAATCGGAAAACTGAACATTGCTACAGTCCCGGTATCTGCTCCATTGTTCTGTTTGCTCTCCATCCGTTGCCTCAACAATGTCATCCGTGGCTCTCGGAAGGTGTGTGCAGGATTACACATGGCATTCACTTGTGACAGCTCTGTAGCCTCCTTTAATTTGGACTACTCAGCCTGTTGCTTTTCTTGACCTTTACAGTTTTGAAGAAGACAGGCCAGTTATTTTGTAGAATGTCCCTCCGTCTGGCTTCATCTGTTCCATCCTCATCATTATGCCCAGGTTATGCACTTCTGGCAGGTTATGCTACGTAAGTGGCATTGTGTCCTCAGTGGGTCACGTTGGGACGTCCGTTGCCACTGGTTTTAGCAGCCGTCGCTGAGTCACTTCTAGCATCCTCGTTGCTTCTCTGCGTATCAGCTGACGTTCTACCGCAAGAAAGAACTTGGCCTTTTCCTCCATCTGTTTGTCTGTTTATAACAGGGTGGATTCAGGGATTATTATTTTGTTCCTTGGGTTGTTCCCATCATTATTTATTTGGACGCTCAGAGTGTGTCCCACGTTTGGGGGAGCCCCTTCGGGCTGCCCCTGTGTCCTTTTGAAAAGACCCTTTGAGCACTCACCCCAGGGGTTTTGAGAGGAGGGTGACAAGTGCAAAGTACTGTTTTACGACATCCTGTTGCCTGGCTCTGGTGTGGAGGGGGAGACCGGCTGGTGGCGGGGAGGCCACTTGGTTATGGTCACTGTGGTTTCTGGCTTTTCCATTGACAGTGGTTTCACTGCCACTGCTGTGATTTTATTCTTAAAACAAAAATGTGAGCAACTTGTATTTTAAAATAATCTTAGACTTACAGGAAAGTTGCAAAAATAGTACAAATACCCTTCACCCAGCTTCCCCTAATGTTTTCTTTTCTTTTTTTAAAGATTTTATTTATTTTATTTTTAATATTTATTTATTTACTTACTTATACTGAGAGAGAGAGTGTGCATGCAAGCAAGGGAGAGAGGCAGAAGGAGACAGACAGAGAGAGAGAGAGAGAGAGAGAGAGAGAGAGAGAGAGAGAATCCCAAACAGGCTCCATGCCCAGTACAGAGACCGACGTGGGGCTTGGTCCCATGATCCTGGGATCATGACCTAAGACGAAATCAAGATTCAGATGCTCAACCGATGGAGCCACCCAGGTGCCTCAGATTTTGTTTTTAAGTAATCTCTACACCCAGTGCATGGCTCGAACTCACAACCCCAAGATCAAGAGCCGCGTGTTCTACTGAGTCAGCCAGGTGCCCCATCTTCCCCTAATGTTAACATCTCTCTTACCCATAGCGTGATGATCAAAATTAAGAAGTTAACATTGGCACAAGGCTATTAAGTAAGCTACACACTTTATTTGGATTTCACCAACTTCTTCTCTAGCGTCCTTTTTCTTAAAAAAATTTTTTTTTCATGTTATTTATTTTGGGTGGGGGAAGAGAGAGAGAGGGAGAGAACAAGTAGGGAAGGGGCAGAGAGAGAATCCCAAGCAGGCTCTGTGCTGTCAGGACAGAGCCTAATGTGGGGCTCAATCCCAAGAACCATGAGATCGTGACCTGAGCCAAAATCAAGAGTCAGACGCTTAACCGCCTGAGCCCCCCAGGTGCCCCAGGGTCCTTCTTCTATCCCAGGGTCCAGTCCAGGATTCCACATGATGTTTAGTTGTCATTTCCCCTTAGTCTCCTTCAGTCTGTGACAATTCCTTAGTCTTTTCTTGCTTTTCAGGACATGGACACTTCCGAAAAGTACTGGTAAGTTATTTTCTGGAAGGCTCTTCATTTTGGCTTTGTCTGATGTTTCTCCCTGATTGGATTGAGGTAATAGAGTTTTGGCAGGAATGCCGCAGGGATGGTGTGCCCTTCCCCGTGCATCCTGTCAGCGGTAGGTGACACTGATAGGTCTCATTGCTGGTGATGTTAACCTTAATCTCTTGGTTAAGACAGTGTCTGCCTGTTTTCTTCCCTGTGACATTACTGAATTCACATTTGCTGTTAATAAATATTTGGGGGAGATACGTCGAGGCTGCCATAGACTTTTTGTCCTCAAATTCTTACCTACTAATTTTAGCATCCATTAATGGATCTTGCCTACAACCATTATTATGCAATTTTGATTTTCTATTTCCCTCATTCCTTCTACATTTATTAATTGGAATTCTTCTGGAAGGAAGAGCACTTTATTGCTTTTTAAGAAGCTGGTTTGTTTGATGGGTACCTTGGGTTTTGAGTTTCCTGAGGGCAGGGCTGTGTCTCATGTATCTTTGTAGTTCCATTGTCTGGTAGGTGCTCAAAAAAGATGTGTTCAATGAGTTGTTTTTTTTTTTTTTTTTTTTTTTTTTTTTTAAGCATGTAGCAAGATGTGGGGTGCCTGGCTGGCTCAATCAGAAAAGTATGTGACTCTTGATTGAGGGGTTGTGAGTTTGAGCCCCGTGTTGGGTGTTACAGATTACTTAAATTAATAAAACTTAAAAAAAAAGTTTAACAAAATAAAAACATTGGCAAGACATTTTATGGTTCTGATCTTTGCTTTAGAAAATATAGTCATCATGGTGGGCTGAATAATGGTCCCAAAGATGTCCCTGTTCCAATCCCTGGAACCGTGAATATGTTGCCTTACATGGCACAGGGGGTCTGCAGATGCAGTTAAGGATCTTGAGATGAGAGATGATCCTGGGTTATCAGGGTGGCCCTGACATCATCACAGGGTTCCTGTAAGAGAGAGGCAGGAGGAACAGCTTCAGTAGGAGATATAACCATGGAAGCAAGGGGTGGGAGGATGGGGGAGGGGCCATGAGCCAAAAGGGGCCTCCAGAGCTGTAAGATAATACATATGTGTTGTTTTAAGCCCCTAAGCGTGTGGCAATTTGCTACGGTACCAGTGGGCAACAGCCACAGTCCTCATGGAGTTGAGCCACAGAGGCAGAGCCACAGGAAGAAACAGGACTGGACCGAGGCAGGAAGTACAGAGAGAGCTAATGAGAAGGTCATGGGGCCCTAAGCCTCCAGCCTGGGGGAATGATCTTGGGAATGGAGTGAACTTTGGGGAGGGTGGCTGAGCGGGAGAAGAGAACCTGGCTTCTACTTCTTTTGTTTGAGTTGCTAATAATCAGCTACATTTAAAAGGTGACCTTAAGGGTAGGGATAGGGGATGGTTACTTTGTAGAGCATGTGGACTGGAGAGACAGTTGGGAAGGCCTCCTGGGGAAGAGGTGGAACAGAAACTTCAACAGGAATAAGGATTTCCTGGGTTGGGGGGCAGTGGTTGGGCCTGGCTGCTCAGTTGGTAGAATCTGCAACTCTCGATCTCAGGGTTGTGAGTTCGAGCCCCACATTGGGTGTAGAGATTACTTACAAAATAATAAAATCTTAAAAAAAAAAAAAAAGAATTTCCTGGGAAGCTGGTATAAAATGCAGATTCCGAGACCCGTCCCCGAGATGCTGATTCAGCAGGTTTTTGGCAAAGGCAATTCAGGCGATTCAGATGCAGGAGGTGCCCAGAACACATCTGGAGAGAAGCACTGGGTTTCCTGGTAAGGAAAGTGCATCCTCTGAAGACTCATGAGACTTGACTTTAGCTTCCGCCCACGGTAAGATGGCAGGAGGTGATGTGGGTGAAGGTCAAAGGTACTGACTTCCAGCTCTAAAGTCAGTAAGTCCTGGGATGTCGAGTACAGTATGGTGACTGCAGTTGATAATACTGTATTCCAGGGGCACCCGGGGGGCCCTGTGGGTTGAGTGTCTAACTCTTGATTTTGGCTCAGGTTATGATCTCACAGTTTGTGGGATTGAGCCCCACATCGGGCTCTGTGCTGATGGCTCAGAGTCTGCTTGGGATTCTCTCTCTCTCTCTCTCTCTCTCTCTCTGTACCGCCCTCATCTGCTTTCTCTCTCAAAGTAAATAAAATAAAAGAAATGCTGTATTGTATATTTGAAAGTTGCTAAGAGAGTAGATCTTAAAAGTCCTCATCACAAGAAAAAAATGTTGTAACTATGTGAGGTGACACACGTTAACTAGACTTACTGTGCTGATCATGTTGCGATATATACAGGTATCTAATCAATGTGTTGTACACCTAAAACCAACATAATGTTGTATGTCAATTATATATCTCATTTAAAAAAAAAAAAGAGGGGGCACCTGGGTGGCTCAATCAGTTAAGAGTCTGACTCCTGATTTCAGCTCAGGTCATGATTTCATAGTTATGGGATTGAGCCCTACATCAGGCTCTGAGCTCACAGCACAGAGCCTGCTTGGGAGGCTCTCCCCCCCCCCCCCCTCCCCTTACTCCTCTCTCTCTCTCTCTCTCTCTCTCTCTCTCTCTCTCAAAATAAATAAATAAACTTTCAAAACGGGGGTGGGTGGGTTCAGGAGGAAGAGAAGGCAACAGGGGAGGAGAAGGTGGAGAACAAGAGCTCCTGGCTGCTTGTGGATCCGAACCTGGCCAGGTGGTTCTTGGCCATGCCGGAGAAGGAGTTTGGGGATGGGGAGGGGGCTTCACCTGGGAGAGCAGGCAGGCTGCCTGAGGACAGCTTCTGGACCTGTGGTGTGGGTCACTGGCCAAGCTGGGCAGCCTGTTTCCTGGGAGAAGTGGGAGGCAAAGGCAGGTGGTTGGGAGTGAGTCAGCCGTGAGGAAGTCTGCGGGAGGGGAAAGCACGCAGGAGCGCTGAGGGGGAGTGGGCCCGGCAGTGTAGGGGCAGATGGACCGGAGCATGGAGGGCTGGGGGGCGATCTGGAAATGAGGAGCCAGACCCTTGGGGATGGGGAGACAGGTCAGAGAAGGAGAGCAGCAGCGGGGAATTGTGATGGGGTCTGCGGTCACCACAGAGAGCCCCCAGCCCGGGCCAGGCTCAGAGCCCTGCTTTACCCTCCTCTGCCCTTTTCTGCTCACAACTGTCCCTGGAAGAAGCTATTATCGCTGCTCTGCTGAGGAGTGGGTTGGAGAGGCGTACCATGTGCCTGGGGGCACAGACGGCTGCTGAGCGGGGTGTCCAGGGTCCCTGAGCCTTGAGGCTCTGAGATGTGTTTGTGTTTAGTCTTTAAAATCTGGCTACTGTACCACACATCTTAATAAGGCCTGGCTTCTTTCATTCATTCACTCATTTATCCTACGTTCGTTCAGCACCTGTGAAACCCCTGTGGGGGCTTAGCCCTGGAGCATGAAGACAAATTGGCCGCGATTGAGTCCGGCCTGCGCATGTTTGCAGGGTGGGCCCAAGTGCAGGCCGGCACAGGGAGGTGTCCAGCCTCAGGGTGGGGGTTCAGTGAGCAGAGTCGGGGGTGGAGATGTGGGGAGGTGTTGTGGGAGGACTCAGCGTCAGAGCGTTAGCTGGTGGATAGCCTCTCAGGGGCCTGAGGTGGGCAGGGCTGTGCTTTTAGGGCTAGGCCCCAGACCTGGGAAGGGGATTGGCGAGGGCAAGTCCAGGCCTTGGTAATGAAGAGACTGGGGTGCACTTCACGCCTCAGAACAGAATACACCATGGAATGGGGGTTAACAGCTGGGCCCTGACCCCCTCACACCCATTAGAAGGGCTGCTATCAAAAAACCAGCAAATACCAATTGGTGGTGAGGGTGTGGAAACACCCGGGTGTACTATTGGTGGGAATGTAAAATGGTGTAGCCCCTCTGGAAGACATTCTGACGATCCCTCAGACAATTAAGCAGAATTACCAGATGATCCAGCAAGTCCACGTCTGGCTATGCGGCCAAAGGATTGAAAACAGGGTCTCAAAGATATTTGCACATGTTCATAGCAGCGTTATTCACAACAGCTAAAGGGTGGAGGCAGCCCAAGCGTCCATGTACAGATGACTGGGTAAACACAACGTGGTGCACACACACAGTTGGAATATTCGGCCTTAAGAAAGGAAGGAAATGCTGGCACATGTGGCAACATGGATGAACTCTGAGGACATCAATGCTAAGTGAAATAAGCCGGTCACAAAAAGACAAATACTATTATGATTCCACTCATATGGGATACCTGAAATGGTGAAATTCCTAGAGACAGAAGCAGGATGGTGGTTGCCAGGGTCAAGGGCGCAGTGGGGGTGGGGGGGGGGGGGGGGAGGAATGGAGAGTTATTGTTTAATGGGTACAGAGTTTCAGTTTTCCAAGATGAAAAATCTCTTGAGATCTGTTGTTCAACAAGGTGAATACACTTAACACTACTGAACTGTGCACTTACAATGGTTAAAGTGGTAAGTTTTATTATGTGTATTTTATTGCAATTAAAAAAAGAGAGAAAGAAAGATCTGGGCTCTGGAGTCAGACATGCTAAGGTTTACGTCCTCCACCTACTTACCAGCTAGCTGATCCTGAACAAGTTACTCAAAGGCTTTATGCCTCAGTCTCCTCATAATGTGAGCCAGATGCTCTCGTGAGGCTTAAATGAGTTGGCTTGGTTGTGATCGTATAGATATTTCTAGTATTCGAGCCAAGGAAGCAAGATGGGTCCCCAGGAGCCTGAGGCAGAGTGCGACCAGCAGCATCTTTGTCCTGGCATGGGGCCCCTGACTACTCGTCCCTGGGGCTTCTTGACTTCTTGTATGCTGGAGGGCAGTCCCAGCACTTGGTACTAGGCCCGTGGTCTCTGCTGGGGCAGGAGGTGTTGGGGGAGCCTCCTGATCATGACCCACTGATGCCTGAAGATTGTGGGCAAGGCTCAGCCAGCTGGCGGGACTGTGTGCCGCGCTTGGGCCGAGTTATGCCAGCAGCAGCCGGGCTCGGTGGGCAGGATTGCTTATCAGCCTATTTTCACTCTATTTAGTGAACACCTACTGTGTGGAGGGTGCTGGGCGTACAGCGGGGAGCAAACCAGATGTGGCCTCTGCTTCTCCTAGCCTGGCAGGAGAGACTGACCTTTAACAAAGGATCTCACATTATTGCACACAACTCCAAATTCCAGTCCCAGCTCTGGAGGGGGAGCTGAGTGAACACATAAAAGAGGTGGTCTAGATCAGATGTTTCAGTTGAAGCCCCGAAGGATGTTAGGAGTCAGTCAGGTGTATGTGTTGGTGGGCAGGTGAGGAGGGAAGGACTGTTCTGGGAAGTCCTGGGCTGAGAGAGCAGCATGGGCAAAGGCCCTGCGGCAGAAGTGCTGGTGCGTTGAAGGAAGTAGAGGAACAGAGCAGCTGAAGCCCTGGGGGCTGGAATTTTCCTATAAGAGCCGCTGAGTAAAAATCAGTCTCTTCACCTGTGGGCTATAGGAAGTTGTTGGTAACACAGCAGTGTCCTCAGTGCGTGGAGCTTTTCTTGGCTGATGTCCATTTGGGCAGAGCATTTCTTTTTAATTAAAAAATTTTTTTTGTTTTAAAAATTTGGTTATTTATTAAAAAATATTTTTAAACATTTACTCATTTTTGAGAGACAGAGCATGAGGGGGGGAGGGGCACAGAGGGAGAGGGGGAGACACAGAATCTGAAGCAGGCTCCAGGCTCTGAGAGGTCAGTGCAGAGCCTGACACGGGGCTCGAACTCACGGACCGTGATATCATGACTTGAGCTGAAGTCAGATGCTTAACCAACTGAGCCAAACAGGTGCCCTCAAATTTATTTATTTTTATTTAAAAAAAATTTTTAAAAAAAAATTTTTTTTTTTCAACATTTATTTATTTTTGGGACAGAGAGAGACAGAGCATGAACGGGGGAGGGGCAGAGAGAGAGGGAGACACAGAACCGGGAACAGGCTCCAGGCTCTGAGCCATCAGCCCAGAGCCTGACGCGGGGCTCGAACTCCCAGACCGTGAGATTGTGACCTGGCTGAAGTCGGACGCTTAACCGACTGTGCCATCCAGGCGCCCCCCCAAAAAAATTTTTTTTAATGTTTGTTTATTTTTGAGACAGAGAGAGACAGAGCATGAACAGGGGAGGGTCAGAGGGAGAGGGAGACACAGAATCTGAAGCAGGCTCCAGTCTCTGAGCTGTCAGCACAGAGCCTGACGTGGGGCTCGAACTCACGGACCGTGAGATCATGACCTGAGCCGAAGTTGGACGCTCAACTGACTGAGTCACCCAGGCGCCCCCATTTATTTTTAAACTGAAGTAGAATTGACACAGTGTTAGATTAGTTTCAGGTTTACAACATAATGATTGGATAGGGAGAGCATTTCTTTTCTTTTTTCAGAGAGAGAGAGAGAGCAAGCTGGGTGGGGGGCAGAGGGAGAGAGGGAGAGAGAGAGAGAGAGAGAGAGAGAGAGAATCCCAAGCAGGATCCATGCTCAGTGCAGAGCCAGACTGAGGGCTCAATCCCATGACCCCGGGATCATGACCTGAGCCAAATTCAAGAGTCAGACGCTCAACTGACTGAGCCACCCAGGCACCCCGGGGAGAGTAATTCTTATTTAGGATAGGGTTTTTTTTTTTCTCTTTGGTGCGGGGAGCAGGGAAACATTGGAAAACCCACTCAACCCATTGCTGTTTGAAATATGTCCACTTTAATGCAAATCTATTCATGCATTCAAGCAGTAACTTAATGCAGCATCTATGAGGTGCCATGTACTGTGTTACGCTCTGAGGATACAACAGTGAGAAAAAACTGACACAGTTCATGTCCTCAGGGAGCTTATAAACTCACGCAGAGGCTGAGACACCAGTCAAGGAAGCCCCCAAATCCATCTGGTTTGTGCTGCAGAGGAGGAGTTTGGGCTGTTCTGCAGGCCTGTGATAGGGAGCTTGACCAGCTGGAAGGAACACTTGGAATCAGGCAAAGAGGAAGGAGTATTCTAGACAGAACGGATGGCAGTTCAAAGGCCCTGCCACAGGAGGGAGCGAATCAGAAGGGGGAGTGGGGGGCAGGCCGCGCGGGCCTTGTAGTTCTCGGTAGAGATTTTGTCTCGATTCCAAGAGCAATGGGGATTCATTGAAGGGCTTAAGTGGAGAGTGACACGATCAGATTGCATCTTGAAAGGATCCCTCTGGCTGTGGCTAGGAGAACAGATTGGAGGGGAGCCAGAGGGAATGTGGGGAGCCCTGTTAGGTGGCTCTGCGGGGCCCCAGGCCCTCCGGGCGCAACGGCATGGGTGTGCAGCTGGGCGGCCTGTGGGTTGCGGAGTTCAGCCTGTCGTGTGTGGGCCCTGGCTGGGTAGGGAAATCCTTCCTTCCCTCAGTTCTCCTGACTCTGCAGGCCCTCCTTGCGTGGATTTGGCCAGGGTAAGATTTCAAAGGACGGAGCCGAGGTATACAGCGCCCCCCACTCCCTGCCCCCTGCCCCCAGAGGCCTGTCTCAGCTACGGTCAGAGCTGCATGCTTATTTTTTTGGAGATCTGGCGGGAAGGGATTTGGAGTGTGGCCTGAGCCTCCTCACTGCCATGGCAGGTTTGGGGCCCTGTAAGATGTTCTGGTCCCATAGGGAACTGGCACTAGGAGTGGTGGAGCTTTAGGGCAAGAAACGCTGTGAGGCATGTGGGACCCCCAGAACACCCCGGGAGGGACCCAGGCTGTTTATTCCTGCAGCTCTAGGAAATCCCAGGGGTTCTTTCAGTTTATCACCAAACACGCAGGTGCTGGGGATCAGAGTTTTGTTTCCTGAGAGGATTCACGAAATCCTTGTGTGTTTTTGTTTTTACCTTGGTAACTTTGCTTCAGAGGATTTTCTTCAAAATCGTTCACCACTGAGGTTTTTCTTTTAGGTTAGGACCACACAGGAGCTGATGGAAATCAGGGCCACTTGCCTCCAGAGTGTATTTCCTCCTGGGGGAGAAGGGCAGATGCACACGCGTCAGTTTTGGAAGAGAGAGCATGGCCTTAGGGCCTCTTCCCTGGATTTTTGCATCCTGGGGCCTGCAGAGCCTGGCTAGCTGCTGGCTCCTCCCTGCTCGTTGGGGTGCTGCCCGTCTGGCCCCAGCCTGAGCTGAGTCTGGGGCACCACCCTCCCGGTGGAGCCATGGTCCTTGAGGGGCACGACAGCGATAGCGGTGATAGCGAAATACTCACAGCAGGTAATACCGACGCAGAGAGCACCTGTGTGTGCCAGGCACTGCTCTCAGTGTTTTAGAAATATTGTCATGTACGCCTCACCACACCTCTAGGAGGTGAGTGCTATCCTTAGCCTCGTTGTACAAATGGGGAAACTGAGGCCCAGGGAATTTAAGCCACGTGTCCAAGGTTATACAGCTAGTGACGGTGGAGCAGACAGTTTGGCTCCAAAGGCCAAGCTCTTAGCCACTGGCTCAGTTGGCCAGGGACCCCCTGATACGGCTGCTCAGGCAGAGCACAGGGTCTTATTACAGGGCCCCCGTGTTTCCTATCCAAAGCCTCCAAGTTTCTCATGAGCACTTGGGGTGAGGGGTGTGCTTGGCAGAGTCTGTTGGCAGGAGGCGTCATGATGTGGGGGAAAGAGCACGGAATCACACTGGCCTGGGTTTGATCCCCACCCCTAATTAGCTGCGTGGCACCGGGCAATTACTTCACCAGTCTGTGCCTCAGTTTCCTCATCAGCGAGGGGGACAGAACACGACTCATCTCACTGCGAGGGTGAGGGTGAGTGAGATGAAGCGTGCTAGGAGTTAGGCTCAGAGCCTGCACTCAGTGGCTGCCCGGCAGGGAGGAGTGGTGGATGTGGGGCCCTGGCGGCGAGAACCTCAGGGAGCCTGGGTGGCTCTGGATCCGGGTTCTTCCTGGAAACCAGGCTGGGAGCCGCCCTGGAGGCTCCCCACCCCCGCCCCGCCCGCCTGGCTGCTGTGGCTGCAAAGGTCGGAAGGTCACAGCAGCCTCTCCTAGCTTCTCTTTCCCAGGTGGCTTGCTGGGGAGGGCGTCTCCATGGCGACACCGAAGGACCACCTGTTGGAGGAGTCAGGCGCTGGAGAAAAATGACCTCCTTGCCTCATTCCAGCAGCCTCGGCCGAAGGTTTGAGGGGAAGTGGTTGGCCCACGTTGGAAACTTAATCCTGGCTGCCCTGAGCTACCCCGTGGAGGTCATTCTCTCGGCCTAAATGGCCTAAGTGGTGATAATGCCTCGTTAAGCAGCAGCCCTCAGACCTGGGTGCCGGATGAGAGCTGCCTCTGCCTCCCAGGCTGCCTGTAGAGGGCTCTCCCCTGAGAGGAGGCACTTAGCTCCCGGGTAAGAGAGCTGGAGAGGGAGGCAGGGGGCTGGGGTGGGGGCTGGGGTGGGGTGGGGGGGGGGGGCTTGAGTGTCCATGGGCATTCTTGTCCGGAAGCCACCATCAGGGCCTCCTGAGAGAGAGGCTGTATTTGCCTCGTTGTCTGCACTGTTGTTTCTTCCGCCTGCCTGTCTCAGGTTTTTTCTTGCGTGGGGGTGGAGTGGGGAGCAGGAAGTGAGGAGGAGGGGGTGGAGTCGCCTGATGGTGGGCTAAGGAATGGGTCCGGGGGTCTGCGCAGGGGCTGGTGCAAAAGGGTAAGAAGAGAGGCATGTGAGTATGATACGTCACCAGAAGTCCCTGTGAGTGCTCCGTGCCCACCCCCCGGCCCACCGCAGGGGTTCCGGACTTCCCTGTTGGGCCTTGTTCAGACAAGCCCTAACATTTTCCTTTGCCTCAGCTTTGCTGTCTGTGAAATGAACAATTGTTGAAGTCAATTGCCTTATAAATAAACCATGGCTGGGGCGCCTGGGTGGCGCAGTCGGTTAAGCGTCCGACTTCAGCCAGGTCACGATCTCGCGGTCCATGAGTTCGAGCCCCGCGTCGGGCTCTGGGCTGATGGCTCAGAGCCTGGAGCCTGTTTCCGATTCTGTGTCTCCCTCTCTCTCTGCCCCTCCCCCGTTCATGCTCTGTCTCTCTCTGTCCCAAAAATAAATAAACATTGAAAAAAAAATAAAAAAAAAAATAAACCATGGTTGCCACGAGAAAGAATGAGCCAGTTATTGTAGCATTCATCAGCTTTTTCATGACTTTTGACTGAATGATTTTGTCTCTAGGAATGTATTCCTCCCAAATGCCCACCAAACTTTATGCAGTGTTTATCATTGAACTGGGGGTCGGGGAATGCCCCAGTAACTTGATGCATCCAGATGCAGGGATAAGTGCTGGCCCGTCAGAAATCATCAGTGGGGGAATGAACAGGGTGTAACATGGCGGAAGGAGCGCGTACCACTTCTGTCTCACCCATCCCCTTGTAAAATGCTTTGCCAGCAGTAAATCTTCAATAAATATTTGTTGAATTATTTCAGCTATATAAAAATTGTATCCGAAGAAAACAGGCTTGGGAGAAACTTCTAGAATGTTAACAGAGGTTAATTCTGGGTGATGGATTTATATGTGATTTTAATTTTTTTCTTTATTCAGAAAATGGAAAAAATAATGTGCATGTATTACTCTTACGATTTAAAAACTTTTTTTTAATGTTTTGTTTTTGAGAGAGAGAGAGAGGGAGCATGAGTGGGAAAGGGACAGAGAGAGAGAGGGAGACACAGAATCTGAAGCAGGTTCCAGGCTCTGCGCTGTAAGCACAGAGCCTGATGCAGGGCTTGAACCACAAAGCTGTGAGATTGTGACCCGAGCCGAAGTCAGACCCTTAACCAACTAAGGCACCCATGCACCCCTGTTATTATTATTTTTTAAGTTTATTTTTATTTATTTTGAGAGAGAGAGAGAGAGAGAGAGAGAGAGCAAGCAGGGGAGGGACAGAAAGGGAGACAGAATCCCAAGCAGGCTCTGCACTGTTAGTGCACAGCCCAACATGGGGCTGGAGCTCATGAACGGTGATATCATGACCTGAGCTGAAATCAAGAGTCGGGGGCTAAACCAACTGAGCCACCCAGGCGCCTCTGTGTTACTCTTATTTTTCAGTGCAATAACTTGAATATTATGTTGGCTTATAAAAATATAGATGTACTTTAAAAATCCAAACAGTGCAGAAAAGTATAAAAGAGACTAAAGTCACCTCAGTTCCCACCACTGAGCAGTTATAGGTATTAATATGTGGCATTACTATAAGCCCCAGTGAGCTCGCTCTGCCCGCATACTGGGATGACTTGTGTGTGGTTTTTACATGAGCAGCTCGCAGAATACAAGCTGTCTTGTAACCCTCTTACCCGTTCTGTATCCTGGACATCTTTCCCTGTCAGTACAAACTGATCTGTACCCTTTTAAATGGCTACATAGTACTTGGTTTCACAGATGTGCTGGAAAGTCAACTAAATGTTGCTTTGTGGGGGGTCCTGGGTGGCTCAGTGGGTTAAGCCTTGGACTTCGACTCAGGTCATGATCTCAGGTGCGTGGGTTCTAGCCCCACTTTGGGCTCTGTTCTGACGGCCTGGAAACTGCTTTGGATTCTGTGTCTCCCTCTCTCTCTGCCCCCCCACCCCCGCTTGCTCTCTCTCTCTCTTTCTGTCTCTCTCTCTCTCAAAAATAAATAGACGTTAAAAAAAATTTTAAGGGGTGACTGGGTGGCTCAGTTGGTTAAGCGTCCGACTTTGGCTCAGGTCACAATCTCATAGTTCGTGAGTTCAAGCCCCGTGTCGGGCTCTGTGCTGACAGCTCAGAGCCTGGATCCTGCTTCGGATTCTGTGTCTCCTTCCCTCTCTGCCCCTGCCCCCTTGTGCTCTTTCTGTCTCTCAAAAATAAATAAATATAAATTTTTTAAAGTTTAAACATTGCTTTGTTGATGTCCATTTTTTAACATTTTTGCTCTTGTAATCAGTACTGAAATATCTTTATAATAAAAAAATTAAAACAGTTAAAAATTCCTTGTGGTTTGGGGTTCGGGGATGAAGGTTTCAGCAGGATGGACCAAAGGAAACCAGCCACGCTTGCATAGGGAACCAATTTTCAGGGCTTGTTGATGAGGTTCTCGATGCTTGAGGTGCAGTTGTGCACAGGAGGAGCAGTTTGGGGTGCACAGGTGAGGCTCCGAGGTGTCAGGGAAGGATATTTGGTTCAATAAAAACCCTCACGTGGAAAAGAGCCCATCTCACGTAGAGAGGGCCCCCTTGCAGCGTCTAGGCCAGGAAGTGGCTCTGTCTGGGCCAATCGTCAGGGGCCCCATTACCTTGGAGAGGCCTCAAGCCCCTCTGAGAGATCCTGATAGAAGAGAGAAGAGCAGGGAATGAGTCTTTCCAGCTGCTCCTCAGGATCAGGAGCCAGGCTCAGGGGAAGGGTGGAGAGAGTGATGGGTTGAATGAGTTATCAGCTTGTCACGGGCCTGGCCTGGTGGAAGAAGCGTAGGCCCTAGGATCAGACGGCCGTGTCCAGACCTCTGCTCTGTCATTTACCAGCTGGTGCCCTCCGGGAGACACCTGACCTCTCTGAGCGGCAATTCAGTTTCCTCGTCTGTAAGACAGGCACCGTAACTACTTTCCAGCCCTGCGGGAGGATGTACACAGAGCCTAGTTTCTGGAGTGTGTGGAAACTAATAACATACGTTGTTCTTAGCAGATGCAACTCTAGAACATCATCTAGGCCAAACACGCTTCCTAAACGCTTAGAGGAGAGGGAGCTTGCCGATTTTCAAAGTAGCTTGGATTTGGGCTGATGGGTGTTGGTAGGCGAGGAGGCTGGGCTGCAGGGGAATATGGTATGTGTGTGTGTGTGTGTGCGCGCATGTGCGTTGGGATGGGGGTAGTTAGCTTGTTGCCAAGCACGTGAGTGACTCTGACGCGGTGAGAAAGAGGAGGAGGTGGCGTGGATGTGGCCACAGAGCTGCCACAGGGAGATAGATTAGATGTGGAGGTGGTTGAGGCTAGGCCTGGTTGAGATTCTGCCGTGTGTGGCTCAGTGGAAGAACGTTCTGGGGAGTGCGGTAGCTGCCTCCTGGAAGGACCTGCTTTTCTGAGGCTGTGCTAGCTCCCTGTGAAGAGAAGTGGCCTGGCAGAGGCTCGGCAGGGGTCAGATGGCCTCCAAGGTGGGGTTCATGGCCAAGGTGCCCGGGTCATGGTTGGGGAGGGCTGAGGAAGAACACAGTAGCCTTGGAAGGGAAGGAAGGGCCAGAGGCTGGGGTGGTGTGGGGAGAGGAGCCACTGCAGTTCAGGCCTGGCCCTGCTCCAGACAGTGGGCCCCCCTGTCCTCCTCGGCCCTGCCCTCCTTCTCCTCGATGCAAGATGGACCTTGTGGCAGGCTCCTGCCTGTGGGCCTTCCAGGCTCCCTGTCTTCCTCTGCTTGCTTTTTCAGGCCCTCTGTGATCCGGACTCCCATCCCCCAACCCCGTTTCCCACAGCTCCCGACTCCCAGCCTGTCTCCTCCCTCATTCCCCAGGCAAAGGGCCGTTCCCCTTTCCCAGAATGTCCACTCTGTCCCTCTCACTGTGCACACCTGCCTTGTCTTTTAGGTCTCATCTTGGGCCCCGTGTACTCAATCTCCTTAAAATGCATGGCCCACCCTGCTGTCTCCTCACAACAGCCTGTAGGAGCCAGTGCCACCAGATAATGGCATGGGTGTCTGCAAGGGGGCCCCTTTCAAGCACAGGCCATGCTCTTTACTTGTTTATGCCCCATGCTAACCTGATGAGCTAGTCACAGTTATTATCCCCGCTTCATAGATGAGGAAACTGAGGCTCAGTGAGGATTCCACCTGAATAGCCTCCAACTGTCTAGTTTCCAAGTTCTTCCCTGTGTGAATGTCTTGTCTCTCCAATGAGCCTGAGGTCTTTCTGGGCAAAAGCCATGACTTTGGCTTCCACGGCTCTTCCAGCAGCGAGCCTGTGCCCTGTGCATTTCCCTGGCCTCACATCAGCTGCAAAGATGGGCCTTAGCTTGTTGGGCCTTGGCATAGACTTGGGGGTCCCGGGGCTTGGCTGGGAAGCACCCAGACCCATTGATGAGAGGACAGGCTGGAGGCAGGTGGAGAGGGAGCGTGGAGCTGAGCCCTGGCCTGGGGGCCACCCTGGGCATCTCACCCATTTCGTTCTCTCCTTGCCTCCACCAGGGAACTCAACGGCAACAACATCACTCGGATCCATAAAAATGACTTTGTGGGACTCAAGCAGCTGCGGGTGCTGTGAGTAACCTCCCTTCTGCCCCTACCCTTCGCAGTGACCCTGTGGCTCCTGAGCAGAGTCCTGGCTGTGGGCTGTAGGGTTGTGGGCCAGAGACCCTGGATGCCCTGAGGGGGGTGGAGTGGAAGTGCCAGTGAGTCCTTCCCCCGAGCAGCCACTGTCTTGCACACGGCTGAGCACTTGGGCTCAGCATAGGCACCAGTGGTCGCTGCCTGGCAGGGTCTGGGCCGGACAGACGGGGCGTCTTGTCTGTTGGTTGTATCCTGGAATGAGGGAAGACCGGGTAACCATGAGGAGCCCTTAGGTCTCTGACTTAGCCTGCTGGGGCTGCCATAACAAAACACCCACAGGCGGGGTAGCTTACACAACAGAAATTTACTTTCTCACAGTTCTTGAGGAAGTCTATGATCAAGGTGCCATCAAGGTTGTTTGTAGTGAGGCTTGTCTTCTTGGCCACCTTCTTGCTGTGTCCTCATATGGCCTTTCCTCTGTGTGTGCACAGAGAGAGATCTTTGGTGTCTTTTTCTCTTCTTATAAGGAGACCAGTCCTACCAGATTAGGGCCCTACCCTTATGACCTCATTTAACCTTAATAACCTCCCTAAAGCCTCCATCTCCAAATCACGTTGGGGGTTAGGGCTTCAGTGTATGAATTTTGGGGGATGCACTTCAGCTATAACATTCTCCATAGTTCTTTTGACTCTGTGCCTCAGAAAGACTCTCCGGCAAGGCTACCCCTGACTTGAGACGGTAGATGAGTGGGGGCAGTTGAGGATAGAGGTGACCCCCCTTGGGTGCCTGACAGAGGCAGATACTGGAGGTGATGGGTGTGGCTCTGTTGGCGTTGACCACTAGCCAGCAAAGGAGCCGTCCCCAGCATTTCCCTTGTTGGGCTGGGCAGGGGTGAGGAGTGAGGACTGAGGAGTGAGGAGGGGAAAGGGTGGATCCCTTCGTCGCTTCCTGCTCTACTCCTCTCAGACACATGCATGCGTTCTGACACATTCAACATCAGACAGTCATAGGGTCCTTACCCCCTACTGTCAGGGTAGTGCAAGGGTCCTGGGGCCTCAGTTCTTTCAGAACTACTTTGCAGTTCTGAGGGTCTTGGGCGGGTCTGGGGACCTTGTGGTCTCCATCTTCCCTGGGGTCATAGCTGTCAGTTGCTGGGCAGGGGTCTCTGCTGCTCCAGAACCTGTTGATCTTTGACTCCTCCCCAGGCTCCAGGAATCTCTTCTGAGTACAGGAAAACCCTCCTTCCCTCCAGGCACCCCCCACCCACCCAGGCCTCCAGCACGAGCTCCTCAACAGCTGGGGCTTTTGGAAACAAGGTGGAAGAAGAGAAGTGTGTGGTGGCAGCTTCTGCCCCTGTCCCATCCCCAAACCTCCTCTGAGGTCCGTGTGGGACCTCGAGCCACCCGCTTGAGAGTGGACAGGAGAAAACCACAGGGAGAAAAATCTACTCGACGGGCTCCAAAATTCCCACGCAACAAGCAAACTGCCTGCCAGCCGGATGTTCTGGGCTGTAGGGCGCGTTGGTGGTGAGGAGGTGCAGTCTCGTGGAGCCAGGTGGTTGAGTGGGCAGCAGACGGGGCCAGGCGGTGTAGGAGTGCGGGCAGAGGGGTGCTGGCTGCCAACTGCAGCGTGTTTGCTGCACGTGTGGGCTTTGCCCAGTTGGCACAGGCTCCCCGCCCCCTGCTACCGGCCCATCCCCCTGCTCTGCGGCTTGGACGTGTGCCCTCCGGGCTGAAGGAGGGCACGTGCGCCAGCAGCCTGGCATTGACCCCTGCTGCCTGGGTCCCAGCTTCCCAAGACGAGGATGTCTTTGGAGCCGTGGCCCGGTGCTCTGGGATCCTGTGACCACGGTGGCCGCTTCAGAGGTCTCGGCATGGGCTCAGGGGCTGGAAGTGCATCTTGCTGTCGGGGCTGAGCGTGCCCACCAGCCCTGTCGGGAATTTGCAAACTTATGAGGCAGTTTTGTCCGCTCGGGCCGGGACGCGGGTCTGCGTGTATCTCCGGCCCTGCTCCTGTTTCACTCCCTTGTGCCATCTGCTGCTGAGAGTTCCTGTCCAACACCCTGCAGCTGTCCTGTCTCTTTGCCTCCCCAGGCAGCTGATGGAGAACCAGATTGGAGTGGTGGAGCGGGGGGCTTTCGACGACATGAAGGAGCTGGAGCGGCTGTAAGTATCCGCGGGCACAGGCTTGGGGCGGTGGGGTGGCGCCGGGGGCACATGATGGCTGAGTCTGGCAGCGAGGGCCGTGTGCGGGGAGAGGACTGCACACCCCGCCCGCCTCCCACCTGCTGATGGGAGCCAGGGGGAGCCGCAGCCGTGGAAGCCGTCACGGCATTGTTGTCGTGAGATGACAGCAAGGACAAAGCTGGAGGGTGTCCGCACCCCGTGCTCTAAAAGCAACTGTCTTTGTTGGTTTTCCCTGAAAATACATCATGGCAAAAAATCCATGCAGTACTGAGGAAGTGAGATGGCTTCATATCATCTCATACCCACTGATTCGTGTAGCCATAAGGAAGAAATGGTGTGCCAAGGGGACCGTCAGGGAAGGTACAGTGGCCGGCCACCTGAGGATTTGCGTCTTGGGTGTTCAGGGCCACAGCACAGAAACCGGAAGGTGGAAATGTTTCTGATTTACATGGTTTGCTCCATACAGGGCTCTTGCATTTGAAAATGGGTCTTGATCAATTTTTGCATTTCAGGTTGGCAGTAATGAAAAGAAAAGGGAATGTGTTACGAGTGAGGTGGGGGATAGACACTCAAGTTCACGGTGGTCACTGGTCTCATTTTTTTGCTTTGGTTTGGCTCTCAAGAGGTGCGCGGAGTCCTGAAGTTCATGCCCTTCAAGCCAGAAAGTCCCATTTCATTTTAAGGAAATAATCAGAGATGTGGCTAAAAATTTGTATATCAGGGGGATATTCATGGCACATCATTTAAATACAACAAATACCACAAAAAATGGAAAACCATTCTGGTGGAGACATAAGATATCAGATCACATTTGTCAAGAACAGTTGAGACCATTGGAATGTGCTCACAATGTAATATTAAATGAAAAAGGCAGGAAGTGACATTTATGTAAATTAAATCAGCTTGTATGTACATAGAATACAGGAGGAGGAAAATCATTGGGAATATTAACTCTCATTACACTGAGTGGTGGGATAATTTTATTCTTTGTGCTCATCTTTTTGATGAATTTTCTTACAATGAGTTTATAATTATAATTATAGCTACTGTTGATTGCCTTACTCTGTGCCAGGCGCCAAGCTGAGCTCTTTGCCCTACTGTATCTCATTTAATCCTTAAAACAACACAGTGGTCAGTGGCGTTTTACGGATGAGAAACAGAGGTGCAGTGCAGTTAAGGCACTTGTGTTATTAAGTGATTATTAAGAGATTAAGGGCAGAAGAAGGGATTAGAACCCGGATCATTTTCCCTCCAAAGCCTGAGATCTTAATGACTATGACCTCATACCTCACTCTTCTCTTTTACTTCAAAGAAAGGGAGGTATTAAATAAAGGGAGAAGAATATGGCTGTCTTCTTGCCTTCCTGCTGCCTGGAAGACATTCAAGGCGATCTTCCTTTTGTGTTCTTCATCCAGGCCTAAACCTGAGCAATAAGGAGGCTGCAGCTAGGACAGATGATTAGTCCTGTGTTTGTTTTCTTGAAAAGGCTCAGAACAAAATATGTCCTCGTGACTTGGCTGGGAGGGCCTGGTTGGGACCTAACCCACTGCGGCTCTGGCTGGGGGCTGCCCTGCCCTGCAGGAGGAGAAAAGGTGGGCGGGGGTCTACCCACGTTGGGGGTGGCCCAGGTCATGCCTGCTGCTGCCACCAGGATGGGGCAGGGACCTGCAGGTTCCTCGCCGTGCTGGGTCCCTCCTTTGGCGTCCTTTGATTTTCTACTTTAAACTGGCTATTGGATTTTTTTCCCCTCTTAAATGTTTTCAGAAATTGAAGCCAGAAAGATGAGAAAGTCCTGGGGGAAAACAAAACAAAAAAAAAACAATGATTACCAGACAGTGTAAACACAGGATTAATTTACTGGACAAGGTGAAGGAACTTGAGGTGATCCGATGTCTACTCCTGTTGCTTTAAGGATTATATTGGTGGTCCCCACCCCCGTTTTTTTTTTTTTTCCCCAAGGCAGTGATGTGTTTCCCTAGGAGCCCTCCCTTTTGAGTAAACCTCTTCCAGCTGGTCTAATTGTCTGCGCCGTGCTAGAAAGTGATGCCTTTCTCACATATCAGACGAAGAGCGACCTCCGAGGAGGTTACCACAGACCAGTTACTACTGGCCGCAGAGAACTACATTTCTTCCTCCCTCCCAGTGAAAGAAAGCTCTTGCCGAGTTGGTTTCTCATCGCCCAGCACTGTTGAAGGGGATGGTCGTGTGAGGCCCAAACTGTGCTGTAGTCTGGAGGGCGGGGGCTGCCTCGTACACTTGTGCTTCTCCAACCTTGACGTGCACGCAGATCACTGGGGGATCTTGTTAACATGCAGACTCTGACTCAACAGGGCTGGGGTACGCAGTGCTTACCAACTCCCAGGTGAAGCCCCTGCAGATGGTCTGTGTGAGCACCAAGGTTCTACATTTACAGGTGCCACAGCCCCAGTGGATGGGCCTCCGGTGCTCTGGTGTAGAGAACTAGGTGCTGAAGATGGCAAGAAGCGTCTGGTTAGGCATCGCTACCTTCCTGGGACGAGTCCGGGTCCTTTCTGTATTGGGTCTTCTCCGCCAGGCCACCTTCCAGGACCAGACTTCCCACTCCTGCCTGCGTTTACAAAACGGGGAGTCGTCTGTCCACCCGTGGAGCAATTAGAAATGATGGGCATACTAGTCAGTCATTAAAAATAAAGGGGTCGTTCTCTATCGTTTGGCATGAAAAGACATCCACAAATTGTTGAGTGAGGAAAATGCAGGTGGCTGAATACTTTTTCTTCTATTGCTTGAAGTTTTTCAAGAATTAAGCATGCGTTTTCATACATAATTTAGAAAATCGAGAAAGCTGTTTTCATTTTGAAAAAAGACCTAAAGGAAACACTAAAAAAAAAAAGTTAAGTTGCCACGGAGTCAAATGTGGATGAAACAACAAAAAATCAGGACCTTGTGGTTAGTCCTACCCCATAAGGGTATATCTCACATTTCAAGTGTAGTCAGGTATTCAGCTCGAAAACCAAGATGATATTTGAATCAGTGCCTTCTAAATTACAAAGGGTCATGCAAATGTAACGATGATGATGATGAGCAAGGGAGGAAGTCATGGAAGGTGTCGACGCCCACTGTACTTCGGGTCCTTGGTGGGGAGCTTTCACAGGCGCTCTGTGCTTCTCCTCCCCAAGTGTTGGATGGTGAATTCCCACTTTATAGATGAAGAAACTGAGGCCCGGAGGAGGTAATCTCCCTGGGGTTACACAGTGGCTTTGTTAAAATTTGAACCCTGTGCCCTCTCACTCTGAGTCCAGTGCTTTCTGAAAAGTCTTTGGATTTCCTGGAACTCTTAGGCAACTTCCAACTCTCCCTTTCTCCTCTTTTTCAGACGACTGAACCGGAACCAGGTGCACAGTTTGCCAGAACTGCTGTTCCAGAATAACCAGGCTCTGTCGAGGCTGTGAGTGACACTGTGGCCAAAACTCTGTCTGTGGTCTAGTCCCTCACCCTGTGGGAGGGGCAGTGTCTGGTCAGGGGGACCCAGAATTTCCCATGACGGTGACCTCCTGCTCCTCACCTGTCAGGAGTTGCACGGGGCATCAAAAGCCAGGCCCTTTCTGTAGGAAGGTGCTGCGTGGGGGCATTTCTGTCTGGTGAGCAGTTGCAGAATCCACGACTCATTCAGTTCTGTGTGCTGCCTCTGACAGTGTGGGTGTGAGAATGTTCTGGGAGTGGACATTCTCGTCAGCTGTGATGCCAGGCTTTATAGGGAGCACTGTCTTTGCGCATCTGTCTCAGCCTTTGGTAACCTGCCTTGGGTCGAATATTTATTCATTCAACTAAGCCCTTCTTGGACCTATTTATATTTTCAGATCGGGGTAATGAGGTCTGGAAACTTAGTAACCATGGCTTCTATCTGCTGTAAATGTACTTCTTCCAAGTTTAAAGGGTAGTGGCTAATTCTGCTACTCTGTGATGTGCTAAATGTGTCTGTAATTGTTCTAGCATTTGCTTCTTTTTTGGGATCTTGGGTTGGAGAGGACCTTAGAGATCATCTAAGGAATCTCTTCTGCAGCTCCTTAGCCTGTGGTCCTTCAGTCTTTGCTTGGCTACCTCTAATGATGGAGAGTTCACCACCTCCACAGTCAGTTGCATTATTGCACAGATCTGCGTATTAGAAACATTTTGTTAACTTTGAGCCCCAAATCTGTGTTCCAACAATTTATGTTTTCCTTCACTTTGCTTTCCGTAAGTATCTACAACAACTGTGTCCTCTTGTTAGATTTTTAAAAATGTTTACTTATTAATTTTTTGAGGGAGAGACAGCGAGAAAGAGAGCGTGTGTGAACAAGGGACAGGCAGAGAGAGAGAATCCCAAGCAGGCTCCACGCTGTCAGCATAGAGCCCGACTGGGGACTTGAACTCATGAACCTGTGGGATCGTTACTTGAGCCGAAACCAAGAGCCGAACATTCAACCGCCTGAGCCACCCAGATGCCCCTCTTGTTAGATTTTGGAAGGGCTGTAGGGATTTTGAATTTTAGGTTGGGAGGTTTTTGAGTTCTTTCAGTTGTCATTAACAACCTGGTTGGGACCTGCATGGCCAGCAGAGCACCATGTGAGGAAGTGAGGCTGCTGGTCTCCCCTGAAGAAGTTTATAGGCAGCACCGAGGTGGAGGAAGAGGCAGCAAGTGACTTAGACAAGACTGAGGGGCAGGGGCTGGGTGGGAGACGGCACCCTAGGGCTGCCTGAGTGCTGATGGGTGTGACTGGGAGTTTGGATTAAGCACAGCCAGTTCTTTCCACGTCTGTCACGATTTCCAAAGCTCTTGATTAGCCTGTGTCATTGAACCTGCCTTCAAGTCTTTGTCTTTGAGCTGTCCAAATGGTCTCTATGGTCATTTCCTGTTTCTTCCTCCTTCTGGCCTGGAGGATCTCCATAGTGACCCTCAGTGATGACCCCTTCTGCTGGTCTTCACCACCCCTGGGCTTGAGCTGGGCCTTCTTCAGTCCCCCATCACTTGGTGGGTTGGTGCTTTCATTCCAGGCTGGGCATACACGGTGGGCACTTTACTTAGCTGCTGAAGGTGCATGGTCCTTCCCAGCAGATGCGTCCGCCCTAACATCTCCCTAACCTGTGCTTTAACCTGAGTTCTGTGTTGTTACTGGTCATGGGCAGGTGCTGGCCTTGCCCTGCCCTGGCTCCAGCAGCTCCTGTTTTCTCTGTGCTGTCCTTTCTAGAAGCTGGCTCTCGCAGGTCTTATCACAGCTCCGCCTCTGCAAAAATTCATCCCGAACATCTTTTCCCTTGGTGTCCTCCTGTACTTTTCTTTTCGCCTTCCCCAAGCCCTCTTCACCTTGCAAAAGTCTGCCCTCATGCTCCCAGCATTATCTGTCTGCTCGGCTTCCCTTCCCCTCGGCCATCCTGACCCACTGTCTTCCACTGACCAGCGTTCAGAGTATGTGTCTAGTGCGTGCTTGCCGTTGAGCTCTGGGCACCTGCTTTGACCCTCTCTCACTTATGTTATGAAGCATTTTATTTATTTATTTAGAGAGCAAGTCGGGGAGGGGCAGAGAGAGAGAGAAGGAGAGAGAGAGAGAATCCCAAGCAGGCTCCTCACTGCCAGTGCAGAGCCTGACATGGGGCTTGAACCCACAAGCCGTGAGATCATGAACTGAGCTGAAATCAAGAGTTGGACGCTTAACCCACTGAGCCACCCAGTCACCCCAGAACTTATTCATCTTATAGCTGAAAGTTTGTGTCCTGTGATCTACCTCTTCCTATTTTTCCCCACCCCCAGCAACCACTTTGCCATTTGCCATTTTCTGTTTCTATGAATTTGACTTTTTTTTTTTTTAGATTCAACATATGAGTGATACCGTGGAGTACTTGTCTTTCTCTCTCTGGTTTATCTCACTTAGCAAAATCCCTCAAGGTCCATCCATATTGTTACAAATGGCAGGATTTTATTCTTTTTCATGGTTGAATAGTATCCGTTATATATATATCACATCTTTATCCATTCATCTGTTGATGGACACTTAGGTTGTTTCCATCTCTCATTTATTTTAAAATACCCAAGATCCCCTCATATGAATCTAAATTCACAAACGTCCCGCCTTTTGCTTGAGATTACTTCTAACCCTATTCATATTTTGACATCATTGGCCATAGCCTTCCACCAGCTCTTGGGGCTGAAGGGCATAGGATGGCTCCACAGGGGTCTTTCTCCAACTCTTGGGTCTACCTTTTACCAGGTGCCCTGGTGCCTTTTATTGGTGTCCTGCCTGTCCGTGGGCTCCCCTCCTGACAGTGGTGACACAGTGTGGTCCATGTGGCTGCCTTCTTGGCCTGTGTCTAGAGAGCTTGGATCCCTGGTGGAATGGGAAGGTAGCCTGGAGGAGAAAATCAAGGGTCAGGTGGTCCTGGATTTTTCAGGGTATAACGCCAGATGGTCTAACTTCCTGGGGCCTTTTCTTACCGGTACGCTTGTTGGGCTATCAGGAGGCTGAGCTGAGATCGTGCACGTAAAGCATCCAGGCCTGCAGCCGATGTCCGTTGTGCTCTGGACAATGTTGGTGAGTGAATGGCCCTGCAGTGAGGCTGGCGCTCCCGTGTCTCGTCTGAGACCTGTGACCCTGCGAGGTGAACAGAGCGTCATGGTTTTATTGCTGTTGAAAGTCAGGAAAAAGTCAAAGTTGGAGGGGTAAAGCGACCTCCTCAGGGTCAGTACTGAAGCCCCTTTGGACTCCCCACCCAGTGCTCTTCATGTTTTACTGGAGAAAAGCACTTCTATGCCTTGACAAATATTAAATAGCTGAGTTTTATATCCAAAGGCTGGCACAAGGAGCGCCATTCAAGGAGTGGAAAAGCCATTGAAGGGGACAGGAGTCTGCCTGACTCGTGCTCTTGGCACCCTATAGGGCTGGGAGCTGGAGGCAGTGGCCTCCAGAAACATTGGATGTTCTTACCCCAGTGGCTTGGGGCTGGCTGCCTTGGGGAGGGGCCAGTCAGCAGTGAACAGAAGGACTTCCAGGAGATGGGCCCTCCCGATCGAAGGCTTGGTGGCTCTTTGGGGAATATTTCCAGGCTCCAGAGCCAGAACCTTTCCCAGTACCTGCTGCTTTTTCTTTTTAGGCAATGGGTCCCTAACTCTTGGGAGGAGATGTTTCTTATCCAGGAGCATAGCCAGACCCGGGTGGAGGGGGACTGCTTTCTCTAGCTCTCCTCTAGAATATTTCTTAAGCTCATCTGTAAGCACAGGTGTGCCAGCCATCAGGACTTTGAGGAGAACTCCTGTGCATTTTCCCCCTTAGGTCAGCCCAGGACTTGAGTTCATGACTGGGCCCAACTTGGTTTAGTGCAGCATGGTGCCCCTCCAATTCAGGCCATCTCAAAAGTACACATTCTGAGGGAAATGGTTAAACAAACCCTTTGGTTGATCTGGTTGTTTGTGGCGTGTGGCCTCTCTGAGCTTTTTACCTTTGTTGCTGTTCTAGGGAACAGTGAGGAGCAAGTGCTTAGAGATTTATTTGCTAACATTCTTTGTCCCACCTCCACCCTGTCTATTGACTTGAACATCTGGCATTGCAAAACACCTCTGTTAACTCTCCCAGTCCACTTGGTCTGTCCAAGCAGCACTTGGGCACTCTCGGCTCCAGAAACAGGAACTCCTGCACGCTGGTGACAGTAAGGGTGTGGTGGGGTACTTGAAGGGGACAACCAGCAGACTCAGTTTCCCCAGGACAGGAAGTGAAGTAGAGCTGGGACCAGGACTGAGATGTGAAGGGTGTTTCTAGTTCTTTCTGAATATCTACTTATTATGGGCTTATGGACAACATCTCAGTTCCACCATGACTTTGGTTAGCCACAGTGCTGACTCCCCTCCTGCTTCTTCTGACTTTGGAGTTGATGCCCAGGTCTCAGGTCCTAACTCCAGATTTCTGGGGAAAGAATCTGATTGGCTCACCTCATGACCTCATGATTGGTCATGAGATCATCCCCAGGCCAAGGAGCTGTGTTGGGGGTTTGTGGGATCACCCGGTGTAGTCTCACCATGGAGCCCGCTCCTCCTCCAGGACCTGGGGGGGGACCACATTCCCTTAAGAGCCAGGAAGAGAGGGGAGGCAGGGCCTGGCGTTTCTGGTCTCTCACCTGTTGACCTCCCCTCTGCTTTAAGGGATCCATTGCTAATCCTTTTCACCGGGAGCAAATCATGGACTTTCAGCAGAGGCCATTATGCTAACTAGGCATGAAAACAGGTTTGAGAGAGACCAAATACGTAGGGTAAGGTGTGGTCACAGAGTGACTGGCACACTTTGATGCTGCAGCCCACATTTATGTTGATGTTGTCGACGTGGCTGCAGGGTTCCTGTTCCTGGCTATTCTTCAGTAATATCTCCCCCTGAGTTGGGTTGGTCTGTCCATCTCGTTCCTTACGCGGGACCTGAGGCCCAGGCGGTGACTTGGCTTGGACCACAGGGCAGTGTGATGATCGGGTTGGAATTAGACACCGGGCCTTTGAAGGTCCTGAAGCTCACATTTGGGGATCGAGCCCAAGGAAGTAATAATACATGGGTGCAAACATGTTCACTGCAGCGTTAATTAGAATTTGAAATACAGAATATTCCTCTATTGAAATATAGAATATTGAATATAGAAATAACCAAAGTGTCCAGTGTTGAGGGAGCAGTTAAACAAATTCTGGTGTATCTATTTGATGAGATATTTATATCACCAAAAGTGGTCTTTATGTAAAGCAATGCAGATAAATGTTTGTGTTATCAAAAGTCAGGATGCAAAATTGTACTGACAATATAACCACTAAGGAAATCACTCTAAAGAAAGCACAGAAACAGACTGCAAACTGCCAACAGGGGTGGTCTCTGGGCGACTTTTTCCTTTTCTTTATTTATTTCCCAGATATTCTGGAAAGAAGCATGTGTAATTTCTATGGTAGGAGACCTCCCAGCTTTTATAAACGATGGCAAGCTTCTGTGGTCTGAGTTACAGTGAGTGCTAGGTATGTGATGTTGGAGGACTTCCTGTAACCCCATCGAGCACCGTTTTGCTCTTTTATCAGATAAAGATAATACCGTCTACCTCACAGGCTGTTGTGGGGATTGGAGAAAGGTGTGACCCACTCGTGTCAGCTGTAAACTTTGTGGCCTGTGGTAGATGCTCAGGAAATGTTAGGCGATTCTACGTAGGGATTGCTTTGGAGGTGGCACTACAGCCTCTAAGTTGACCCTACACTTGAGCCTTTGTCCTCTGCTGGCGATTTATCCTCATCTGTCTTAACACAGAACCATCCTCTTGCTTTGCAGGGACTTCCCCCAACAGGTTTAACATTTTTTTTCACGAGAGGCTGTTTTTCACGAGGTGCACCTATGGAGGCACCCCTAGGGGCCACAGAGGGAGCCACGGAGGTGTGCTCGCCAGCAGAAGGGCTCTGTAGGCAGAGGCTGGGGTGTGACCTGGGTCAGTCACTGTGCAGGCTCAGGAATTGACAAGGGAATCTGGCTTTTGTGCTCTTGGGTACTGTCCTGAACAAGCATGGAGCAAGTAGGTAATGTTGCTCCAGAAATGTTTGTTAGTACCCTGGAGTCACCTGTGCACTCTCTGCTTCCTTGGGGATGCCCCCACTGAGAGTGGGCTCCGAGTTCCTGCTCAGCACCCTCACCCCACCACCTCTTTAGAAGAGGGCGCCCACCCACACTCCTTGTCCACATTAGAGGGAGTCAGCGGCTCTGCAGAAGAGTGCCCATCCTGTGACGTCCTCTCACTGCCTGGGGCTCCCAGGACGGTCACAGAAGGTCTCAGGGACTGCAGTTGTTACAGCAATGGTTAGAACAAATGGAAGGTTATTCTGGGCCAGGATCAGGGGGGCAACCCACAAACATTATCTGATTTCATCATCAGAACATCTCTGATGTCAGCATTTCCCCCATTTTACAGATGAAGGAATGCAAGCTCAGAGGGTTTGTGACCTGCCCAAGGGGCTGAGCCAAACTTGAACCCTGGTCTCTCTGATGCTACAGCTCATCCTTCCATATCATCCTTCCACCGCCCCTTACCCATCCACCTCCTACTTACCACCCATTCACCTTCTGCACCTATCTACCTACCCATCTTCCCACCACCTACCTATCCCCTCAGCCCCATCAACCTGTCATATACCTGCCCCCTATCCACCTCTGACTTGATGCACTCCTGCTTACCTATCTACCGACTCACCAGTCAACTTACCCATCTGCCCATCTGTCTCTGTACCCTGTACCATAGCTCCCATCCTCCCATCTCCACCCACCGAACACACTTCCGCCCACCTAATCCATCTGCCTGCCCATCCGCTCTTCCATTCATTTACCCATCAATCCTCCCCATCCAGCCCCCGACTCATTCTCCTTCTACTTCCCTGTCTACCAATCTACCCATAAACCTACCCATCCACCCGCCCACCCATTCATCCAACAGTTACCCAGGGCCTCCTGTAGGCCAAATGCTGTCCTCAGCGCTGAGGACACTTGCAGTGGGCTGTGTGGACAGATGGGTAGGCACTGTCTCTCCAGGAGGGGAGGGTCTGTCATCACTGCTTTTTGAGAGCAATCTGCCAGCCTCTGACCAACAGCAGGACGGAGTGGGTAGAGGCAGATGCTTCACTAGCTGGAGCCCTGTCTCTTGCCAAGGTGGTCATACCCTGGTAGCAGGTTACCTGGATTTGGGGTTAGCTTCCTCACCTGACAGTCAATCACTAGAGAATATGGAGATGTTTCATGGATGCACACAGGGGTCAGACCTGTTTGAACCAGACGGCTCCTCTTACATCAGCAAAACTCACTCTCCATTCATGTTTGGGTGTGGAGCACAGTGGGTGTCAGCCTCTGTGCCTCTGTCTTCCCAGATTCAGGGAGGGGTCCGCTGTGCTGCCTTACAACACCCCCTCTCGCTGCTTGCTTTTTCTTGTTCATCCAGAAGCCACTTCTGGAAACCCAGTTACTCTGGGCTTCTTTTTAGCCTTGCAGCTAATATGTCTCCGGACAAGATCAACCTTTTGTGTCTCTGCTGGACCTGGAAGGGGTGGGGATGGGTGATTAAGGGCAGCCCAGGGCATTTATTTCCCCTTATTTATATCCCTGCTGTAAGGACCAGGATAGCTCATTAACAGAGCCCTGGTGGCTGGAGAGGCGTGGATGTGATATTCTGCAGGAGCCCTGTTGAAGAATGCCTGACCCTGCCGACCCCGTCTGGAGCTGGGTTTAATTAAACTGTCAGCACTGGTCAGAAGAACAAAGCCTCCCTTCCAGTCCTGGTCCCCAGCCCCCATCAGAGGCGGGAGGGCATTCTCTGTTGAAATGAAGAGCTGTTAAAAATGGATCTGTCTTGCCTCCAAGGGAAATTACCCGAAACAGGAAGGTGACCTCGCCGTTGTGACACGTCCACTCCGGGCAGCAGATCTGCGGGACTGAACCAGCCTTGCCGCCAAGGACCCTGGTGCATGAGGGATGGGGCTGCTGTGGCTGCCCCACACTGGCTAGGGCCTCCTTCTTGCCAGAACCGCTGCCTTAAGATTCTATTCCTTACTCCCTAGACTTCACTTTTCCCAGGAAGGACCTTCATGAGCTTTGTCTCATGAGATAATTAAGTCTGTGAGATGTTTCTGGCAGTAATGATGGAAAGAAACTTCCTTGGTTAGACAGTTTGGGAAGTAGTGGGTCAGCCCCTTTAATCTGCTTATGTGCATTATAAAGCCCCTGGGGGACGTGTGGGGTGTTGCATTGGCCAAACTGATTTGACCTTGAAACTCTTAAAAAAAAAATGTTTTTTTTTCCTTTTTCTTTTCCGGAATACCTAGATCTTGTGGGTCTAGTGTCAGGTCACTTGCTGAGCTCTGGCAATAGGGATCATAGCTGACTCAAATCCAGGTCCTTCTGACCCAAACCATTAGTACTCTACCTCTAAACCATTAGTACTCTAATTAGCATGAATGAGAGTTGTCTAGGGGAGTTTATTAAAATGCAGATTATCATCCGAGCATTATCATCAGAGATCCCGAGTCTGTAGATGTGGGAGGGCCCAAGAATCTGAATTATTATCATCCCCTCCTTATCTGGTTCACACTTTGAGAAGCCTTCCTCTCAGCACACTTTGATGAGTCTTAGATAGGTACCCCTCTACGATCAGAACCCCCCTTTGCCTCCGCCCGGCCTGGTTCTGGTGTGGGAGCCACGCTAACAAAGACCCTCCCGAGGGCAGACGCTTTACCTCCTGCGGCCACACAGAGAACAATTTGGGGATTATGAGTTAGCAATTACAGAGCACTCTGAATTCTCAAAGTGCTTTCCAATCATTACATCTGTGCCTGCTGTCAAGGCTCAAGTGAAAAAGGCAAGCGTCCCACTGGGCTGGCCGGGAGCCTCTGCAGCAGAGGGCAGCCAGCCCGAGATTGACATCCAGAGTGCCAGAGAGGGCTGATGCGCCCAGCATGGTTGAATGTCCTAAACACAGCACTGGCCCCTGGCTCTGACCCTGCTGCCTCAGAACCACATGGGCCTTCACAAATGCAGCTGGCCAGCGCCTGGGGGAGGGCTGGAGGGAAGAGCAGTGGACAGGTCGCCCCCCAGGAGAAAGCCCAGCAAAGGCAGAGCGCTCTGCTGGGGACGTTTTGTGGCTCAAAGGAATGAAAAGTCCTCTCCTACAGCATTACAAAAATCAGTATGGGACAAACTGAATTCATAAGCATCAAGAGGATTCTGAGCAGAGAGGAGTACACATAGGAGGGGAGCGATTATGAATAAGTTTTAGGGGAGGAAGGATTTTTTTTAAAGCCATTTCAGAAATTATATAAATAATTTTGTGCTGCCGTTAAAGAAAAGTAAGAGATAGGGATTTTTTTTTTAATTAAGACATTTAAAAATGCTTGAGCTGTCATTCAAATATTTTCAAAAAATGCAGTTTAATACCAAAGCTATATATAATTGTTAGAATAATTGTAATTACCATTTGTTAAGCACCTATGCACCAAACACTTTATGTGGATTTTCTCATTTAAAAAAAATTTTTTTAACGTTTATTTATTTTTGAGACAGAGAGAGACAGAGCATGAACGGGGGAGGGGCAGAGAGAGAGGGAGACACAGGATCAGAAGCAGGCTCCAGGCTCTGAGCCATCAGCCCAGAGCCCGACACGGGGCTCGAACTCACGGACTGTGAGATCGTGACCTGGGCTGAAGTCGGACGCTTAACCGACTGAGCCACCCAGGCGCCCCTGTCATTTTAATTGTTAACAGTCCTATGCAATTATTATCCTGTTTTACAGTGGGGAGAATTGAGGCATAGAGGGGTGAAGTCATTGGTCACACGGGTATTTGTTGGCAAATCCAGGCTTTGAACGCAGGTCAGGCTCTAACCCTCTCTGCTATACTGCCTTTCATGATAGAAAATAGAGAAACAAGAAGAGGAAAGAGATTGCTCAGGAGTCTTCTGGGAAGGTGAGAAGTTTCGAGTCAGGTGTTGAAGGATGTGGGAGACACGGGTGGATGGAGAGGGTGCAGTTGTCCTATGAGCAGGGGCCCCACAATTCTAGAGTGTTGTGTGGATCTTGGCCCAGAAGGTATAGACGGTCTCTGTTTCCTAGGACGAGGAGTCTGGAATGGATGATGGGCCGAGGGGGCCACAGAGGGTACTTACGAGCAGAGTGACTGAGCAGAGGGTAAAAGTCATCTTTCCTGAATACCCCACTCCCTCAACCAGAGCCCCCTCCCCTCCTGTGGGTCTCCATCCCATGACACAAGGATGGATGAGTGTATGTCTATCCTTGGCTGGCCTGAAATGTGTGTGTGTGTGTGTGTGTGTGTGTGTGTGTGTCTGTGTGTGTGTGTGTGTGTTAAAATAAACATAGTTATCACTTTAACCACTTGTAAGTGTGCAGTTCAGTGGCATTAACTGCACACACATGTCAGGCAGCCATCACTATTGTCAATGCCCCAAACTTCGTCATCGTGCCCAGCAGAAGCTCGGCACCCATTAAACAATAACTCCCCATTCCTGCCTCTCTCCCAGCTCTGGTGGCCTCTCTTTGACTTTCCATCCCTATGAATTCGCCGATCCTAAGTGTGTCATACATGTGGAGTCATACAATATTTGGCTTCTGGGACTGTCTTACTTCACTTAGCGTGGTGTTTTTAAGGTCCATCCAAGTCTCATTCTTTCTTATGACTGAGTCGTATCCCCATGTGTGGCTAGACCGCATTTTGTTTCCATCAGGTACAGTTGCTTGTATCTCTGTCCGAGCCCCGACGTTCTTCATGACTCCTTTTCCTGCTTCTCCTACCAGATGAGGCAGTGATCAGGCTACCCATCCTCATTTCCCCAGCACGAGTGGGCTTAGCAGGGCCGGTAAGCCGTGTCTTTCAGGTGGCGGGCATTGTCCCAAAGCCTGTGGGAGGAGAGTGAACAGCTTCTGCTCTTCGTGAGGAGCCCAGGACTTCCTCCCTCCCTTCTGTAATTTCTGGGCTTGGGGCTTTGAGCTTGTGTGTTGGGCCCCAGCTTCATGGATTTGATGGACTCAGCACTTGCCCACTGACCCCTGTTCTACTTGACCTGTGGTTGACTTTGACCTGTGGCCCAGAAATATGAAGCTAGTTGTTCAAGGACTGATGGTTTGTAGAAGTAAAATCTATTGAGGGTGGGCTAGATGGAGTCTCTGTAGAAGCAGGCAGGCATACCCCTCTGCTTGAAATGGGGTGTGGAAGGTAGTTCTAGGGAGCCCCTGCTGCCTCTCATGCCTGGGAGGCCATGAAAACTTGAGACAGGAGGTAATCAAGATCAAGAAGGAAACATGGACCTTTTAGCTGGTGGAGACAGACATGAATCGGAAAGAGGCTGAACCCAGGGGATGCATGGCAGGGTTTGACTGACTCCATTTTTTATTAGGATGGGCCAGGACCCTGCATCTCCTGATGAGACCCTCCCCTATACTTAATTCTGTGGCTTAAGTGGTTCTGTTTCTTACTTGGGATTCCGGCCAGGTGTCCACAGGGCTTGAGAAGCTCAAAGAAGAAACCAGGGGTTCCTTTAGGCTCTTTGCAGTGTGGGCAGCATTTGGTGTAGCACTGGCCATCTTCTGCTAATGAGAAGCCCTGACTGGCAGTTGATTAATTGGCTCTTGATTAATAATAAAAATTTGGAAAGATAGGTGCTCCTGGGTGGCTCATTCGGTTGAGTGTCCGACTCTTGATTTCAGCTCAGGTCATGATCTCGGGGTCATGGGATTGAGCCCTGGGTCTGGCTCACATTGAGCGTGGAGCCCGTTTGGGATTCTCCTTTCTCTTTCCCTCTGTCTGTCTCCCTCACTTGTGCTCTCTCTCTCTCTCTCAAATAAAATTTTAAAAAAATATGGGAAGATATATTATTAATAGAGATATTTTAATGGCCCATACTTTTCAAATGTTTGGGGAGTGTGATCAAAGGGCACTCTTTTGGTGAAGTGGCTGGGAACCATTGCCTTACACATTTGGACCCGTTCCTGCACCCAACCTCCCATCCCCATGCTGTAGGGCAAGGAACTCCTGGCTGTTCTCCATGATCGTTCTAGCTTTGGCCCCAGTGTTAATATGGATGGAGCTTCTTGGCAGAAACTCAGTCTTTGTCGCAGGACAGCTCTGGTCTCCTGCTCTTGTCGGGAGCCTTGGAGTAGGGTGGGTAAAGAAGAGGTAGGGAGCTGATAAACCCATCCCAAGTCTCTCCCAAATCTGGCTCTTTTCCCTCATAATTCTGTGGGCTCCAGACCTTTGCTAAAGTGATGCAAGTCTCTACCTGACAGGTGACCTGACATGAGCCAACCCTCATGTGGACTCTGGGTAAGAGACTGGACTCTGGCTAGGGAGGGAGGGGTTGGATTTCTCGGAGCAGAACTGTTCCTGACCAGCCCTTGTAAAAAGATGGGCACTAACCTGAAAGGAAATGCTTGTCTTTTATGAAAAATAGGCACCACAAAATTAACACCGTATATTCTTAGACCACTTAACACTTTGCAAAAAACTTCTTAGAAAAACTCTTGGAGTTGGTATATGGTATATTTTTTCACATCTTAAAGAGGCAACTTGAGATTGGCTAAAGTTTGCTGACTCCCCTGAGCTGGTAAAGAGCATGTACTCCATTTCCCCATACTGCTTGGTCAGTTTTTTTAAGTCTTTTTAAAAATTGTTTGTTTATTTTGAGAGAGACAGAGAGAGAGCGAGCAAGTGAGAGAAGGGGCAGAGAGAGAGAGGGAGACAGAGCATCCCAAGCATCTGCACTGTCAGCGCTGAGCCTGACGTGGGGCTCGATCCCACAAACCATGAAATCATGACCGGAGCCAAAATCAAGGACCAGATGCTTAGCTGACTGAGCCACCCATGCACCCTGCCTGTCAGTTTAATGGACCTGGAACCATTTTTGCCTTTAAGGACATTGACTGGCTGGATTTTCCTCACCTGGCTGGGACTCTGTGTGGGGATGTGGCCTTACGGTCTGTATTTGTTTCCTCCTGCTGCTGGGACAAATGATCACAAACTCAGTGGCTTAAAACAACACAGATGTGTTATCCTACAGCTCTGGAGGTCAGAAGTCTGAAATGGGTCTCATGAGGCTAAAATCCAGGTGTTGGCAGACTTGTGTTTCTTCTGGAGGCTCAGGGGAGAACCTATTACTTTTCTTTTCCAGCTTTTAGAGGTCAATCACATTTCTTGGCCTGTGGCTACATCATTCTCTCCAACTTCTTCTTTTTTTAAAGTTTATTTATTTAGTTTGAGAGAGAGAGTGCATAAGCAGGGGAAGGGCAAAGAGAGAGAGAGTCCCAAGCAGGCTCTACGCTGTCAGTGTGGAGCCCAATAGGGGCTCAGACTCATGAATCATGAGGTCATGACATGAGCCAACACCAAGAGTCAGATGCCTAACTGACTGAGCCATCCACCTGCCCCTCTCCGACTTCTGTGTCAGCTGTCACATCTCCTGTCTCTCCTGCCTCCTCCTTTCCCTCATAAGGTCCCTTGTGATTATACTGGTTCCACCTGGATAATCCAGGATAGCCTCCCCGTGTCAAGATGTGTAACATAACCACGTCTGTCAAACCCCTTTTTCCATGTAAGGTAACATTCACAGGTCCCAGGGAATTAGGACAAGGGCATCTCTGGGGGGCATTATTCTGTATACTGCATCTTCTCTCCCCTTCAGAGGACAGTAAACCTTAGTGACCAGAAGCATGGCCTAGGTCCTCCCTGCCCGGGGTTTTGGAGTTACGGGCACACACCATCGGAGCTCCAGAAGCCCTCCAAAGAAGTGCACCTCTGGGAAGCGTGACCAGCTCTTCCAGGTTATAGTTAGCCTCGTGGGCATTGAGTCCTCGCTTTTCCTCCCATGATCATTGGTAGTGATTAGCTGTCGGACTCTGGGCCAGTTACTTAAACTCTCTGAGTCTATCTCATCATCTGTGAAATGTGGTGGGGGATGTTGTGAGAGTCAGGGGTGATTTCTACAGACCACCCAGTTCAACTGCTGTGAATACCATCGTCACCCAAACCATCATCCTGAAAGCAACGGAGAGGGTGGGCAGGCATGCTCCGTCCAGCCGTATTACTTGGACGTAGAGGACAAGCTGCCATTCTAGAAGTCTTTGTGGGTTGCCCCAGGCTTGTGGGCTTCTCTGGCTCCCCTTTCCTCACGGCCCCGGCGGGAGGTTGCAGGCGAGGCCTGGTGTGAGGGTCCCGATTGCCTTTTTGCCTGTCTCCTTGGCTCAGTGCGGGGCCTGCTCGAAGAGACGCTGTCTTCTTTGTGTGGCCAGAGTTCCTTACCTCCTGCCGCCTCTTGCCGCAGCTCACTCTGCATTTGGCAGGCAGCTTGTCACCTGAGAGTTTTACCCATGCAGCCTCTTTTCTTGGTTTTATAGACTGGAAATGAGATAGTGACTTCATACAAATGGAAGAAGGATTTCTGCAGCCGCTTTCTCTGAATGCATTCCCCGGGAGTTGACTATAATGTAGGGCTCTTTAGTAGATTAACTTGGTGTGACTATTAACATGAATTATAACTCATTATATTTAAATTTGTGATCTATAATAGCGCAGGATTTAAGGAAACAGCTGGACTCTGCGTTACCTTTGTCGTTAATTCTTGACCGGTATCGATCTCTGCTTAATCTGATCTTAACTTTAATAATGCTGAGCCTCTTAGCATCAGAAAGTTTCCTAGAACACACGCATGGTTTTATTACTTTGGGACTTGAGGTCAACTTGGTATCAGAAGTCCACAGGGGTGGTAGAGGTTGTCACATGTGAGTAGAGGATTGGTATCAGTATTCCAAAAGACCCCTCAGCTTTCACTGATGAATCTGTAGCTCGGTTCTGCTTCATCGAAATCCAGGCCCCATTGGCCCTTCCCAGTTCCACACAGTCCTGCCTCTTGTCAGACACAGCTTTTCAAAAAAGATTGTGACGGAAAACACATAACATAAAGGTTACCATCTTTTTTACGTGTACCTTTCAGCGGTGTTAAGTATGTTTATGTCGTTATGAAACAGAGCTCCAGAACTTTTTCATCTTTCAAATCTGAAACTCTATACCCGTTAAACAACTCCTCATCGCTCCAAGGGTTATTTCACTTGGCATTATGTCCACATTGCAGCATGTGACAGGATTTCCTAACTTGTTAAGGCTGAATAATATTCCATCACATGTATATATCACATCTTGTTTATCTACTCGTGTGCTGATGGACACTTGGATTGCTTCCACCCTCAGCTGTTGTTAATAGTGCAGCTATGAACATGGGTGCACAAATACCTCTTTGAGACCCTCTTTCAATTCTTTTGAGTATATCCCAGAAGTGGGATTGTTGGATTACAGGAATGTAGTTCTATGTTCACTTAAAACAATTATTTTATTTTATTTTTTTAAATTTACATCTAAATTAGTTAGCATATAGTGCAATGATGATTTCAGGAGTAGATTCCTTAGTGCCCCTTACCCATTTAGCGCATCCCACCCCCCACGACCCCTCCAGTAACCCTCTGTTTGTTCTCCATATTTAAGAGTCTCTTCCGTTTTGCCCCCCTCCCTGTTTTTATATGATTTTTGTTTCCCTTCCCTTATGTTCATCTGTTTTGTCTCTTGAAGTCCTCATATGAGTGAAGTCATATGCTTTTTGTCTTTTTCTGACTAACTTCACTTAGCATAATACCCTCCAGTTGCATCCATGTAGTTGCAAATGGCAAGATTGCATTCTTTTTGATTGCCGAGTAATACTCCATTGCATATATATATATACCACATTTTCTTTATCCATTCATCCATCAATGGACATTTGGGCTCTTTCCATACTTTGGCTATTGTTGATAGCGCTGCTATAAACATGGGGGTTCATGTGTCCCTTCGAAACAGTACACTTGTATCCCTTAGATAAATGCCTAGTAGTGCAATTTCTAAGTGTATCCCTTAGATAAATGCCTAGTAGTGCATAGGGTAGTTCTATTTTTAGTTTTTTGAGGAACCTCCATACTGTTTTCTATAGTGGCTGCACCAGTTTGCCAACACTTGTTATTTTCTGGGTTTTTTGTTTTTGTTTTTGTTTTTGAATAGTTGCCATTCTAATGGGTGTGAGAAGATATATCATTGTGGGTTTGATTTTCATTTTGCTGATGACTAACGATGTTGATTATCTTTCCATATGCTTGCTGGCCATTTGTATGTCATTGCTGGAGAAGCATCTTTCTGTAATCTGGGTATTTAACCCTTTATCAGATATATGATTTACAAATATTTTCTCCCATTCCATGTGTCTTTTCCCACAACCGATTGTGTCCTTACGTACACAGACGTTTTTAAGTTTGATGTAGTCCTCTTTGTCTATTTTTGCTTTTGTTGCCTGTGCTTTCGGTGTCAAATTGAAGAAATCCTTTTCATGTCTAATCTCAGGCAACTTTTTCCCTGTTTCCCCCTACCCCCACCCCCAGGACTTTTATAGTTTTAGGTCTTACATTTAAGTCTTTGATCCATTTTGAGTTAATTTTTATTTTTTTTTTAAATTTTTTTTTTTCAACGTTTATTTATTTTTGGGACAGAGAGAGACAGAGCATGAACAGGGGAGGGGCAGAGAGAGAGGGAGACACAGAATCGGAAGCAGGCTCCAGGCTCTGAGCCATCAGCCCAGAGCCTGACGCGGGGCTCGAACTCGCGGACCGCGAGATCGTGACCTGGCTGAAGTCGGACGCTTAACCGACTGCGCCACCCAGGCGCCCCTTGAGTTAATTTTTATATGTAGGGAAAGCTAAGTGTCTGACTTCACTCTTTTGCAGGTGGCTGTCCAGTTTTCTAAATACCATTTGATGAAGGGACTGTCCTTCCCCCATTGAATGGTCTTGGCCCCCTTGTTGAAGATCATTTGACTGTATAGCTGAGGGTTTACTTCTGGACTCTCCATTCTATTCCTTTGGTCTGTGTACCTGTCTTAATGCTAATATCACACTGCTTTGATTACTGTGGCTTTGTGATATGTTTTGAAATCAAGAAGTATGAGTTCTTCAACTTTGTTCTTTTTCAAAATTATTTTGGCTATTTGGAGTCCGGTGATGGCTTTTTACTTTGTAGCACGAGGGATCTGTCACAGCAGGAAAGAGGCTACAGAAACTTAGATCTTTGGATTCAAATAGGGCAAAAGTAATTTGCTCCAGCCTCTGCTTAAACACTTTGGTGATGGGGAGTTCACAGGACAACTGGTCTTGTGGTGAGGTCTGATCATTAGGAATTCTCATACTAAACTTGATCCGTTTTCCTGGCATGTTCACCCAGCGATCTTGGTGTTACTCTCTAGAATTATACTCAGAGAAAGGATGTATGTTTAGGTCAATCCTTTAACTCGTCATTATCTTCAAGAGACCATGCAAGACTGGTCTATAAGAGGCTATAGGGCTGAAGCTATCTTTAAGTGTCCATTGTATAGATTCTTTCTAAAGTTCAGGGTTATCCTCAGAATCTTTGTAGGCTTCCTCGTTCTAACCCATTTATCTCAGGCAGCTTTGATCCCAGGAACTCCTTATCTTCCCAGTCCCGTTTCTACTGCTCTGTTGGGTGGGTTTCTTAGAGGCCCCCTTGAAGCATAGAGCTGTAGCTTCAGGAAACATATAATTTAACAAATAAGGATCCTTTAGGTAGGGGGCAATTTCCCCATCTTCCTCCCACAAAGCCAGTCCTTACCAGACCTTCCTGTCTATAATCAAGGTCTCCTGGATAGACCAGTAAGGATATGGGGGTGGTAGAGGGCTGGAGAGAGCAGTCTGAGGGGGTTCTGGGGACTTTTTGGCAGAGGATCATGGACATGAGCACTAGACTGAGAACCAGGACACTTGTGTTCTAGATCTGGCTCTGTCCCCATCTGGCTGTGACACCTTGGACAGACAAGTCATTAACATCTCTGGACCCTGCTGCGTTTATCACTTTTATTAATGAAATGGATGAGCATACAGAAGGGATGCTCAGCAGATTCACAGGTGGCACAAGACTGGAAAGGGATGGCCGTTGTACCCAAGGTGACGGAAGATTGAAAAAGAATTCCATGAACTAGACTGGAATCAATGAGGTGAAATTAAATACTGATAAATACGAAGATGACTTTGAAAGCTCTGATTGGAGGAGACCTGGTTTGGGGCACTTGTTAGGAAAAGGGCCTGTGGTTTCAAGTTGAGAATGAATTGAGGGTGGTAAGGTGGCTGACAGAGCAATGTAGTCAGAGGCTGAATTAATGGAGGCAAGGTGTCCTCTCCAGGGGAGGGGATAGGCCTGTTTCTGTCTGTGCTGATTTGAGCACATACAGAGAACAGTGTTCAGTACCCGAATCTGTACTTTGTTGTGGGCAGCTGTGGTGAGAACACTAAATGTGCTCTGGAGGAGGGTGGCCAACATTGAGAGAATCTGGAAAACATTTCATGTGAGATATGGTCAAGGGGCCTGGGGCTATTTGGTGTGATGAGAACAAATGTAGAGGAACTCTGAGAGCAATTTTCAAATCTACGTGAAGGGCTGTCATGAGAACAAGGGAGCTGATTTGTTCCAGAAGCAGAACTGGGTACAGTGGGTGGAAGGTGGGGAAGTGGATTTTGTTTCGTATGAGGCAGGCTTCCTGGAGAGCTGGGTGCAGAGGGGAGGGCTGCTCTGCTGTTTGGCTTATCCACGGAAGAGTTCAAGGGGGAGCGGATTCGTTATCTTCTGGGACTATGTGCCCAAGATGCTGGGGAGCCCTGGGTTTGGTGGCCTCGGATGCTTTTCCATAGAGAGCTGTCTGACCACAGTAAGCAGAGGAGAGGCCTGCTCTGAATGGTGTTTGGGTGGGTAATCAGCTTGCAGACACACGAAACTGGCAGATGGTGGGAACCTGGAAGGCCCCTAGCCTGAGCCTCCGTGCTGCAAGCCATCCTTTACAGCAAAGTGCTTCCAGTGAATTGTGTAACAAAATATTTACCAGACCTCGGGTTCTGGCCCATGTTTTGTAGTCAGAGCTGGAACAATGAAAACCTACAAATAGCTCTGGAAATGGTGTTGGTCTGTGAGAAGACACGGAAGGTTTGTCCTCAGGAAGAGTCTGGTCCTGGAGGTGCTTCGGGGAGCCGGCCCCCCACCCAGTTTGATGAGCAGTGACTCATTTCCCCCTTTGAAGTCCATGTGTTGTCTTCAGAGCCCTGGTGTCTGCACCCTCTGCTCCTTCAACAAAGGCCCTTCTGTCAGCGGATCTCAGGGGCCAAGCAGCGAAGGGTCAGAAAAGGAAGGTATTGACTGAATACCAATAAGGAGGGGAAGTGTGTTCATGGAGGATGAGGGGCGCCAGGCAACTCGGGGGCCCACTCGTGCTGTGCAAACAGAGCAAGAATGCCCTTTGGTGGGTTTGTTTTACTAAAGGCTGTGGGGAGGAGGTGGGGGAGGGACCCGGGAGCAGGGGAGGAAATATTTCACAGTGCGAGTGCAAGCTAGGCCCCTGGCTGGGGAGGGGCCGGCCTGAGAGCCCCGGGCTAACAAAGAGGCAGTGTGGGCTGGTGACAGTGAGGGGAAAGCACATGGCAACTAATGGGGTAGTAATGGGTGGGGAGGTAACCTGGGAAAAGCTGGTACAAGGAAAGCTGACACATAAATTCTGGTGGGGTGACATCCCTCTTGGCAGGGAGACAGGGGCCACTCTTTCACCCTCCCCGGTGCCAACGCCAGAGATATTCCCGCTCCCAGGGACGAGGCCAGGGTGAGGGATGGCTGCAAGGGGAAAAGGCGGCTGGGGTTTCATGGCCCGCAGGGCCTCGGGAAGGATGGTCACGGAAGGGGAGAGCGTTCTCTACAGAAGCCAGAGCCCCAGGCTGAGTGCCAAGGAAGAGCGGCCTCTCCATGCGTGGTAGAGGGGTGGTGTGGCCCTGCAGAGACCCCGCTTGTGAGGCTTTGCACCCCAGGCTGGCCCTCAGGAGTCACCAGCTGGCTAGGGGGGCCAAAGGCCCGTGTCCCAGGCCACTGCTGTAGAGGAGGCAGACATCAGGGCTCTCATTCACTGCCCTCATAACTCTGTCCATCGTTTATAGGAGAATCATTTGGACATGTCAACTCTAAGGGGACGGTAGTTATTGTCTGGGGGCTTTTGGAGGAAGCCATTTAACAGTTGGTATTTGAACTTTTATGGTGTTCCCCAAACAACCAGGGGCATCCCGGAGTCCAGAATCATGGCTCATCGATGGAGGTTTTAGTTCTGTGTCTGTCACAGAGCAACGATTTTTGGTCACGTTAGTATTCTTTTATTAGGAAACAAAACAGCAAACGAATTTTTTATCTATTTATTTATGCGCACGACCAGCTCTGCTCTTCATAATGTTTAGGAAAGAAGAGAAAGGCGGGGGGCATCTGCCCCAGGTGTGGGTCTAGAGCCTTATTAAAGGGCCATCGCTTTGGGACCCCTCCTCGGTGCCCTGCTGTGGGTGCGAATCCTTACTGAGATTCCTGGTTGAGGTTTACAAAGCAGCAACTGCTCTTCGGTTTCTGAGTACGTACAAGGTCCCATGGTGGGGGGTCCTTCCTGGAGACGTGAGCTCTGGAGATGTCCCCTAGTCTTCCTGCCTGGCTGAGAGCCAGCCCTCCTTCTAAGTGTCACTTTCCCCAGTGTGGCAGTGGGGACTCTGGACCCAGCTTCTCTTGATGGATGGATGGATGGATTCATTCACCCAACAAACTTATTACAAGCCTGCTGTGCACAGTGACTTGTTGGGCTCGAGGAATATCAATATCAGGATGAATTAGACATGGTCTGGGGCTTGGCTGGAGCTTGACTGGTGGTTCTGTGATGACTGATTCCTCAAGAGGGTGGTGGGCTTAAGCCGTGAGAATTTGATGGTCAGTTTGTATTCTGGCTTCTCTCTCAGTGCCCATGAAATGAAAAAAAAAAAAAAAAAAAAGGAAAGAAAAGAAAAGGAATGTGAAAGAAAACTAATAGAAGTGAAAAATCATATTTCATGGGAACGAATGCCCATATCAATTATACTGCTATTCAAACATAAACTTCCCCGCACTTCATCTTCTGTCTCAGGTATATTGAAATGTCACTACACCTGGGCATTTGAATGTCTTATTTCTTTTAAGGCAGCTGGAAAAAACAAATCCATTTCGGACAATCATCAACTCCATTGATAGGAAACAAAGGATAAGAAATCAGTGTTGATAGGTCCTTACAGTAAACTGTGTAAGCAAAGGCTGGAACTCATTTATCAGTGATTTTTAATAGCATCTTTCACAGCCAGCTGGACATGGTATGAGACCTCCATTGTCTCTGGGGGAAAGCTGTGGTCATTTGAACATTGACCGCAGACTGCAAATGGCTCTGTCCCCTGGGCGCCCTGTAGGAGTGCAGCCCTTGCTGGTGAGCGCCATCTGTTGATGGCAGGGGTGCGTGCAGAGGTCAAGAGTGCCTTTCTGAAGTCACAGGTGACTCAGAGGCCCTTGTGTGGAGAAGTCCTTGTGCAACTTCTCTTTGGACTTCTAGGTGCTGATGCTGCTGACATCACCAGAGTTGGGGACCAGGCATAACATGGAAGTTGAGAGTTTGGACCCTGGAATCCAACAGCCCTGCTGTTACTACCTACTAGTACTGGGCAGAGTGCTTAATCTTGCATGGACTCAGTCTTCTCATCTGGGAAAAGAGCATAATAAAGACTTATCTCAAATTGCTGAGCAGGAGTTAAATAAGATGATGCCAGTGATGGGGCTTGGGATTCTGGCCCACATTCTGTGTGGATGAACCATCAAGAAACACTGAGCTTATATTTTCTTCCATAGTTAAGCTCTAGTTCCTCTAACAGAAGGAGATGCAGGAAACAAAAGAAAACAGTTACATTTCCATTACCCAGTAATCACATCTTATTATCATTCTATACTTGGAATTTGTCAGAACAAAATTTTCTAAAAGTGGTATTTTGACGGTTTGTAATTTGATTCCCCCCCCCCCCCCCGCCCCCAAACAAAGATCATTGGGCAACCAAAGGTGGTTGACATTCTGAAAGTTCATTCTGGACAGTAAACATATTGGAGTTCTTTCAAGCAAGAGGGAAGTGAGCCATGAAAACAATGCCTCTCTCCAAAGTGGTTCTGTTAGCATCTAATGTTTCCTGATGGAGAGGTGCTGTAAAGAATTTCCTTTATTATTTAGGAGGAGAAAAACATTATTATTAAAAAAATTTTTTTAATGTTTATTTATTTTTGAGAGAGAGAGAGAGACAGAGTGCAAGGGGGATGGGGTAGGGGCAGAGAGAGGGGGAGACACAGAATCTGAAGCAGGCTCCAGGCTCTGAACTGTCAGCACAGAGCCTGACACAGGGCTTGAACTCAAGAACCTCGAGATCATGACCTGAGCTGAAGTCAGACGCTTAACCGACTGAGCCACCCAGGAGCCCCCAAAACATTATTTTTAAAGAAATAAAATAAAAATATGGTGGTTTTTTAGGCTGGCCATGGGAACTGGAGCTTAACCAGCAAAAAGGTTCCTTTTTCTCTTATGTGCCCGGGCATCCACTTGGCCCAGGTTAAAGGCTGCGGATCTTTATAGCTCATTTAACCCAGAGCGCATTGGGCTCGGTTGAGGTATAGGCCTTGACAGTTATCTGTTTTGACTCTAACAGGGAGGACTTGGCCCTGTTCAATCTGTTCCAATCTCAGTCCCCATTGTGAACATCAGCTCACACCCAGGAGGGACTGTGGTGACATGTCTCCTGTGTGATGAGGCCACCGCCCCCAGGCATGTCACACCGTGCCCCGAGGATGCAGTGTTGCCTCTTACACACCAAGAATGTGCCTCCAAACCTTGAAATTAGGGGCTCTGTTAACATGGGAACATCACTCCTTTCTGTTCATTTCGCGGCCTTGGCAGCCCTTGAGGGGGAACAAATCATGCCTGTCAGCCCTTTATAAAAAGCCCAGCAGAGATGGTTTGTTTTTATTTTCATCTGAGAAGGAGATGGGCTGTTTTCTCAGAGTATGGTTTTATTAGTGTGTCCCCCCATTCCTTATCACTAATGCCAAATGCAGATGCTGAAACCTCAAGGCTGGTGAGCCCTAGAATCCCATCCAATATTAAGTTCCATGGTCACCCCAGGGACCCCAGAAATTTAGGAGCCCGCTCAGGAGTCTGGAGTGCCTGTCCAGCCACCGTTCCTTCTTGAGCCCGGGCATGCCGTGTCCGTTCGTGAGATGCTTTTCTTAGCAGGCAGGCAAAGTCAGATTGACTAAAGGAAACATTTTTAGAGGAAGACCCACCCCCAACTGATTCTAGTCATTGCCATTTTTGGAAACAGGAGGCAGGATGCTTTGGTGGTGTTTAGATGCGCTTTGGAGTGCAGTGTCCAGTGAGAGCTGGAGAGAGGCTGAAGGAAGGTGCTTCTCAGCTAGGGTACCTCGTGCACCCCTCCTGGATTTGCCTCTGCTCAGGTTTCTAGTCTGGGGCCTTTGCCACCCAGGACCTCAGTGCTGCCCAGCAAGAAACCACTCCCACCCGGGCATCTTTGCTGTTGCTCTAGTTCCCAAGGCATCAAACTCACCCCCTCCCCACCCCTGTCCCCTTGCTGATTCCAGTTTTTCCTGGGATCTCTGCTTCTCACTCTATGCCTCCTAAGGGAATCCTACTTTTAGGCCCAAGGCGTGGGGGTTGCCAGGGAGGGCTTTGGAGTCAAGTGCCCTGGCTGCCACTTCTAGCCATGTGGCTGTGGACCAGCAGTGTAACCCCCCAGCCTGTTTCCTCATCTGTGAGGTGTGGATCATAACAGACCTCCATCGTAGGGGGAAGTGAGGATTAGGGGGCCAGTGCCTGGGTCTCTGTCAGCACCAGCTCTAGGATTAGCAGTGGCTCTTCTGTTGCCCTGGCCTTTTAGGTCCACTGCTGTCTTTAAGGGGCTTCCCTTCTAGGGAGGAGGACGGAATTGGCTGGTCCCTTCTGTACTCTCCCAAGGGGAAGCTGAGGGGTCATACGGTGAGTGGCCATCGGGCCTCACTCAGTATGTCGGAACAATGTGATGACTGGCTGACTTGTTATCAGCAAATGAAAAGATAGGCGCACGCGTAAGGCTGGGGAGGGAACAAAATCCAGAGCAAGTTATTTGGACAGCGTGCTCCCCAGGTCACCATCCGTAGTAGGTGTCATTCGTGAAGCCCATGCCTGTAAGTCTGCGCACGGGGCCCTGACTCGTGCTGGCTTTTCTTGGGTCTGATCTTTAATCTTTCGTTTGTAACACTGAACACGTATTTCTCTGCCTGCCTCCTTCCAGTCTCTAGGGAGTGGGGCAGTGAGGAAACGAAAGGATGTGGTCTCTGCTCTCCAGAGCTGATAGGTCCTGCTGGGGATGGGAGTCAACGTGAGCTAGAGAAAAAGAGTTTGATTCAAAACTTCAGTTGGCTGAAGGTGCAGGGCTTAACTGCGTCACAAAGGGGAGAGATAGCCATCAGTGTGACACTCTAATCAATAGTGATGCGGCAGTGAGTGTGATGGAGGCAAGGACTGCAGGTCTCTGGGAGCTAAAGCAGGGGGGCTGGAGCTGCGGGTGGGCAGGGATGCTTGAGTCCAGCCCTCTGCCGTCCTGCTCATTCGAGCTGCTCTGTCTGGCTCTGTGCCTGCCCATCCAGCCTGGGGAGGTCAGATCTGTGACACCTGAGATCTTGTCCCACATTTACCAGCACCTGGGGTAGCCCAGAACCCTCCTACTTCACTACGTCCTTGGCCTTGGCATCTTCTGACTATAGTGCATTTGCCGCTGCCCATCTTTCCCCTGTGTCTGTGATTTGGAGTTAGGCTTGCTCCTCTGGTCCTGGTGTCGCTGTCCTCTCCTATAACCTGTGCTCTGGGCTCCTGTCCCTGCTCCTGGCACTCTCTGCCAACGGGACAGCTGAGCCATGTGTGTATGGCCACTGCCTGGTCTCAGCTGTGACGTTAGCCAGCTGAGACACCCTGGTCTTGAATGTCCTGCACTTCAGTATCCCGTGGGTAAAGGAGGAGCCATGCCCTTCCTCCCTTCCTGCCTCCCTTCCAAAAGCTGAGACAAAAAGGCTAGAGAGGAAAGACATTACTCAAAGGTCAGTTAGTTGATGTTGCAGAAATTGTCTTGTGGGTTCAGTCAGAAGGAATGTTTTTAGATGAGCAGGGCTTGAGTGGATTTAAAAAAGTGTGATCTTCTTTTCCTAGCATACAGGCAAGAGTTATTTCACAAATAGCAGCCTTTACGACATATTAGAATTCACAAGAGAGTTCCTGCGTTTTTAAAATTTTTTTAATGTTTATTTATCTTGAGAGAGAGAGGGAGAGAGAGAGCGTGGGGGAAGGGCAGAGAGAGAGGGAGACCCAGAATCCAAAGCAGGCTCCAGGCTCTGAGCTGTCAGCGCAGAGCCTGACGTGGGGCTCGAACTCATGAGCTGTGAGATGATGGCCTGAGCCAAAGTTGGACACTTAACCAACTGAGCCACCCAGGCGCCCTGAGAGTTCCTGGTTTTGGAAGGAGTTTTCTGAGACCCTCCTAAGGGTCTCTTGTGTCTGTGGGGAGCCTGTGGGCTGTGATTTAGCACCCAGAAGTTCAGCCCTGTTCCAGATGCCGCAATTTGAGAAGCTATGGTGAAGGTCAGGGGACCTCCTCAATCTTTTTCAGGTCACTCAGTTCTCTGTTTCCACTGGGAAAGAGGTGCCGTTCCAGAACCTAGAAAGTGGTCTTTTTTTTTTTAATGTTTATTTATTTTTGAGAGAGAGAGCGAGAGAGGAGGAGGGGCAGAGAGAGAGGGAGACAGAGAATCCCAAGCTCTGTTCTGTCAGTGCAGAGCCGGATATGGGGCTCGAGCTCACAAACCATGAGATCATGACCTGAGCCGAGATCAAGAGTCAGACGTTTAACTGACTGAGCCACCAGGCGCCCCTAGAACCCAGAAAATGGTCTTGACAACAGCTGCTATGTATTGAGCACCTGCTGTGCACCTGAGCTGTTGTTAATCCTCCTAACACCCTTTCAAAGGGGAAAGAGAATGTCACTTCTGCAGACAAAAGGTGACACTGGGTGTCACCAGAACAGAAGTCTGAATGCCTTGAGTCAGCTCCGGGAACCAAGTACAACTGGGGACTGGCAAGGAGGGCTGCCCTGGGGAGAGGGGGGCAGAAAGTCTGCTCAAAGAGGCTTTTGTCCCATCAAGAGGCAGCCCCAGGTGGGTGAGCTCCCGCTTGCCTGGGAGACTTCCTGCAGCTCAGGGTTAGGGTGGGGAGGTGGGGACGGGAGGCCCAAATACCCTCATGGCTTGACTTTCCCTCCAGACTCTGCCTGCAGAAGTGGGGAGTTCCCTGTCCTACCCAGGGGCGCAGAGAAAAAAGGCTGCCCTTTCCCAAACTGTGTGTGCTTTTCCCAGGGGCCATTGTTCCCAGTTGCCAGGAAACTGGGGCCTTCAGGTGTCACCCGGGAGACTGGGGCCTGGGTATTTGGGTTTAGGTCAGGCACAATAACGCCTACAGAATGAAATGGCGTCCCCAGGACCTCCTCAGTCATTTGTCACGCAATTGAGGTTCCCAACGACAGTGGAGACACGGGGGTTTGGGGGAGGAGGTGGGTGGGGGCAGGATGGGGTGAGGGGCATGAGATGGGACACGCTAATGATCCCCCCCAGAGCAGAGCAAACACACCCTTTTGAGGAGAGGAAGTGAGGCCGCCCCAGACTCTCAGGCACTTCAGAAGGCCTGTGAAGGGTCTGACGAAGGTCCAGGACTGCCTGCTGGGAGCTGGGGGCTCGCCAGACCTCAGTCCTGATGATGCTCCAGGAAATGCTCAACAACTGAATAGGACCTCTGCTCCCCGGCCAGAGAGTGCAAGGGCATGGTTAGAACAAGAGACTGTCCAAAGCTAAGAGCAAGGACGCTAGGCTGTCCAAAAATTGTAGCAAATCAGAGACCCAGCAGTGGGCAGGGCCCATAGGAAACCTGGGGGTGTAATGGGAGTGTCAGTTCCTTCTCTCTCCAAATCCTTACGCACAGCTTCCCATAAATGCGATTTAGGGCGCACAGAGAGGAAATAGGTTATGGGTAATCGGCTTGCCAAACAGCTCTCTCCCCAATTTGATTTAATTGTATTTATTTAGATTTTTAATTGTGTCAGATACATATAACATAAAACTTCCCATCTTAGCCATTTTTAAGCATACAGTTTGATAGGGGTCAGTACATTCACACTGATGTGCACCCAGTCTCCAGAACTTTTTCATCTTGCAAACTGACATTCTGTACCTGTTAAACAAGAACTCCCCATTTTGCCTGCTGCCCCCCCACCCCCCGCCTCTGGCAACCGCCATTCTACCTTGTGTTGCTGTGAATTTGACTACTCTAGGTACCTCCTAGAAGGGCAGTCATGCAGCATGTCTTTTTGTGACTGGCTTAGTTCAGTTAGCTTAACGTCCTTAAGGTTCACCAGTGTTGCTGCAGGCGTCAGAATTTCCACCTTGAAAAAGGTGGGAAAATACCCCACTGTATGTATATCCTACAGTTTATCCATTCACCTGTTAATGGGTGGCTTCCACCTTTGGCTATTGTGAATAATACTGCTATGAACTTGCCTCTTCTGGATTTTGAGGCTCACTCTGACTTCCTTTATGACCTCCAGGCGTGAGCAGGTGACTGGTTTCCCTGCCCCTTTTCCAGACACTCAAGGCTTCCCGAAGAAAGCGGTACCGTCCGTGATTCCTTTCACGTCTCCCAAAGATGCTCATCTTTGGTTGTGTCATTCTGCTTGCCAACTTTTCTGTCTTGTGAAGGTCTTAATTCAGGCAGGGAAGGCGATGGGTTGGGAGCCCATGTGCTGGCCCAGCCCGTGCTGGGGATGTTGGCAGGTAGATAAGGCACAGCATCTCAGGCACAGGACTCCCCAGTGTGTCTGGCAGGTACTGGTGAGCCTGGTAATAACTGAGGCCCCTTTAGGTAGGGGAATACACAATGAACAGTTGGAGTATGTGTCCCTTGGAAATACAGTGAGGGGCATTTGGTATTTTAGGGTTGTGTCCAATGATACATAGTTTGGAGTTTAAAGATAGGGACAGGGGCGAGGGGGATGAGCTGGTTACTGGGGTCAGAGGCAAGATGGAGCTCACATGGACAATTCAGATACAAGGTCTTGGCCATGAGACTGTGGCACAGGAACTTGTTATATATATATATAGCAGCAGCTCTGGAGGTGGCCTGAGGCTTAGGGAACCTACACTCAGGGTCCAGGCTGGGATGGGGTGTCCTGGGAAATGAAGGAGTCAGCTTTTACCCTAAGGGAACCATCAAGGAAGGCTTGCTACACTTCTAAATTCTTTCACCATGGTGGGGAGGGGAGGGACCGAGACTGTAGGGGCACCCCAAGTTGGCTGTCTGAGAACTGAGGTTACCTGAGCCTGCAGAGGGGCCAGACTGGAGTCTGCAGAGGGCAGAGAAACCGGAACCTCAGTTCACGCAAGTGCCTAGAACCTGAACTTTGAAGAGTTTGGATGCCCTGGGGGGCAGGTCAGTGAGCCAGTCTGGGCATGTGGCTGCAGGCTTGAAGGGGGCAATCATCCTGGAGCTTCAGTTTTACTTAAAAATTGGGGTGGGGGAATGGGCATTTAGGTGATTAAAACCATTTTGCATATTACACTAAATAGTGGCAAAGGGAGCACCCCTAGCGGCCAGGCTGGGTTCCCCATCCCTGCTCTGCCATTTGCAGAATGTGTAACCCTGGGCACGATGCTTCACCTCTCTTTGCCTTGGTGTCCTCATCTGTAATATGACGGTGCTAACAGTGAAGTGATACGCATAAAGAGGTCAGAACAGCACCTGAAGCAAGGCAAGTTTTTCATAGAGATTCGTGGCTGTTATTGTCATGACTATTGGTAAAACCAAAACTGAGACAGTAAGGAGAACGCAAAATGGACTAGAATGTTTAAGATAAGACAAAAGACCTCCAAGAAGTTCTGTGCCTGGGCAGCTGTCCTTGGCCTCTTGGGTATTTTGGCAGAGCTATCTGAGAAATACCACCGGCTCCAGAGGGCAGGACTCGCATCCCTTGTTTTCTGGGGCTCTCTGGTGCCTCTCTCAGAGTGGGGCGCCATAAATGCTTGCTGTGTGTGATGAATGTGTCATTGGCCTGTGTCTGCAGAGACGTGGGCCTGCATGCCCAGTGCTGCCCCATCTAGGACTGGGTGGGCAGCCGGAAGAGAGGCCTTGTTTGTGTTTTCCTGGCCACTGGAGGTGGTCAGCACCCAGGGGGATTTTGTGCAGATTAGCTGCCTGAGTGGGCCCGCTTGGAGGAGAGTGTGTGTGGTGAGAGATGTCGGCAGAATTTGACAAGGACATTAGGAGGTGCCCCATGGGCCCCGGACAGACAGCTGCACAGAAAGTGAAAGGCTCTTTCTGGCTCAGTGGCCTGTTAGGGCAGAAGAAAATGCCCTGCCGTGGTGCTGACTGACAGGGAAGGTCACGATCGTCCACGATGCCCTTACTTAGCCTATTTCATGCTTCGATCCCCACCTGTCATGGTCTGCTTGGGCTCCCCAGACTCCATTCAGTGTCCTGGCCACCCACCCACAGTTTGATGGCCAAGACTGAGTTTGTCCTCATGGCCAAGGGCTGTCTCACTCAGGGAACTTGGGCTCCTTGTGGGTCGGCACCACAGGGCAGGTTCTCTGAGCAAATCCAGGTGAGTAAAAGGAAGGCAGAAATGTCCTTAGACATCTGGGCTCTGGGTAGAAGGACTCCACTGTCACCACCAATCATAATAACAGCACTGATGTGGTGTTGCCATGTGCTCCACATTGTTCTAAATGCTCAATATACATCAACTCATTTAATCCTCCCAAACACCCTCCAAAGTAAGTGCAGTTATCCTTGTTCTACAGATGGGGAAACTGAGGCACAGGCCCATTAAGTAACTTGCCCAAGGTCATACAGCTGAAAGGTAGAAGAGCCAGGATTTGAACCCAAGCAGTCTGGCATCAGTGTTCATGCTTTTTACCACTACATTATGTTTTCTTTCATTAATTAATTAATTAATTAATTAATATTATTTGATTTTATTTTGAGAGAGAGAGAGAGAGCATGAGCTCTCGGTAGCGAGAGGAGAGAATCCCCAAGCAGGCTGTGCATGATCTGCGTGGAGCCTGACGCAGGGCTTGAACCCACAGACTGTCAGATCACGACCTGAGCCAAAACCAAGAATCAGATGCTTAACCGACTGAGGCACTCAGGTGCCCCTCTCTCACTATATCTTTAATCTTCTTAAAACTTCTCTAGATTTGGGGTCATTTCCCCTGGTTTTTCTAATGAGAACAGTAAGCCCACAGAGTAACTGGCCTGGGAGGTCTCCCAGCTGGGTGGGATTTGGGCCCCAGCATGGGCTCCTTCTGCAGAACATTTGGAGCCCTGTGTGCACTGGACCTCCTGATGGCACCCGGGCCCTAGCACCCACACTGCTTGCTCAGTGAGGGATCTGTCATCTCCCCCCTTCCTTCCTTGTCTCACCAGTGGTGGCCAAGGATGCGTGTTTCCTGGTTCCAGCTGCTCTGGAGGACGTGGGACTTGGGAGTTGGGCACTCTGTGAGCTTTAGTCAAGGGATGTTTTCTGGAAGTTTCCATCTCACAGGTGATAACCCCCTCTTGTATTTCCTGTGCTGTTCTGCAGTGGCCTGTTACTTCAGTCTTTTCAAGAAGGGTACCATGTTTAGATGTGCAGCTAAATGTGATTTTGTTGGGAACCTTTGCCAGCCTGTTTTTGTGTGTACGGTAACATATGTACCACATAAAATTTACCATCGTCGCTCTGTTAAGTGTAGTTCAGTGACGTGAAGTATATTCACATTGGTGTAACCATTACCACCATCCACCTCCAGGCCTTTTTTCACCTTCCCCAGTTGACCCTGTGTCTCCATTAAACGCTAACTCCCCATCCCCCCCATCCCCATCCCCCTGGCTCCTGGCGGCCGCCATTCTACTTTCTGTCTCTGAATTTGACTGCTCTGGGTTCCTCCCAGAAGGGCGCTCGTACAGTGTGTAGTTGTGTTTTTGTGACTCGCTTAGTTCACTCAGCCTAATGTCCTCAAGGTTTATCCCTGTTGCAGCATGTGACGGGATCTCCCTCCCATTTTTTTTTAAAGATTTTTTTTAACATTTATTTATTTTTGAGAGACAGAGAGAGGCAGAGCATGAGCAGGAGAGGGGGAGAGAGAGAGAGAGAGAGAGAGAGAGAGAGAGAGAGAGAGAGAGAGAGAGATACAGAATCCAAAGCAGCCTCCAGGCTCTGAGTTGTTTGTTAGCACAGAGCCCGATGCGGGACTTGAACTCACAGACTGCAAGACCATGACCTGAGCTGAAGTCGGATGCTCAACTGACTGAGCCACCCAGGCGCCCCTCTCCCTCCCTTTTAAGACTGAACGATATCCCATGTACGTACGCACCACCTTGAGCTTCTCCACTCTTCTGATGGCCCGCACTGGGCTTGCTTCTACCCGGCTGCTGGGAATCGTGTGCTGGGAACGTGGGTGCACAAATCTGTGTGAGTCCCCACTTTTCGCTTCTTCCATGCATATACCCAGAAATGGAGCTGCTGGGTCAAATTGTAATTCTATGTTTAATCTTTTTGAGGAACTGCCAGACTGCCAGATTTTTTACACAAATAAACCATGCATCAGAGCACGTGCCTGATTTAGAATTTAGAGGCTTCACTCATCTGGCCCCCTCGGGTGCTGTCCAAAACCTCTCAGTTTTCCCCAATGTCTCCTTCTCCTGGAGCTGCGTCCTTGCCCTGGCGGCTCAGAGACTGCCCTGCCAGGACTGTGCTTCTTACTGATTTCCCTCTTCCTGTAGCCTTCGCCGCTTTTGGGATCCGGGGGCCATGCCAGGGCCAGGCAGGTGTGCGTTCGGCCACAGGGCCTGGGTGAGGAGAGAGGGGGTCTCAGTCCTTGCTGAGGGTCTGGTTGGGGGACTGCTGGGGTCCGGGGCTGCATCTGGCTGTGAAGGGACTCGTGCGGGCTTCCCAGTGGTAAGCTTGGGGGTAGGGAGCAGGGCCGTGTCGCCTTCATCTCGTGCCACTCCCAGGGCCTGATGTGGCGCCAGCTGGGCAGAGATGAGGGAACGACGAGGGCAGAGCTAGCTCCAGTGGCAGAGTGGCTCAGGGTTACCTTCGTGGGAGGCTGGGCTGAGGGGCTGCTGCCTGTCCCAGGGAAGGGGAGAGAAGGCCTGGTGGAGTGGCAAGCGGCCCCCTCTTCCCTAGCCCGGTTTGAATCCATCACAGGATTCGTGTTTTGGACCATTCTGCAGCTCAGATTCCAGAGCTCAGAATAAGGAGCCCTGGAAAATCTAGCTCTGAGTCTGTGTTTAGTAAACGTGAACATCTGTGGGTCTTAAGTGAGAACCGGGGGCTGTGCTAAGTACTTTAGATGGGTCACTGGACTTAATCCTCATAACACTTATATTAATTCCATTTTACATATGTGAAAACTGAGGCACAGATGGGTTAAGCCATTTTCCCAAAGACACACAGCGGTAAGCAGAGAAGCTAGGATTGAATGGAGACCATCTGAGTTGATAGATCCCGACTTGAAGCTACCTCTCTACAGTGCTGCACCTTGCCAAATAGAATGGCTCGCTTTTACCCTTTCCTAGGATTTTTTTTTGGAGGGGGAGGGCTTAGTTTTTCAAGGCATATATTTAAGGAACAGGGAAAGAATGGGGTTTATAGCTTTTTCTGCTGCCAGAAGGCTAGAAAGACTGAACATCGTTGGGTATAATTCCAAGTGAGATCTTTTCTTCCTCTGGCAGGATCTGGTGGAGGCTGAAATTCATCACAGCAAATGCGTCCTCTCCTTCCCTCTTCATCTTGCTCTTGCACAAACAAGCAACCTCAGTCACGATTCCAGCTGGGCATCCTCTGTCTCTTAGCAACCGCCATCAGCCCTAGGCTTTGGGCTCTAGGCTCCAGGCGTGCCTTTCTTTGCTGTAATACTTTCTGTGCATCCTACACACACAATGCAGGTTGTGGGCTCCCTCTCGTTGTCAGAGAGGGGAGGAGGGGGCCTGCTGGGAAGTGAGGAGGAAGAGCTTTGGGGGAAGTGAGCTGGTGGACACCCACCCCCAGCTTTTTGCTGAGGAGGAGCGGGATTGGGGCAGTGTGTGTGTGCACGTGTGTGTGTGCGTGCATGCGTGTGTGCGTGTGTGTGCGTGTGTGTGTGTGCGCGCGCGCTGAGCCAGAGCAGCCCGGGCTGCCTGAGGCAGGCATTGTGCCAGGTGAGAGGCAAACACTCCTGGTTCTCCTGCTGGGCCCATCTTTACGATTACACATGTCTGTTCAAAAGGCTTGTTTCTTAAATGCAATGAAGAGCCCCCTGGGACTCTGGCTCAGGCTTTGCATGGAAGGGGAGGTCCGGGGGCCTGGGATCGTAGAGGTCTGCTGAGAGAGGGCAGTGTGGACGGAGGACTGAGGGAACCAGGGCCAGGACTGGGGTTGCCTTTGGTCATGGGAGATGGTGGGGCAGAGGGTCTGATCTCGGGCAGGGTGGACAGCGCCCGGCCCTTCCTGACACCCCATGGTGGTTCCCAGGGGCTTCTTTGTTTGGATTGTTTAGGAGGCCGGGGTGGAGCGGGGTCTGTCCAAGGCTACTGCTTGTTAATTCATTGCCAATCTTTGCCTTTGGGGTTTTCTTCACTCATCCTTGAGGAATCATTGCTTTAGTCTTACATATGAGAACTGGAACTGGACTGGAAGGAAGCCAGGAGAGGTTCTGATCCATATCGTGGCTTTATAGATGAAGAAACAGAGGCCCAGAGAGGTGGCATGTGTTACCCAGAGTCTCCGAGCTGGGTGGGAGCAGAGCTGGGAGCTGTACCCCAGACTCAGATTTCCACCTTGGTGCATGATTCTTTGTGAAGTACAACTTGCGTAGGTAAAAGTCAGCCAGTAGAACCCGTTGGGCTCATCTTTGTACCCAGAGGACACAGTTTCTGATGAGGCCCTTGTAGGATTGTTTCTGCACGTTCAGAGTGACCTGACTCTGCTGGGGAGGCACCTTGAGTCCGTCTCTTGAGGAGATCGTGAGCTGCACACTCCTGGTATCTTGCAGGGACTGGAAAGACGTGGCCTAAGTAGTGCACCTGGCAGAGATAAGATTTTCTTTCCTTTGCTTCATTTTTATTTTTTTTAAGTTTATTTATTTTGAGAGAGAGAGAGAACACAAGTGGGGTAGAGGCAGAGAGAGAGGGAGAGAGAATCCCAAGCAGGCTCCACACTAACAGTGCAGAGGCCGACATGGGGCTCGAACCCACAAACCAGGGGATCATGACCTGAGCCAAGATCAAGAGTTGGACGCTTAGCCGACTGAGCCACCCAGGCGCCCCTCCTTCGCTTTTTTAAATTATAAGGTGGGGTTGATGGTTCTGATGTATCTGGATGCTTTACAAAAATCTCAGACTGGAGACCAACTTCAAAACCTCTAACGCGTGTAGGATGGTGTAGATGGACAGAGCACTAGGCAGCACATGGGATCTGGAGTGATGTGACTTCTGTGGACACTCAGGGAATGAGCAGGGCAGGAAGCTTTGGGGAGGGCCACAGATCTTGGGTTTTGGTCTCGCCTCTTTCCCGTCTTGCCATGGCCTTGAACAAGTCCCATTTGCACATGGGGCTCAGAGGCTTCCAGAAAGTCCTTCCAGATCCAACTGTCTGTGAGCTTCTGGGCCTGTAGCCCATTCACAGCCACTCATTCATCCATTTCACTGATGTTGGCTGGGTGGGTCCCTGTGCCTGGCGCTGAGCTGAGTGTTAGGGGGACTAGGGAACAATACCTGCTCCAGCTGTAAGGTGGCATGGTGTTGGCATTTGTCAGTTGGCAAGACAAAACCCTCAGGCATTCCTTAGCCCTGCTCTTTGAGAGCCAACCTTGAGCCTTAAAGTGGGTTCATCAGCGGCTCCTGGGTGGCTCAGTCGGTTAAGCATCCAACTTTGGCTCAGGTCATGATCTCACAGTTCGTGAGTTCGAGCCCCACATCGGTCTTCGTGCTGATAGCTTAGAGCCTGGAGTCTGCTTCAAATTCTGTATCTCCCTCTCTCTCTCCTCCTCCCCCACTCATACTCTGTCTCTCTCCTTCAAAAATAAATAAAAACATTAAAAAAAATGTAAAGTGGTTCATCAGATGAAATATATCCATCCCCGTCCCCACCCAACCTCTTAGTTGTACAGGCCAGTTCAGACCCTGTCATTTTCAATGGCTCCCGAAACACATCTGCGGGTGAATGAGGTACAAACGTTAGGAAGCAGTGAGCTCCATCCTGATTCACTGTTCACCCAGATGTTCAAGTAGTCTTCTTCCCTAAGAAACACCCACATTGCATGTGGGAATTTGTATGTGTGTGCAAACTAATAGCACTTTGCACGTGCATGGTCCTTCACAGTTTATGAAACACTCTTACATCAACTGCTCTTAATTTTCACACAGGCAAGGTGCTCCCCATTGAAGCAAAACAAAACCCTCGTGTCTTAAAGTGATTGAAAATGTAATACCTGGGGGCGCCTGGGTGGCGCAGTGGGTTAAGCGTCCGACTTCAGCCAGGTCACGATCTCGCGGTCCGTGAGTTCGAGCCCCGCGTCAGGCTCTGGGCTGATGGCTCAGAGCCTGGAGCCTGTTTCTGATTCTGTGTCTCCCTCTCTCTCTGCCCCTCCCCTGTTCATGCTCTGTCTCTCTCTGTCCCAAAAATAAATAAACGTTGAAAAAAAAAATTAAAAAAAAAAAAAAAAAAGAAAATGTAATACCTGGTTTAAAACACTGGTTAGGACAAAAGCATATAACATGGAAAGAAACCGGTCTTACTCCAGATCTCCCGGTTCCCTTCCCAGATACAGCTACTGAAACAGCTTCCTATGGAGACTTCCAGAGATATTCTGTGCGTGTCAAAACAGACGTACTTCCCTCCCAATTCTGTCTCTCTCTGCCCTCCCAGATATGGGAGCATGCCCTTTTCTTTTCATTCCAGCAGAGCTCAGAGGTTGCTGTGGATCGTCGCATTTAGAGCTGCTTCTCTTCCCGGCACTGCAAACTCTCACTGTGTGTTCATCAAGGGTCACTAAATTGTTTTCAGTCTTTTTTTTTTTTTTTTTTTTTTGCTCTTGTAAGCAAAACAAAAAGCAATATCCTTGTCTGTTGCCCTTATAATGATAGGACAGATTCCTAGCGTGGAAGTGCTATGTCAAAATGCATTGTATATGATGGAGGCTGTTGTCAAATTGCTGTCCAGAAAGGCTATAGCATCTGCACAGTGTCTGAGGATTTCTGTTTCCCTTGGGGAATTATTAGTGTTTTTTATTTTTGCCAATTTGATGGACGAAAGAAAAAAAATCTTGTTTTAACTTGTATTTCTTCCATTATGAGTGTGGTTGGACATCCCTTTTTAATGGTTTTAAGGCTGTTTGTGTTCTTTTGTCGTTAAACTTCCTGTTTGAGTCCTTTGCCCATTGGTTTTATTCCAGCTGCATTTTATATAGGAGTACACTGAAGTTCAGAGAGGTTAATCCAGTTTTCTTAGGTCACACAGCAGGCACATGGCAGAGCTGGGACCAGAACTCACTCTTTGGGTTTCTGGTCTAGAGGTTCTTCTAGTGCCCAGGCTCCCTTCCTGTATGAGAGCTGGAATGGCGGTACCTTGTGCTCCTGGGAGGGGGATGGATCTCATGCTGGGCATTCCCAGGAACACCTTTGGTCCTGAGAGGGATTTGGGGGTCTTTCAGGGTGTTTCCAAAGTTAAGCCCTCTCAGGCTGGACCTTGACTCTTCAAGTCGGCTAGGTCCTCTCTCTCTCTGGTAGGCAGAATGGGCACATGTGTGGCTGTTGGCTTCTAGTTGGTTAAAGGTTTATCCTGCCAGCCTCCTCAGAGGCCCCTCCCCCCACCCAAAGAGAATATCCAGCTGGCACTATTGTTTGTACCCGTGAATTATTGATAAGGCATGAAATGGCCTCAGCCTTGGAATAGCAGGGCTCGAGGGAGGGCAGCCGCCATGCTCAGGAGGAGCACCAGGCTGAAAAGTCCCGTCCCCGGGGCCCAACCTTTCCAAGGCCAGGGGCCCATTCTGAATATCAAAAGACTTCATAGACCTGCTCTCCACTGCCCTGCTTGGTCATAAGTGGACTCGGAGTATGTATCATTTCAGAAAATACAGCGACAAAGCTTCTACGAATTTAATACCATTTTTATTTGGATCATTTAAAAATTTGTGAAGGTCATACATACTCATGACCCCGGAGCTGTATCACGTAGAAAGGGAGATCCTGTGCGGTCTCATCCCCAAGGCTTCCACTGCAGAAATGCTTTCAAGTAGGTTTGTTTTCACTCATTCCCCCTGAGCCTGTGTACACGCAGAAGGCATACTGTTTATGGAGGCAGTACTGTTTGACAGAGGGGTTCAGGACTCCTTGAATGTGTCCTACGCTACCTGACGGTTGGTGGACCTCTGGTTGAGAACAAGGCTTTAGGGCTTTGCTTTGAGGCGCATAAGCATTTGTGGTGTTTCAGTTGCCAGTGGTTAACTCCTTGTGAACGGGGACCCTCTACTAGGTTTCTTCTCTGTCTCCAAACGTGCCTGGAACTGGGCTTGACATGTAGAGGGAGAGGCTGCTTGACATTTGTGACTTTTCTACAGTCCCTTTTAAGGAGGACAGAACGTTGACTTCTGAGGGTTGTTTCTCTGGGCAAGAGGGTGCAAAGAATGCTGGGAAGAGCGCAACAGGCTCCATGAGGTGGTGCAGGTGTCACCCAGTTCCCCGAGCCTCAGTTTCTTCATCTGTAAATGGAGATAACAGGCCTCACAGGGAGGTTGTTTGGGTTCCCTGAAGGGTATCAGAGGCCCCTGGTGCAGGGCTGGCTTCAGTACACATTCGCTCGGTTCCCTCCCTGGACGAAGTGGCTGTGGCATCTGTTGACAAGGACCAGAGTTAAAGCTCGGGAGGTGCTGGAGGGGGTGACTCTCGAAACAGACAGGTGAAGTAGACTTCAGGGATTGCTGTGAGTGGACGAGGCATAGACTCGGAGACTGTTGGAGGAACCCAGAAGATGAGGCAGCTCTAGGACTGACTTCCAGAGCCAGGCCAAGTTTGCTGGCCCGTAAAGCAGCTATCAGACAAGGAAGTCCAGGGAGCGTGTCTGGCACTCAGTAGACGTTTGTTGAATGAATGAATGGGCTCTTCTGCTGCTTTGGGGTGGTACCAGTCTCTCTGAGTTCCTCAGATGTACCATCCTCATGCTTCTCTGGGCTTGTTCATGCTGTTCTCTTGGCCTGGAACGTGCGCCTCCTTGGAGAGATGCACTCACTAAACACTTTCACAGACACACACATCATCTGGACAGTTTCTGTCATCCTCTGGGTCTCAGCTGAGACACTGCTTACTCAGCCAAATCTTCTGTCATCACTTTGTGGGCTAGGTGGGGTTTCCCTGCCCTGTGTTCCCTCAACACCCTTGACCTCACCTCTTTGTAACATGCATCAGGCCTTGGATACTTGTAATTATCTGTCCAGAGTCTGTGGCTCCTGAAGGATGGAGTGCACATCTACTGTCCTCAATGTTCCCAGCATCCGGTGTGGTCCCTGTTCTCTAATGGATATTCAGTAGATGTTTGTTGATTAAATGCTCTAAGAATCGCCTTCCCTATCAATTATTGTTCACTTGAAAACAGGGTTTCACTTGCTCACAGTGGAAGTTGTGGGAGTCTGTCTACACTCCCCTCGTGACATGCTAGACCCGTCTTCCTTATTGATCAGGGTCCTTATGTGTGTAGCAGCCTCTCAGAAGTATGGCTGGCTCTTTCCTTCTGAGGGAGGTGGCTTACTAGGCTCTGGAGCCAGAGCACCCGGGTCCAAATCTTGGTTCCATAAGTTACACCTGGGTGACTAAAGCCAGTGCTTAATCTCACTGTCTCTGTAAAGTGGGTATGATGATGCCCATGGTTACCTGCCTTATAAGAATGTTGTGTGGGTAAATGAGATAATCCAGGCATTTAGCAATTATCATGTAACGAGTGCTCAATAAATAGAACTCATTCTTCATATTATTGCATGTGCATCTGTCCTGCCGGGAATCTGGCATCTGCAAAACAGCGGAGTGGAGCTGGGCTCTAGCTGATCAGGCAGGAATGGGTGAACTCAGTGGAACTCAGGTAAGGACTGCATGCCCAAGAGGTCCTGTGGTGGAAGGCAGGAGGGAGCATGGACTTAGTGGAAAGACAGGGGTGGCCCTGAAGGACCATACTACATTCAGCGCGAGGTTTTTCTGGTGTAGACCTAGGGCTTGGATTCAAATCTTGGCTCCACTACTTGAAAATTAAGCATTATTTGGGCAAATTACTTCATCGTGTGAGCCTCAGTTTCCTCCTCTGCAAATGGGTTAATGATAGTAACCTCAGAGAATGACAGGTGCAGACAAGAGCATGTCTAAGCAGGGCCCACACCAGATCTGGCACTAGTTTAAGAAGAGCAACATGGTAGGGCCTCCACGAACAGGGTGGACAAATCCGCTTGTCCCAGCGAGAGATCGTGTAAGTCTGAAGACAGGCGGGGTGAGCTGAGTGCGTTCAGCACGGCTTCTCAGGGTGACACCGCTTATTGTGTAATTATGGAACAACTTGCATGAAAATGAAAATACGGGTCCAGATGGCAGGCCTTCCATGCTGTTGAGAGGCAGAGCTAATGAACTTAACAAATCACTGATAATTAATTTTCAAAAGCCAGAGGAAACAGGGGAGCCACGAATAGGTCTGCAGAAGGAGAGAATGTAGAGTAGTGTCAACTGTCAGCCGGGGGAAAGGTGTGAGATGCTGGCACTTCCAGGCCGGTGAGACAGATCTTGATGTCTTACAGACTCGCAGGGAAGGAGAGGAGACACGTCTTGCAGGTAGGTGCTATGATAACAGTCGTGACAATATCAGCCAACCTTGCCTGAGCCCTTCTACAAGCCAGGGACTGTGTGAAGTGTTTTATCTGGATCAGTGCTGCGTCAGATAAGCAGCTTCTTCCTTTGGGTGGGGATGGGAGGTCGGGAGGGAGAGCCGGAGTGGGGGGCTGATGGGAGCCTTTATTTTAGCACCGGGGAGCGGTGAAACAAAACAGGATAATAGTTACTATTTGCAGAGCACGTGCTGTGTGCCAAGCACTCTGCCGAGGTCTTCCATAGGTATTGTCCACTCAGAATCACAAACATCCCCGGTAGGATGCCCAGCCCATGGAAATGCAGTGCCAGTGAAGGCATGCACCTCTGTTAGGAGCTTCCTCCTGGACACAGCGTGAAGCATGAAGGATTGGAAAACCTGGGTTTTGGCTCTCGTCCTCCGAGATGAGCCATTGCACTCTCCCGGATTTTTGAATCTTTCACTCTAAAATGCGAGTAGCGGATTTGAATCAGCAGGGCACAACGTTTATAGGTGGCAGCCTGTTCATTCAGAATAAATCTCACAGAGAACCCCATGATATAGAATAGACACGGGGGGCGGGGTGGGGGAGGAAGCAGGGGCCCTGTTCACGTCTTCACTGCCCCTCGCCTCGGGCCTGCCTCCAAAGTTGTGTGGGACACACTAGAATGGTCCTCGATGATCTCTAGGGCATCCTCAGCTCTAACTGGCAGAGGTTCTATGGCTCCAACACCCCCACCCCCTGGTGGTCACATTGACATGGTTGTAGGGAGAGGGGTTTAGGGAGCCACCTGTGTTAACAAGGGCCTGGTCCGCTGTCCTTTTTCACCCAATCCTGGGTTGGAGCCTGGCTTTGCATTTGTAGCTGTGCAATCCTAGGCAACTAGCTTAACAGCTCTGGACCTCTTTTGGATCAACTATAAAATGGAGATATATATAAAATGGAGATAAAACTTCATTGTGTTAGCTATGAGGATTAAGTGTGGTAACGCTGTGCCTGGTGCTTAGTAAGGGATCAACTATAAAAGTGACTTACTGATAAATGATTGTTAAACAGATGAGTACTTTTGTATATATATGAACAACTTCTCCTCCTCCTCCTCCTCCTCCTCCTCCTCCTGCTCCTCCTCCTCCTCCTGCTCCTCCTCCTTTGACCTTTAAGACTACGTGCGGAAGAATGAGAATTAGGGAAGATGTAACAATGTGCCGGCGTCAGGCCAGGCAGGAACAAAGCTACTGATCTGGCTGATGGGACTGAAATGTTTGGGTCCCTTTGTCTGCCTAGCTGGCTGCCAACACAGAGCAGGCTGGCGTCAGTCGGGCTCCTCCCAGCTGCTGCTGGGCCACCTCCTGCCTGTCCTCTGGGGGGTCAGATGACAAAGCCAGGCGCCATCTCAGAGTCCTCCTGGACACTCCCAGTGACCTCTACACCCGCCCACCACACACCACCTTCTGTTCACGGCCCGTCAGCCGGCTTTCTCCCTGACTGCGCTTGGATTTGAGCCTTTGTCAATTCATGTTTCCAGATTAATTAGCGAGGCCCCATGTCAGATGCTAACTGAAACCCAGATGTCGGCTTGGTTCCTCTCATCAAATCATTTTGTACCAGTAATTGAAGAACACAGAGGCAGTAGTTAGGTTGGCCAGGAGCGCCTCACGTTCCCCCTCCCGTTTCAATTAAAAGATAAATAGACACCCCCCCCCCCCATCCCTCGGAAGATCACGGGAAGGGACTTTGCCTGCCATCTCGTGTAATAATAAAGATGGTGAAGAGCCAATGCCCTGACCTTCACGTTGAAGGTGGGGCTCCCCAGAGAAGTTTCCTGTTGGTTTATAAGAAGGTGGGAGGGGCAGTGGGAAACCTCTGTCTGATGTTAACTTTAACCAGAAACCCTTTTCCCAGCCTAGGAAACTGGCCTCTCGCAGAACAGATGTGAGTCTAGCACAGTGCCTGTCAGCAAGCTCTGTTGTTGCATGTGCTTCTAGGTGAAACGGACAGGTCAGAGCAGGGATTTATTTCCGTTTCTCTCTAAGCCATATGTTGTGAGTGTGTATGAATATTTTTTTAAAGCTACCATTTATTGAGCACTTACTATATCCCAGTAGTCATGGTAGCACTTTGTGTATATTATGTCACTGAATCCTTACAGCAACCCTGTGAAGTAGGATTTTTTAATCGCTATTTTTCCAAGGAGGAAACTCTGGCTCAGAGCGATGCAGGTGCCCACGGTTCACTTAGCTAGTGTGCAACAGAGAGGGAGTTTGAATCACAGAGCACATTGCTTCTGTCAAGTGGAGGTAGCTACTGTAGGAGAGACTAGCCACCTTTGCTTCCTGCTTAAGAAACACGTGTTCTCCTGGGCAGATAAGATGAACACAGGGTTTGGTCATGCCCTTGCCTTTCTCAGTCGAATGTCAAAACCCACAGTGACTACTTTGGAGCTAGAGGAGTGCTTTGAAGGATGACACAGGATGACATGAGATGCTGATCTTCTGTTAGCTTGGGCTGGAGTCTGAAGTGTGTCCCCGAGGGCTGAAGAAAGCTCTTGAGAGCTGGGAGCAGACCCTGAACTCCATTGCTTGCTGGGAATTCCGGCCCCACTGCACTGAGGATGGAGTTGAGAAGGCTTCGGGGTCTCTGGAAAGTTGATGGATGTTTGAAAAATGAAGGTTCAGACCCAGCTCATTCAGTTTGTGCTCTTGGGCTGTTGCTCATGGTGCCTGTTGGAGCCTCAGTTTCTCCATCAGCAAAATGGGCCTAAACCTGTCTTACACTATGGAGTCCTCGTGAAGCTGCACAGAATATTGTGTGATATTCAGGCCTTCAGGAAATGTGAGGGTGCCACGATGTGCCCAGACACCTCAAAACTTCTAGATTTAATAAAGCAGCATCTTAAATATTACATGCAAGGACTTGGGGTAGCCATTCTCAAATGTTAAAGAGATAAGAATCTGCTTGTTAAAAATGTGGATTTTAGAGTTTCCCCATGTTATAATTTAGAATCTGAGGCCGGAACCAGAAATCTGCATTTTTACAGACACCTCTGGAGGCTCTGAAATATATTCATGGAACTTCCAAACGTCAGAGCCAGCAGAGATCCCTTAGGTCTCTCCTTCATCTTATAGACAAGGAAGAGGTTAGCTTGCAACTCAGAAATGAGTTGCCTTCCTTCCAGCAGGGCCGGGAACGGACCTTAGTTCGCTGATCGTTCAAAACGGTTGCTGGTAACTAAGGAGTGGCCTGAAGGTGGGTGATATGACCAAAGCCTCATGGCTTTTTCAGACTCAGCAACCAAAGAGATTTTGTATATATATGAACAACTTCCGTATGAACAATATGAATAATTTTCCAGGGTGAAAATACTGGAAACCCACCGTCCCTGGGTTTATACCTTGCAGAGTCACATCCTGTTTTGTTTTGTTTTTTTTATTTAAAATTTTTTTTTCAACGTTTATTTATTTTTGGGACAGAGAGAGACAGAGCATGAACAGGGGAGGGGCAGAGAGAGGGAGACACAGAATCGGAAACAGGCTCCAGGCTCTGAGCCATCAGCCCAGAGCCTGACGCGGGGCTCGAACTCCCGGACCGCGAGATCGTGACCTGGCTGAAGTCGGACGCTTAACCGACTGCGCCACCCAGGCGCCCCACATCCTGTTTTGTTGTTGTTGTTGTTGTTGTTGTTAAACACAAAGATAAATAGCTTTATTAAAGAGGCTAAATGCAAGCAAACATCAAATATTGGAGAGTATGTTTATAAGCAAATAAATTATTAGAGGCAAGAAGCTATGATTTTTTAATAGATGTTGTTCCCAGTCTTTCTTCTCCCTGTATTTGGTTCCTGTTTTTACCTGCATAATTTTTTGCACACTTCATTCATGCGTTTTATTCTCAGACTTTCCAGGGTAGGTTCCTTGCTTTCAGAGTCTCTTTTGCTTTTCTTCATGCTGAGCGTTTTTCTTTCAAACCAGTCTCTCAGAGGCAGAGATAAAGTTGCTTTTGTGTGTGTGTCTCTGAGTCCATAGTCTCTCCCTATACAGCAGGGTCCTGGCATATTTCTGCCACCCACTCTAAATAGGGATGGGAAGGGGAGAGAGGAAACCAGCAAGTCATTGGGTACTGACTGTGGACCGAGCTCCAAGCCATGTGGCTTAATGTTACCTTGTGACAACACAGGGCAGAGCGTGCTGTCATTTTATAGACAGGTAATAAGCTGGGGCCAGCAGTGAATCCCAGGTCCTGTCATTCCAGAGGCCGCACATTTTTTGTCTCCACGGAGTGCATGCCCCAGAGGGGATCTGGGTAGCCAGATGCTCCCCTACAGAGGAAGCCCAGATGCCCTGAGGTGGGGCCCGGGCCTGGGCCTGGTGGCAGGTCCTTGGCAGGTACCCTGCCTCCTCGTCTCCTTGGCAGTTCCCGGACCCTCCCTGAGCCCGTACTCGAGAGGTGGCAGGAACACCTGGGCCCTTCTCCCTGGGGAGTCCAACTGCTCCTGCAGCCATTCCACTGGCATTCTTGAGAGTGTTAATTGGGCAGGGTGCCCAGCCCCTGGCCCCACTGTCTCCCGAAATGAGCTAGCCAGGGAGACAACCTCATTGCCACTATGTGTGAGGGAGCCAGGACAGGCTCCTGGTCAGCAACCCTGGGGAGAGGGTCCAAGAGGCCAGGCTGGGCCTGTGGGCAGTGGGCGCCTGCTTGTCAGTGGTCTCCACTCTTCTAGCCTCTGTAAGGTGGGGAAGGGGAACTGACCCCGGGCCTCAGGACAGCTCATAGGGAGGAAGAACCTGGAATGTTTGCAGTGGGTTCCAACAGTTCAGGAAGCAGTCTTCTCTAGTGGGGGAGAGGGTGGTATGGTGTGGTGTTGAAAGATTATTTCTCCTCCTTCTCCTCCTTCTGGTTCTTCATCATCACCATCACAGTTGAAGACCATTATTCAGTCCCGGCCCTAATCCAGGCCAGCTAAGGACCCTTCTTACAATAGCCCTGTGAGGTACGTTTTGTTGAGTCTCCTTTCACATTAAAGCTCAGAGAGGTCAGGCAACTTGCCTGAGGTCACACAGCAAGCAAGCTGACACAACCAAGGCTTGAATGCAGGTTTGACTCCAAAGCCTGTGCTAGGTCCTCTCACCCTTGGCTCCCCCACTCTACTGACAAGGACAGAGCCCGCTACCCTTATGGGAAGGCAGCTCTCCCTAACTGCCCGTGGTGCTTCTGGGGGGAGTATATGTTTCCTTCGTTTTCAGAAGACTTGGAATCTGATACAGGCTTCCTCTCTGAGCGTTGGCTCCTTAGAAGGAAGGGCAGAGAAATACTATTTCCACAGTTCTGTGGGAGATCGGGCGATTCATAGGTGGGGGTTGGATTTCTAGGGGAGAAGGACCCAGCACACCGGGTGTACAGTGATGGGTCTTACTTATTTACTTATTACTTATTTACTCCCCTCATCAGTGACCTTAGTCATGGACATGACGTTGACATGATATTGACATGACAACCAGTGACAGAAGACCCCTACATCCCAGAGGGATGGGAGAGACTCAGGGGACATTCCAGGCCTGGGACTGGGGGTCAGGGAGGCCAGCAGGGTAGCTGAGGACTGCCACAGAAAGCTCCTTCCCTAGAAGTAGGATCGGCACTGGCAGGTGGCTTAAGTCAAGTCTGAGGAAGAGCGGCCTGAGAGTAGATGCCGGGCCTCCGTTAATAGTCAGAGCTCTGACCTGGGCGTGTTCACACAGAGCCTGAGTGGGCAACCCCTATGCCTGGAAGGGGCTCCTGAGCTAGGCTAGCCCCCACACTCTGTGATCCAAATATTCCCTCCCAGCCTGAATGATGTCTGATGGCCTGATGGTTTAGTCACTTGCTGTTTGCTGAGCATGTAGTCTGTGGCCAGGCACTCGGGGGCGACCAGGTAGGCACGGTCCTTGTTCCGAGGCAGCATACAGCTAAGAATCTTGCCTATAACAGGAGAACCTTGGAACGGTAGGAGATGCCATTTATTAGGGGCCTGTTATGTGCTATGGGGTTTATATGCCGTGTCTTATTTAATCTTCTCAAAAGCCTCGTGAGGTTGGGATTGTTACTATCCCCATTTTATAGACGAGAAAACTGAGACTTGGAGTAGCCAGCGGTTTTCATAAGATCCCACAACCAACGAGGGCTCAGAGGAGGAGGCTGGGAAGGCGAGCCTCCCTGAGACTCTTTCTGAGCTAAGGCGTGATGCCAGGTGTCTGGGCGGAGTACTCCCAAGGCCTCTGCTGTCCTTATTGGAAGATTTGGGACTATGCAGTAATGATGCTCTCTTGGCTTCTGGGCTCACTTGGGCCCCCTTCAGGCTGGGTGGCCCCCCTTGGGCAGGCTCCAGAGTGGTGCTTCTGAGGTGGATGCACCACCACTGCCTTGGCCCTCAGGCACCCTGTGTCCAACCGCATTCATTCTGTGGGGGACCTGGGGCCATGGCTACCCCCTTGTTGACTCTGAAGATTGTGGTGAATTGCTCTTCTTACCTGTCGCGTTGGTCCCCGGCTTATAATGTTGCTGCCATGGGCAGTCATACTGTGAAGTGGTCAAGAATTGGGCAGATGGTGCGCGTCTTCTGGGTCACTCATCTCCATCTCCTGCCTTGCTGGGAAGGTCCCTAGTGTCCTGAAGGCCCGGGTGGGGTGGGAGTGGCCTCAGGCGCGGAGGACCTAGGATGCTCAGTGCTGTTGGGGGCCGTCCACCCCCCACTGCCTCACTGCCATCCTCTGCCTTGCTTGGGGGGCTGGTGAGAAGCTTCAAGTGTCCGTAGGCCGGTCTTTGTACCAGCTCATGACACCCTTGGGACAACCCATAAAATCCATCTTCAAAGTGCTCAAAGGCAAATTTTCAGAGAAGCTGATTAAGACAGAAAATCTTTTGGAACTGCAAGGTGCTGTACAAAATCTAAGGTGTTGTCATTCGTGCATCTTTATACATGATTAAAAAATTAAAAGACTCTCGCAGACACGACAATGACCACTAAAAATCATTATTGCTTCCCAAGATGCTTTTCAGGGCTCACGTCCTCGATTTCTAGATTCTGAGGGCATTCAACTGTTTCTTCAAAAAATTAATCACGGATCATGGGCTTTGGAGTCTGACAGGCCTGGGTGGCTGGCTGTGTGATTTTGTTCCTGACACTGGACTTTTCATTCTGTCTTTTTTTTGTCTTTTTTTTTTTTTGTTTTTTTGTTTTTTATTATTTTTTTAAGTGTTTGTTTATTTTGAGAGAGAGAGGGAGCATGAGCAGGGGAGGGTCAGAGAAAGAGAGGGAGAGAGAGAGAATCCCAAACAGGCTCTGCGCTGTCGATGCAGAGCCCGATGCGGGGCTCAGACTCACGAACCGCGAGGTCATGACGTGAGCTGAAATGAAGAGTCAGAAGCTTAACTGACTGAGCCACCCGGGGGCCCCGACACTGGACTTTTCTAAAGCTCGGTTTCCTCATTGGTGAAATGGGGATGGTACTGCCCCGTGGTGTAGTTATGAGGATTAAGTCAGATCACGCTGTCAAAGCTCAGCACAGGCTGGCACGTGCACGTCAACACGGATCACCTGTCCCGACCCACCGTTGTTCTATGTGGCCCTGGGGCATGAGGCTCAGGCAACAACATGCATTTATCTGTTGTGAGCTCTGAATTCATATCGGCCCAGCCTAGGGGCTGTGGATGCAGAAAGAGGAGCTCAGGGTCTGTGCGGAAGGATAGACGAGAAAACAGGGCCGGTGCTGAGGGATGAATGAGTACCAGGGGGCGGTTTGTGCAGGAGCCGTGGCAGCCCAGCCATGAGGCTTAGCAAAGCCCCCTGCTGGACGAGGCACCACTGTGAGGCTCTGAGCGCGCATGCGGTGGGCACTGGCCAGGCCAGCAGAGGGGGGAAGAGAGGAAGGGGAGACAGAATGGTCAGAGGAGGGGCAGGTGGCGAGAGGGAGCACGATGCATTCGAGAACCTGCCGCTGGAGCCCAGCCTTCCTTCCATTCAGGGTGCAGGTGTGAGCCGTGAGCGGGAAGATGTGAGTTCAGCCAGGACGTGTCATTCTGTTGAGGGGTTTGGATTTCATTCCGAAAACGGTGGGGAGCCTCTGGCAGATTTTAGGCAGCAGAGAGCCATGAATTCCCTCACAAACAAAGCCTCCTGCGGTCCCTGAGCACCCGAGTCTTATTTTCATGGTGTGTTAAATTGATGGCGATGAGTAACGGGGCAGAGGACCATCTGTGTAGGATGTGAGTGCAGACGTAAGTGTGCGTTCATGGAAATGAGTTAACGTTCCCAGGTGAGCCGCAGCCTGCTCCCACAGAAAAAGCCCCGTTTGTCTGACGCCAGGCACTTCAGAGAATAGGCCTTATCAAAGCAAAACATTTGGTTATAAATATTTATAAATATGTGTTGGATTGAATTGCGCTTTGGTTCATTCACCATTTATGTCTATAAATATTTGAGAGGCTGCTTGGCATCGTGGAAGGACGCGGTCTCTGCAGGCGCGGACAGATGGGGGGGGGGTGCGTTTGCTTTCTCACTTGGCGGCAAGACCAGCTTGATGACCCTGGCCTTGTCACTTCACCTCTCAGAGCCATGTTTTCCACGGCAATAATGGCTCCCATCTTCCACAAATGGGAATTAGGATAATGTCTGTAAAGAGACCAGCATGTGCTGATGACACATTGGGCCCCAGTAAAAGCAGCTTTGTTATATTGCTCATTCGTGTCTGTGGTTTTTATAACCTGAACGCTTAGCTGGCAGGATGTTAGAGGTCATCTGGTTCGGCTTCAGCGATTCCTGAGAGTTCCAGTGCCTTTTTGCCTTCAGATGCCCCTCCCAACATTATCAGCAGCCCTCTGCTTAAACATGACATTTAAGTGAATTTGCCATAATACAAAAGAATATTCATAATGTGTTATACATGATGTATATGTTAATGTCAGAGCATAAGAATAAAATGAATATCCATGAGTTCACCAGCTGACTTAAGCGAAAGAGCATTACGGTGCTGTTGGAAGGTCCCTTGCCCTTCCTGTCCAGTCCATGACCACCCCAGCCTCCCGGGAACACAGGGAACCACACACTGGTTTGGGGGTTTGTAATTTTCTTGATTTTCTTTGTAGTATTACTACATGTATGTGTATGTGTAAGCGTTATTTTAAGTTTTACCTACTCTTTAACTTTTTTTTTATTTTTTTATATAATTTTTTTTTTACATTTATTTATTTTTGAGACAGAGAGAGACAGAGCATGAATGGGGGAGGGTCAGAGAGAGGGAGACATAGAATCTGAAACAGGCTCCAGGCTCTGAGCTGTCAGAACTCACGGACCGCGAGATCATGACCTTGAGCCGAAGTCGGCCGCTTAACCGACTGAGCCACCCAGGTGCCCCGCTACTCTTTAACTTTTAATAAAAGGAACCAAATGATGTACATTCTTCTACAATGTTTTTTTTTTTAACTTAGCATTATGTTTCTGAAATTCACCCATGATAACATGGGTGGCTGTGGCTCACGCATTTTCACCACTGTACAAATTCCCACAATGGACGTATGGGGTGTGTTTGACTTGTTTCCAGGTTTTTGGGCTGCAGCCAGTGCTGCCGAGAACATCCGCACGTGTGCTTCCTGGTACACATTTGGGAGAGTTTCTTGGGTGAATTCCTGGGAGCAGGGTTGCTAGGACGCGGGCCTGAGCATTGTCAGCTTTACTGGCTCTTGGCAAATTGTTTTACAAAATGGTTGTAAAGTTTGTCCACTTTCCCCCGTGTCACGCTCAGGGCTCTCAGGAGAGTCTCCGTCACTGTGACTGTTTTGACTATGCACTAAGTGAGGGGCTGAAGCAAACCTTTGCATGGTTGTGGGCCATAGAATTGTCTCTGTGCTGTCTCCCCAGGTGTGATTCTCAGAGGGACAGAGAGTGAGCCAACAAATACTTTACAGGTGAAATCTGATTGTAGTGGTTTTTGAATGGACAGTGGATCAACGAACAAGTGATTGATGCTTCTCTGTGCTTCATTTGGGCCAGTCTGGGAGGTCCGTAGCCGTCTGACCGAATGGCCGAACAGCCTGGGCTGAATGTGCTGTTCTCATCCTCCCAAATTCCTGCCTGTCCAGTCTGACAGAGGTCTGCAGGAGGAGAGGAGGCCAAAGTTTTCTCCCTCCCTTCCTTCGCGGAGAGGACAGGGCTGCGTTTGAGCTCTGGCTTAGCTTGCCTAGGGTGGATTTGTCAGTGATGTTTCTCTTTTATGTGCTGCAGAAGGAAGATGAGACATGACTGATCAGGCGCAAAAGCTGTGGGGACCGCACATGCCAGATCCGCCCCTCAACCCTCCTCTGTGCTGGGGCTCCTCACATGCCACTCAGGAAGCGGGAGGCAGCACATATCCAACGCTGACTTTGAAATGTTAATTTCTAGACTCCAACCTTTCACGCCTTCCTCTCTGTGTGTGACAGGCTAACAGTGTAAGGAGGGAAGACGGCACAGTTCAGAGAAGAGATGCCGAGAGCGGCAGGGGCCCACAGCTTCTCCCTGGAAAGGGTCTCTGCCAGGATATTTCCAGAACTTTCTTCTGATCTGGGCTCTGAGTGGGAAGGCAGTTCTCCTCCCCCAGCATCTCAGAGGCGGTCCTTCTGTTCTGCGTTTTTCCTTTAATACCTCTTGAGAAAGTAGCCGCGGTTCCAGATAAACTCAGGGTACCCACTGTTCATTATCGATAGTAATCCAGTGTTATTATTACTAAAAGTGACAGAACCCATTACATTTATTGAGACTTACCATGGGCCAGGTACTGTGCTAAGTTCTTTAGAAACATCCTCTCATTTAGTCCTTAGAGTGACCCTGTGAAGTTGTTATTAAAAAAAAATTTTTTTAACATTTATTCATTTTTAAAAAAAAATTTTTTTTCAACGTTTATTTATTTTTGGGACAGAGAGAGACAGAGCATGAACGGGCGAGGGGCAGAGAGAGAGGGAGACACAGAATCGGAAACAGGCTCCAGGCTCTGAGCCATCAGCCCAGAGCCCGACGCGGGGCTCGAACTCACGGACCGCGAGATCGTGACTTGAGCTGAAGTCGGACGCTTAACCGACTGCGCCACCCAGGTGCCCCATAACATTTATTCATTTTTGAGAGCAAGAGAGACAGAATGTGAGTGGGGTCAGGGGGGCAGAGGGAGTGGGAGACACAGAATCCGAAGCAGGCTCCAGGCTCTAAGCTGTCAGCACAGAGCCTGACACGGGGCTCAAACCCACAAACTGCGTGATCATGATCTAAGCCGTAGTCAGACACAACCGACTGAGCCACCCAGGTGCCCTCAGGTTGTCATTTTTAACTCGGGTTTAAAGATGAGAAAACTGAGGCTCAGGGAAGTAAAGGAACCTGTTCATGTCACTGCACCCTGACCCTGGACCCACCCTGGAAATAGGACCGCTGAGTCACGAATGTGGCTCTTAGTTGTCACCTGTATCCCTCACTCCATTTCTGACCATTTCTGTTGGCCCTGTGGAGCATTGTTCCATGTTGCTACCTGGGAAGTGGAATTGGCTGTGTGCTGGGGACACGGATGGGGGTGACACCCAGCCTGCATCCCCAAGGAGCTCTCCATTTCATGGAGGAAAAGGAACAAGTTAGAGATGTAAAAACTCACATTTATTGCACGAGCCAGGCACTGATCAGTCATCTCTCGTTTTCCTTCTGCGGCGCATTAAAAGGAAACATCAGTGGGGTGCCTGGGTGGCGCAGTCGGTTAAGCGTCCGACTTCAGCTCACGTCACGATCTCACGGTCCGTGAGTTCGAGCCCCGCGTCGGGCTCTGGGCTGATGGCTCAGAGCCTGGAGCCTGTTTCCGATTCTGTGTCTCCCTCTTTCTCTGACCCTCCCCCGTTCATGCTCTGTCTCTCTCTGTCCCAAAAATAAATAAACGTTGAAAAAAAAAATTTTAAAAGGAAACATCAGTGAAATCCACGAACGATTTCATTGATTCCTCGGTGTCATTCTCCCCCATTTTACAGATGATGACGGTGAGGTACAAGGAAGCCAAGTGACTTAAAAATGACAAAAGTGGCAGAGCAGTGTAACCCGCGTAGCAGAGGAGAGGGAGCCTACCCTCCTATTCCTGTTTCCTCTGCTTCTGCTTCTTACCTTCCAGAAGTGCTTCATGCAGGGACCTACCAGGTGCTGATGTAGCCCCAGGGGAGGGCACAGCCCCTGTTTGTGGAGAGGGCTTAGGTGGAGAGAGGAGGAGGAGGATGGCAGGCACAGAGGATTTCCCAAAGGAGTCATCTCGTGGGCAGATGGGGGAGGAGGGCAGTGCCTGAGGCAGGAAAGACCGAGGCCCAACCCTGCCCCGTTTAGGGTTCCTGGTTTCCCCCAGACGAACGCCTCACCCTTCGATTTGTCTTCAAGCAGCGGCTTCTGGCTCTGCCCTCATGTTAGCAAGTCTGCACTTCTTCCCTGTGGGTGAAATGGGGGTGGGGTGCTCGAGGCCCCCTCTGCAGTGGTTTGGGGCCTCCCCGCCCCAGCACGGCTCCTGCTTTATCCTGAGCGCAGGCCCTACCAGTGAGCTCCCCATCGTCCAACAGCTCATGCCGCTCTTAGCTGGGATGGCAGCACGTGGGATGGGCCGGGGGCTTCCAGACTTCGAGGGGCGGCTGCCAGCAGGGTGGGGGTGCCAGCTCTCCCAGCCAGACCTTGGAGGAGGTTGCTTGTGTGCTTCCTTGCTCTTCCCTCTGTTTTCTTTAGGATTTCCTGCAGCCCTGATTATTCCTCTTCAGGCAGCGAAGAGCTCTGTCTTAGAGAACGGGAACTGGCCCACGACCAAATGGGCTTGAACGTCAAGGGCCATGAGCAGGCGTTTGGGGGCTTGTGTGGTATAGTTAGGTGTGAGGTACCCAGAGCCAAGGGACACCCAGGGAACAGAGGTGGCGTCCTTGGCAGGCTGCCCTGCCTGCCCTGGGGAAAGACTGCCGTGTCATTTTAACAATGGAGGCTGAGTCTTCACAAACCAAGAACGGAGTTAAAATAATGCCACTGCTCCACATCTCACAGCACGCTGCTGTTGTTGCGACGCATTGCCAGGGGCATTCCGTCCTCCCTCACGTTGGTGGCGGGCGTGAGCTGGTAGTGCTGTAGGCGCATCTCCGGAGCAGCGGGGGTACTTTCTCCCCGAAGTAACACGTTTTTGTCTTTTGTTTCTGACACCTTCCCCATGGTGTTGTACCGCCTTGTGACTTTTCTGGCTTTGGCCCGTATCCTTGGCAATCACCCTGGAGGACTCCGAGGGCTCCCTCTTGGATTACAACTGACGGCTGAGAGTCACTGCCGTTCAGAAAGCTTAGATGACTGCCCACTCTGTACCTGGAGGACTGTGTGCACACGCGTTTGCCAGCTGCTCTCTTGCAGGTTTCGGCAGTCCCTGAGAGATCCTTCTGGAGCCTAGTCCAGCAGATAGGGCATCTGTCTCCCAGGAAACATTATGCCCAGTAGTCCCTCACGAAGATGCTTCCCTGGAAGCCCTCCTCTGGCTCAGTAATCAAAATGTGAGCTCCCCTGGGTCCACAGCCCTCTGAGGATGCTCTCCAGAGCTCTGGCCTGTTTGCCCAGGGGCGGAAGGGCACAGCGTGAACATCATAGCCTTGGAGGTGACCCTTGGTTGTGGTTTTGCCTCTAGTGAATCGGCTGACCTGGGACAGTTAAAAAACCTCTTTAGCCTTAGTTTCCTTGTCTACGAATAAAACAGGCAGGGGGGGAAGCCTCACAGAGTTATTGTGAAGATTAAATTCAATAACATTTGCACTGTGTCCAGCAATAAACACTCAATACCCATTAACAGTCTTCCCTCTGGAATCAGGCAGACCTGAGTTTAAATCAGATGAGGCCTGATCAAGGGCTCAAATGATGATACCAGGGTGTTTCATTCATCAAGTGATGATTCATTCATCTATCCATCCATCCAGTCTCTTTGTCTCTGTCCCTCCCTCCTCTAATCTCTACCATGCTGGCTCTCTTCTCAGCACTTTCTCCATTCATGCTCTAAGGTGGCTACAGAAGCTCCAGTGTTTAGCTCCAAGTCCACAGGAAAGAATGTTAGCCTCTGTCCCCAAAGTCTCACAACCATCATATTGGCTTTGATGAGTTCTGTGGCCATCTTGAACCAGCCACCATGGCCAGGTGATGGGGCCTGGAGTTGGGAGTGGAGTCATATCTACTTGACCATGAGAGCAGAGTTGGGGAGGGATAGATCCCTAAAGAAAACAATTGGGGTTATCACTGGGAAGTAGAGTGAGCAGATGCTGCAGATAAAAACAGACAAAACCCACTGGATGTCCATTATAGGTGCCATTTATGGGACCGGAGATCCAACTGATTGTCCTTTGGCAGAGGCCTTTTGATCAGATTCTGGGTACCGGTTCCTTCTCTGGCTGGTTGCTTTGTCTGTTGGGTTCTTGGCCCTGGGAGGGGGCTAACCTGGTGAAATAGCTTGAGAGAGAGAAGCCAGAGCCTCCCCAAGAGGCCCGGGTAACAACAGTTCATGAGTCCCGGCCCCATTTTCACCTTGAGCTCCTTAATTCAGACCCTCTGGAGGCCGCTCTGTGGTCCCGTGATTTATCCGCATCTGGTTAAGCAGTCGTCTAGAAGATTCTGACCCCTGTTTGATCTGGCATCCCTTCTGCCTGCTTCAGAAAACCATGTGGGAGTTCAGAGCTCTTTAATATGTCTTCCATAGAGACGGGTGGTGAGTTATGTTTCCCGCCCTCATTACACCATGGTCATTGGAGGCTTCTATGATGTAGCTGAAGTGCTCCCCGCCACTGACTTTGCAAGGATGGCCTCAGTTCCTTCTCATCAGGCTCTTGCCTCGTGGCTGCTTCAGGGCTTCCTCGTTGTGTGAGGGATGTCCTTTCTCTAGATGCAAGAGCTTGAGTGTGGCCACACAGCTATGCTAGGCGTGTGGGTGCATGGCATGCGTGTGTGCACATGTGTGGTGTTGAGCAGGGGTTTTGAACCTCCCCTCCTCTTTATCATGGCTGGGTTTTTTTTTTTTTTTGGTGAAATGCCTGTATCTATGCTCACAGAGGGGCCAGAGCCTTTGGGCTTAACTGGTGATCAGAACAGTTCTGATCTGATCTGAGCAGTTGTTAGATTTATTTTTGTCTGTTGAGTTTTTATATTTGAAGGAAGACGAATACCCCCTCCAGCCTTTTTTTATTTATAATTAACTGGCTCCTTGGGAGGGCCTGAGAGAGTAGGTTGCCCCTTCACTGCTTGGCTGAGTCTCAGCCAGGTCTTTGCCGAGTGGGTGGGGCTAAACAGAGGCTGTGCGTTTATTGCATTATTCAGCTGATAGTCATAATGGTTTATTCAGTGTTTGGCTAAGCCCTGTGGAGGAGCTTGGTGGGCAGCTTCCTCGTGGGTGGTGGCAGGGGCTGGAGGTGGGCTTCAGTGGGGGGATGAAACCAGCACCAAGGATAAGAAGGTCCATTAGTGGCACGGCTTGGCTAATGGTGGAGACGTGTCTTCTATCAGCTGATGCACGAGGGAAGCCTTCATGGAGGAGGTGGCCTTTGAGATGGATGTGACCTTGGATACCAAGAAGGTACCTCCTCTCAGGAGGAAAGGAATTGTACAGGGGAAAGCAAAGAAGAGGGGAGGTGTGCAGGTCTAGGGAGAGCGAATCTGTAGCTGGGCGTGTTCTGGGCCGGTGGCTGGAAGTGTGCATTGGGCCTTCTTATAGAGGGGCTTGAATCCCGGATGGAAGGACTTGGGACACCTCAGTAGGTAGAGAGGTGTTACTGAAGGGCTTTGAGGGGTGTGTGTATTTGCATATTGGGGTGAGTACATGGAAATTTAGGGGGTAAAGTACAACAGGAGCTAGTATTAATTGAACACTTACTCTGTGCCAGGCCCTGTTCTTGGTGACTTAAGTGTATCAGCTTATGAATCAAGTTGCTCGTCTGTTCAGAACCCTCTGATGGCTTCCCGCTTCCGTCTGATATCCCAAATCCTTAACCTCCCACCCCTCACCCTCTTTCTTAATCCAGCCTTCCTGACAATCCTGGCTTTTCCTGGAACACTATGCATACTCTTGCCTCAGGACATTTGCATTGGCTCTTCCCTCTGCCTAGAACACTCTTTCTTATAGATACTCACGTCTTGCTCTCTCCCTTCTTTCAGCAGCAGGGAGTGGTCTGAGCTATCCACATAACCCACACCACGCACACTCTCTTGTTGGTTCATTGTGACTGGATGATAAACACTTAGGGGCTGAGTGAGGGTTTTTTTCGGCTTTGTTTTTAACAGTGTCTTTGTTAAAAGGAACTTCGTTCCCGGCGGGTTCATTAATCCAGGGTGTTGCACTCTGAAGAAACCGCTGTCAAACTTGGTTTGGAATTTCCATTGTGTTCTGTTCAGTTGCGCTAAAATGAACACTTAGAGGAGAAAAAAAGAAGAGTACGGCTGTTGTAAAAATTGAGCAGTTTGCGGGGAGAACCGGAAGCGTGTTAAAATCACTACCTGGGGGGCCTGGGAAGTGGGTACTAAGGCGGCCGGTGGTGCCTTCGTTCTTGGCTACGTGATGAGAGTTGCTTGCCAGCCGTGTTGGTGAGAGAGCGCCCGGCTTGCCGCAGGTTGTGGCACCAGCTCCAGCGCAGCTCTGTCTGTGCCACTGCTGGGAGAGAGGAAGTGGGAGACGCCCGTTTGCATCTTGGGGGAGGCTGTGCCCTACCTTAGAGCAACAGGAATGGGGAGACGAAAGGGTGTCGCTCTCCGTCTTCTCTCGGCTCCCGTAGCGCCACGGTCCCTCTCCTGAGCTCGGGAGGTGTGTGCCACACTTGCACCAGCCCCTGCTGGGCATTTGTTGTTGAGAGCTTGCTCGCTGCTCATGGTTTTCCCACACACTAAGCCCAAACTGCTGTCCTGGGACTTGTACCCATGGCTCGCTGGCCCACGTCTGCCCCCTTAGGATATTTGGAGAAGCAGTCAGTCTCGCCACCCCCACATCACAATCAGAGCTGTTACTGCCTGGGCAACCATCAGGGACCAGGCCAGGGCCGGCTTTTTACATCTAGGATCTTCTTGTATCTGTATGTCACGATGGAGATGTGGGAACAAGTCCTGGAGACCTGAGCTGACATGCAGCTGTCCCAGCGCTGGGGAACAAAGAGTGGGGATGCAGAGCCGGTCTGGGAGCCTGGGACCTGTGTTCCCCAGACACTGTGTAAAGGAGGTTTCCTAACTTTGCGGCCGGCTGCATCATGACAACAAGGGGGAGCACGCTATGTTTGCCGTCCTCAGAAACTCAGGAGCTTTCCACCTGAGCTCTTACTGAGCTGAGCCTCTTCCCATCCGTCCGAGAGCAGAGGGACAGTGGCACCATGTCACACGTGTTCTGTGATGGTCTCTGATGCTGTGCGGGATGCTGGCCTGTCTTCAGGGCCATCACCTTGGAATGTCCCCACGCCACCCTAAACCAGTGCCCCCCGAGCTTGAAGGTACATCCGAGTCACCTGGGGGTCTTGTGTCAATGCAGATCTGGATCCAGCAGGTCCAGGAGGGGCCATTCCAACTAGGTCCCAGGTGATTGGACCCTCCTGGTCTGCGGACTACATTTTGAGAGGTAGCAGTTGAATCCCTGGTAAATCAACAGCTGAACCCAATAGGATGGAGAGCACCTTGAGGGCGGGATGACGGCTGTGTCAGGTACAGTTAGTGTTTTCCAAGACCCTTGACGTTCCCGAATTTAATGATAGTCCAGGCCAGTTTCAATGGTTATGACACAGCGTGTATTGAAGAGAGGTACTTGGTCTTATTGGCTGTGACTCAAGCATCCCAGATATGCAAAGTCGTATCCCACCCCCAAAGCCAGGACTGTGCCGTCTGGGACCGGGGCACTGCTCAGCTGCTCAAAGGCAGTCCAGCCACCAGTCCAGGCTGCTACCCAAGGCCAGGAAGCACTGGTGGTGTATCTCACATCACGCAGCTCTAAGAGGAGAGCAGATCTGGACCTTAACTCACTGACTGCAAAGCCCCTGTGATACCATAATGCTTCTCAGAAGCATGGCAGGCAGGGGCATGGAAAGAGCACCAGCTAACCAGCTGGGTGACATTGGCGAAGTCTCTTGACCTCTCTGGGTTTTTTACGTTGGTTAGAAGAGAGAGTTGAACTAGGTCATGATTAAATTCCCTTCCAGGTCTTATTCCTTTGAATGTGCACTCTCTGCTGGGGGTTCATTGGCTCCTTTGGATGGCAAGAGAAAGTTCCAGAAGGGGAGACAGAAGTGCAGCCTTGTGCTTTCTGAGGCCTATCCTGGGGCCGAGGGGAGGCAGTGTTTTGTGTTGTCCCAGGAGAGCTCCAACCAAAGAGTGAGAGGATCTAAGCCTCCCTCCCTGTTATCTTCTCCAGGTGTTCCATCTATGTCCCAGCCGGGACCATCCCTGACCCCCTCCCATGTGAACCTGGTCTCCTTGCAGAGGCTTCCATGTGTCCCTTTGGTGTTTACCCTCCTCCCACAGCTCTGCATGGCCCTCGCAGCCCACCTGGGGAGGCCGGTGACATTATGGCCCCTGCTGCCAGCAGGATGGGGTGCAGCTTCGATGGGCCACACAGAGGTCTCTTCCCTCGTTGTTTCTTGCTTCCGCAGTGTGGGTGGAGCATACTCATGGGGCCCAACCCAGCCTATGTCTGTCCATCCCTGTACCGCGCAGAGCACCTGTTCTTCCCCCCACTCTAAAACAGTTTCTCCTCTGTGGCCTCCTCCCCCTCCCCCTCTGCAGCCTTCCCCGCTCCCTGGGGCTTCCAGACCATTTGTGCTCATGCTTACTAAGTAAGGCTGAGGTGGTGGTGTGCCAAGGGGGTGGCCGTGGGAGCCTCCTTCTAAGTGGGGAGCAGTACTTTATCAATATTCTTTAGGACTACTTGTGCATGGAGTTAATGGAAATCAGACCAACTTTCATTATTATTATTATTATTATTATTATTATTATTATTATTATTAAAACAAGGATTTTATTATCATTTTAAGAATTTTATTCTTACTCTACAGACGATGCACTCTTTTGGCCACACTCAGGCCAGCTGATCCCTCTGCCCCTCCTCATACCCCACCAGGCTGCAGGCCCCCTCACCCATTCCCTGCCTCCCAGCTCTGTGACTTGTGAAGTGACGTATTCATGTCAAGCCTGTTTCTGAGTCTGAGTCTCTCTGTGCCACATTGATCCAAGAACCGGGTCGAAGAGTCCCCTGATGCTGGAAGGCTCTTGGTACAAGTCGTGTGACATAATGTCACTTACTGTCACTGGGGGAGATGCTTGGATTCAAATATTGTGTCTTATAGGGTGATAGAAGTGAGAACATTTGTTCTCTGGCCACACTCTAAGTATATATTGTCAGAGGGATTTAAATACAGATAAGACATTTAATTATTAAATGGCTTTTCAACGTGAAGCTCGAATGCAGCTTTTTAATTAGCTGTCAGCTCTGTCAGAGCCACACTTGGGGTGCCCTGGGCCGCTTCTCTCCTGATTTTCATGTATAAATTCCATTTCATGGCAACCAGCCGCTGCAGGGCCGCTGCCTGGGGTCTACTGCTTCCCCTAGGCAAGAGGTTGCCAGGGTTTCCTTCTCCTTCCGGGATTGCCTTTTCCCCCTCTGGGTCAGGGCAGCTGCTCAAGGACCGTCAAACCAGATTTGCTTAAAAAGGAAAAGCGGAAGAAAGTTCTGGAAGTGCCCCCTCCCCGAATGCCTAGCGCCTGTGTGTGTATGTGTTCTGACCAAGGGCCAGGGCCTGGCCAGGGGCACAGGTGGAAAGGGGATGAGCCAGCGGTAGCGGGGTGCAAACAGACAGACACCTGACCGGATGCGCCTCAGATCCAGTAACGTGCGTGACCTCTGCCCCTGGAGAGTGTCACCACCTTTGTGCCATTTTTTCTTCTGGAAACTCTAGGTGGCATTGGCCCCGTCCTGCTATTGTTGAATCTGCTGCTCTGGGAGGCCCGTGTGCGGCTGAGAGATCTGACGCCCTCCTGCCCCCTGCCCTCCTGGCCCTCCCTCTGGTGTCAGTCCTTCAGCAGCCCCACGTGAGCAACCCCTGTTTTACTGCTCAGGAAAGATGGGACCCAAGGGGCTAGGTGTCTTGCCCAGGGCCACTCAGCTCCAGAGCTCGTGCTCATAGCCACGTCGATCTGCTGCCCTAGACAGTTTCACGTCTGGGGGAAGCCCGGTCCTCCAGGTCGGGAGCCCCACTGGTAGTGCTGGAAGGATTAGTGTGGCTTCCCAAGTGGCCCCACGCCCTCCCTGGCCCTCCCAACCCCAGCCACCCTTTCAGGGTGCCAGGCATCACCTTCTTGGACATCACTCTGGTCTATTCACTCTTGTCTTCGAAAATACAGAGGTCCTCATTGCGCTGGCTCGGGTCCACCTTCCTCTTGCTGGCTCTCAAGGGCCCCCTGGCACCAGGCCCCTTCCAGGCTTGCGTCTCCCGATATGCTCCGGCAGACTGGCTTTTCAGTTCTGTCCCAGCACTAGGAGTATGGTTCACCGTCTGCCTTTCCCAATCCTTGCTTTCTCCTGGGACACTCACCTCACTTCCAGATACCCTCCCAGGCCTCTCCAGCCCAGGGGCTTTCTTCCATATGACTTCCCTCCATAGTCCGTTCCTCTGTGTAGCCCTATCTGTGGGTGCTGGGTGGCTGTTACATGCTTATCCTATTCATTCAGGGTCCTGTCTCTCCCTGTCAGGGTTCTCTCTCTCTCTCTCTCTCTCTCTCTCTCTCTCTCTCTCTCTCTCTCTCTGCCAGGGTTCTGTCTCTCACTCAGGGTCCTATCTCTTTCTCTCTCTCCTATCTCTCTCCCTGTCAGGGCTCCCGCTCTCTTTCTCTCTGTCTCTCTCTCTGGGTTCTTTGTCACACAGAGTCTTGTCTCAGTCAGGGTCTGAGGAGGTAGAATTGGCGTCACAGTTAATACTTAGGTTCTGGAGTAGGAATACCCGAGTGGGAAACCCAGCCTGTGCTCCCAAGCAGTGTGGCTTCCTCGGAGCGACCACCTCCCTAAGCCTCATTCTCCAGCTCTGGACTGGGGATAGTAATAGCACTGAACGGCGGGGCTTTCGTGGGGATGAAATGTGGTAGTATATAGTGCACAGTGAGAGTTCCAGAACTCTCAGCTCTCAGGATCACCGCTGTTTTTTCGGTGAGCTCCATGAGGACCAGGCCTGTGCCTGCTTGCCATTTGTACCCCTTACACAACCTAGCCACTGTGTTTTATGTGGAAGGCACTCTAGGAACATAGTTATTTGTTCCAGCTGTGATAGCCCAAGGCGATTGCTTTTGCCAGACATTTGCTAGCTGGCAATGTGATCAGAATGTTGCAGATTGAACTATAAACTGGGCTTCCTGATTTGCTTGAAAGGGTGATGTCAGAACGGTAATTTAACAGAATTATTACGCTGGTGATTATAGATATGTGTGTGGTAGTGGAGGGCAGTTTTGAACAAGCCAGACACAACGTGGCACCTGTCTTCACCGGGGGTGGCAGAGAAGGACGAGGCCCACGGCTGCCCACAGACAGTGTATGGCTGGGGAAGGCCTGCCTCGAATGCTGGAGACAATGAGGAATTTAACGTTCTCCTGAGGTGCAGTGGATTACAGACCAGACCATATAGCCAAGTGCTGTAAGACAGTAATCTTTATAATCTGAATGATCAGATGGGGTAAATCAGGGAAGACTTCCTGGAGGGACTCCTTGAGATGGACAGGTTTTGTTGTTGTATGTATGTATGTATGTATTTATGTATTTATGTATTTATTTATGTTTATTTATTTTTGACAGAGAGAGAAGAAACAGAGTGCAAGTGGGGAAGGGGCAGAGAGAGAGACACACACACACACACACACACACACACACACACACACACACACAGAATCCAAAGCAGGCTCCAGGCTCTGAGCTGTCAGCACAGAGCTCAATGTGGGGCTCGAACCCGTGGACCGTGAGATCATGACCTGAGCTGAAGTTGGACGCTTAATGGACTGAGCCACCCAGGAGCCCCTGTTTGTTTTTAAGACAACCACTATCATACATCTTAGGCCGTTTGCTTTTGTATTAGTATCTTTATATTTTGCTCTCCATGGTGTCAGTTCCCCATGGCCAGCTGTGGTCCAGAAGCAGATGACCCTCCTGAGGTGTGGCCAGAAGGTCACCAGTGGCCTAATGCTACGTCACAATGCCTGCACGGTTCACCTCACCCCATCTCATCGCGTAGGCATTTCGTCATCTCCCATCATAAATGGTGTCTGTCCTTCCTGTGCTTTGAACAGCTCATCTCTCCTTCCAACAGAAGAATCGCTGAGATCCTAATTCTCACCTCTAACCCCCACCCTCCCCCGCAATGAACTGACATCATTTTAGTGCATTGAGTTGGAAATGCTTTCTCTGTAAAAATTATTGCCTCTCTGACCCAGGAGTAAATTATTTAGTAGTGAGTCAGACGCATTCTTGTGAACCCTGCCCTTGCTGAGCAGACATAAAACACAGCCATGAATTTCTTCAGAGACCGTGAAGCGTGGAGGCGCTCCTTGCTCTCATGTCTCTTCTTTCTGAGGCTCAACAGTTCAGCAGCTTAAAGGATCAGATGTGGTTGTAGCAATTGATGTCTGAGGTGTAGGATAAGGGAGGCCCCCGAGGGAGAGGGCGGCCGTGAGGGTGTGGCGCTGGCCGAGCCTGACTACAGGCACCTGCCTCTTCCCATTTCATGGCCCAGTAACCTGATGGGCGGGGACGATTACCCCCTTCTAGAGAGAAAACAGAGCTTCGGATATTCCAGAAGTCAAGAGAGGAGCCAGAAAGCCGTAGGTTCAGCAGAGCGACGGTTGGGCAGTGAACATTTATCTGATGTCTAAATGGGGAGAAAGCTGCCCAGGAGGGGCTCGCTGGTGGCTCTGATTACACCGCTAAATGGGATTTAATTTTTCTGCCTCTATGAGTCTTTTCACATCTGTGCTTTTCCAAATCACACCACGTGTCCTGATTGCTGAGAGAGACAATGTGGTCACTAGAACAAGAACCCGCTGGCCGCCCGGGCCTGGGCTGGTGGGGGGCAGGTGGGCTGTGCCAGGTAAGGTGGTGGGGCGGCTCCGGGAGAGGCAGGAGCGTGAGCTGCTGACATTTCATCCCTGGCCCCTCCCGCTCTCCCAAGCCTTTTTAGCTTGGCTGCTGGAAGCTTCGAGCTGATAATGATGAGGGAGTGTAAATGTCAGCGGGATCCCAGCTTCAATCAGAGCTGTTAAAATAAGCCTGGCAAGCCTCTGCCAGAGGTGAGCTCAGAGAGTGGAGGTGGGGGGGGGCTGCGGAGTTGGGGGGGGGACCCTGTCAGACAAGGGCGCTGGTGTGGGAGCTGGGAGAAGAGGACAGGATGACACCAAGAAAGCTAGTTTCTTGGCCCAGTGGTAGGTGGGGGTGGGAAGCAGAGACGGATGTGGAGGAAATATTTGTTTTCTTTTCTCAGCTGTTCTGTGATTTTTTTTTAAAAAAAGTGACATCTCAAATTTTGTTTGGAAAGGGAAAAGAAGAAGGCAGCTGGCTGAGGTCCCTGGGCTCTGCCTACAGCTGGCTGTTTGGTCTGCTGGGCTGAAATTGCAGAGGCAGGAGAGAGGCCAGCTGCCAGGCTCACTCAGTGAGGCTTGCTTTCTCTGCTTGGCTGCTGAGAATGAGGCCCAGGGCCAGTCTAGTCAGAAGTGCAGACTTTCAGGCCCTCCCCCGGGGTGTGAACGAGACCCCAGAGGACTTCTGTGCACCCTGCAGCTTGAGAAGCACTGCCTTAGACATAGTTGGGGCCCTCATTTTGTAGGTGGGGACACTGAGACCCAGAGGGTCTTGCCCAGGGTCACACAGTGCAAGAAAGAAAGCCTCTGAATCAGGGTCCAGAGCATTTTTCCCCATCAGCTTCACACAACCTTCCCGTCCATTACGGTGCCTGGCACAAATGTAAGCTCAACAAGTGTGGTTGTCATTTCTCTTCCTGCCACAGTGGGATGGCTTGTCTCTGCCCCGGGGAACAGTTTCAGGAACCATTTGGCATTGATAGGTGAACTCCAGCTCTTCTCGTTAACAATCTCTCTGGCACCTGATTCAGCCCCACCCCTTCCTTCATCTGAGACACGCTCGCTTCTCTCTTGCCACAGAGTCAGTATGGGAAGGTGCGAAGGGCAGCAGGGATGTGCAGGGCCTGGAGAGCCCCCAGCAGAGGGACCTTCCCTAGAGAATGTGGTTGGTCTGCAAGAATAGCATTAAGGTGTGGTGAGGTCAGCAGCTGGGCCCTGGCTGGAAAGCATAGATGCAGTTTACTTTGTTTTTTGTGGGTTTTGTTTTGGTTTAGTTTGGTTTTTAGTTTTGGGGGCTTTTTTGGTAGTTGGGGTAGGGGCAGAGAATTAAGGTTGCAATAATTTATTTATTGAGATCTATCATTGCTTTTATTTATTTAAAAAAATTTTTTTAATGTTTTATTTTTTTTGAGAGAGAGAGAGACAGAGCATGAGCAGGAGAGGGGCAGAGAGACAGGGAGACACAGAATCCGGAGCAGGCTCCGAGCTGCCAGCACTGAGCCCGATGTGGGGCTCAAAGTAGTGAACGACGAGATCATGACCCAAGCTGAAGTCAGATGCTCAACTGACTGAGCCACCCAGGCGCCCCTGCTTTTTGTATCTAAAATAATTCCATAAATTGTAAAAATGCTTCCTTCCCTCCAAGGGAAAAAATAGACCAATAAAATTATGTAAAGAAGCTTGAATTAATTATGATAAAGTTCAGAGGCACCCCTGTCTTCTTTTATTTGGTCATTGATTGTTGCAGTCCACAGACTCTTACTAGGCTGGGATTTCTACTTAGGTGCTGTGCTTGGTCTTTATCAAACTCGTGGACAGGAGCTACAGTCACTTCTCATCTTAGTGTAGCTGTGACCTGCCTCACATAGCTGCATTTTCCTTATGAGTGACATTTAACCAGGTGCTCGAATCTGACATTGCATCTTTTTTTTTTTTTTTTTTTTTTTTTTTTTAGGGTGGAAATATCTCCTGCCTTTTTAACCAGGGTCCACATGGCCTTGTGTAATCATCACGTAATAATGCTGAGACATCCTTAGGGGCATAGCATTCAGCCACTTTTTGGAGCTATGAAGTTGATGCAGGTGTGGTGGGACCAGACAGATCTGCAAAGTCACTCTTCATGGTTGTGCAGGCTGTGCACTGTCCAAGGGCGCCATTTCTAAGGGACGCCATTCATATCACAGATGTAGATTTGTATATTTATTTTGACAGTTTCCAAGTAAATGAAAGTGTTTTGAAGAAGGGGCCCCTTTCTCCAGTTCCCACAAAGGTCCCCTATGGCCTGGCAGTGGTCCTGGGGGTTCTGGCTCCAGAACTAGCCCTGGAACTTGCTGCCTACAATTTTCCCACAGATTAACATACTTTTGGAGCTTCTGAAAATCCTCGTCTTTGCAGTCATCAGCTTCTCTGGCATTCACTCTCATTTTCACCCCACTGTGTCCTCCCACCCTCTCTTGTTACCTGCCTTAAGAGAGTCTGGGGTGTGAAGGAAGCCTATCCCCCCCTGCCGCCCTGCTTACCTCAGGCCTCTGCTTGTCTGCTGTGGTCAAGCCTGCAGATCCTCGGTCCAATGTTTCTGGAGATATAGTGCTGGGCTCTGCACGGCTCTGCTGGTCTTCTCCCCACAGGGGATTGATTTCTGTGCCAGCTGGGGGGATTGGGTTTGACTCTACAGAACAGAAAACTAAAAAAAAAAAAATGTAAATATTTAAAAGGTGGCTTAAACAAAGTATAGGAGTTTTCCTCTCACGTCAAAAGATGGCAGCTCCAGAACCAGCTAGGAGTCAAGGTCCCAAGGTCCCTCTATCTTTTGCTCCAACATTCTTGGGCTTTGTCTTCTGTCCTTAAGGTCACCTCATGGCTTGAGATGGCTGATGGAGCTCCAGTTATTTCCGGTGGGCCCTAGGTAGGAAAAAGGGAGAAAGAGGGGAACAAAGGATACAGGGGAACCTCCAGCAACTGAGTCAGCCTGCTGTACAGATTTTCTAGAAGCTCTTTCATTTACGACTTCTGTTTACCTCTTCTTGGCCACGCCTACACACAAGGGAAGTGGAAAATGTACTCGTTTATCGGGGCACATGGCTGGCCAAATAAAATCACAGTTCCAGTAGAAGGCAAAGGGGAGAATGAATTTTGGCTAGGGACAATGGGCAGCCTCTGCCACATCCAGCCGCTTCTCCCCTTTTCCTTCCCATGACCTTCCCAGCGTCTCATAAATGCTGTCCCAGCAGAGCTTTGCAACGCAGGTCCTGTCTTCCGACTGCTACAGTGCCCTCTCCTCGCCTCACCCCACTTTCTCTCTGCTGTGGTTCTCTCCTCTGCCACTCCTCCCATGCATCCGGGGAAGCAGTGTTGTGTGGTTAAGATTGGACTATGACAGACCTGGTCCAGGTTGTGGATTGGGCTCCTCAGCTATATGACCTTGGGCAGGACACTGAGCCTCTTTGAACCTCACATTCTGCGTGTATGAAATGGAGCTCACAATAGTACATTGACCTAGGGGAGTTGCTGTGAGGAGTGAATGAGGGAATGAGGTCAGGGCATATTAGCACAGAGCCTGGCACACAGGACAGGCTGGATAAGTGTTAGTTGCTATTAATCTTATTCTTATTTTTGGGTCTTGCCCTTGGCATGGCTCTTATCATCAGTCAGTGACATGTCTCTTCCCTCCTGGACAATTCTCTTTCAGTCAGCATATATTTATGGAGCATCTACGATGTACCAGGCTGTCCTCTAGGTCCTGGGGTAATTGGCCAACAAAGCAGACAAGAATCCCTACCCCAGGGAGCTGACATCTCCTTTTTCTGGGTGAGACCCTCTGGCCCTTGGCTGCTTTTATGTCACTGGAAGTGGCATCCGTGTGGGTATATGTATCTCTAGGCCTGAGCCTCTCACATGCAGTTTATAGATCCTGAGCCTTTCAGGTACTTGACCAATGAAATGACCCACTTTTTAAAATACAACTTTTGGATTGCTTTGTTCTCATAGTCACAAATGGGCCCATCTGGGCAGGCTGACCTATGCAAGTGCTCAGGAGGTTAATGTGTTTTCCTTCTCAGGCAGCTCATTTGCTTCTAACAAGGGCCCTTCTGCAGACAAGGCAGGATATGAAATCTTTTTGGAGTTATATCCCTTTGAGAATCTGATGCACTGTGCACATAAGGCAAAATTTGCACACAACTCCAGGAGATGCACAGACTTTGGGCAGCCCCTCTTTGGTCCTCTAGGGCCTCCACGGACTCTGGGTCAGAGCATCAGAGACCTGTTTGACACTCTAAGGAGTGGCTCTCTGCCGGAGATGCCTCACCTCTCCAGTGAGCAGGTGAGATTCTGTTGTATGGCAGGCATTCTTCTTTGCTCCTTGTGAGTGGCCTTGATTGAGCAAAGACCTGAGCTAAATGTAAGAAGACGAGGCGGTAGTTACAAGAGAAACAGCTTTTCAGATGCAGTTGCCCTTTGTCCTTTACCAGCGTGCGATAGTGTGCAAGGCTTCAAGTTCCCCTTGGTCTCAGGGTCCGCTCCTGTAACATAGAGGAGTTTGGTCAGGCCATTCTGAGGCCCTGTGTCAACTCAGATGACATGTGAGACCTTCAGGGGCGGTTGCACTGTGAGCTCTGGCATTGGGCTGAGGGGCGTCCAAATCTTGCCCGTGCACCTGCTGGCTCTGTGCACCTCAGCTAGTTCACTGGCTTCTCGTAGCCCCAGTGGCCTCATCTGCAAGATGAAGATAAACTACTGCCAAAGTGTCACTGGAAAAAGTTAGATACATGACTCTCACGCAAATAGAAAGTGGTTGTGGGACCAAAGGTTTATTTAAGCTATTAATGAGAAAACCGCAGGATGGTAAAGCTGTCTCAAGGAGGGTTGGAGGCCCTTATAAGCAATGAAAGAGAACATTGAAGTAAAATTACAAAGTTAGATATGATGCTGGTTAATGTCCTGCAGGGCAGTAACTCATCTTTGTGATCTTTGCTGCCAGGCAGTCATAATTTACCACTCTACCACACAAAAATCTCCAAGTTCACTCGTAACTTCACAGAGGATAGGCCCTAATCAGTAGTGAGATGAACAAAGGTTAAGTTCCCTGGGGGTCCTGGTGGGCTTCATGGAAAGACATCAGGAGAAGCTCGTTTCCAGGAAGAGGGTGGTAGAAATGAGGCAGGGAACGTGTCTGAACAGGCCCACCCTGATTGGTTTTCTGATGCAGCTGCAAACTTAATGTTAAGTGAAATGGAAAAAAAAGAAAAGAAAAGAAATCCGTGCTTTGAATCTGTAGCATTTGCCTTCTGCAAGAGACAGATTCTGAGGTCTGAGGATAGGTTATAGAATCTCATCAAACCAGAGTGCGCTTTGGGTAGGACCAAAATTTGGTCGGGTAAGTAGGTATCTTCTCAGACTTAGGTAAATGATCTCAAATGCAACATAAAGGGTTTTTTGCCCCTTGCACCACCTCTGACATTGAATGGCCCTCCTCCCATCCCAGTGGGTTGTTTCCATCTGTGACGTGGGCAGGTGTGCTGAGATTAGAGCAGGGAAGAGCTCTGTGGGCAGACCCAGAGCCCCCAGGGTTTTCTCCCCTCTCCCAGCACCAGAAGACGGCCAGCCTCAGTGGGTAGGGGCAAGGACTTTGGAGCCAGCCAGACCCGGACACCAGGACCGGCTGGATGACTCTGGGTTCTCAATGGAACCCGTTCTGTAGGTGGTGACAGTGAAAGTACAAGCCATGGGAGACGTAAGCACTCCGTGAATGCTCGCTACTGTGGGTCCTGTACTCCTTTCGTCCTGCAGCAGCCACCAGAGCTCAGCTCCCTGATCGTAAAAATCCTACCTCTCTGGTTATTAAGAGGCTCAACACTTGGTTTCACTACCCCCTGCCTCCCCCACATTCATAATACAGTCCCCTCCCAGCAGCCAGCTCTCCTGGAAAATGTCAGTCAGATCCTGCGTCTCTCCTACTTAACCCCCTCTAACTCACGTAGAGTCCACCTGACATCCTGGCCATGGCCATGAAGTCCTCGTCGCTGGCTCCCTGCCTCCATTCCTGGCTGTGTCTCCTCCCTTCCCCATGGCACGCTGGCCACGCGGGCCTCCTTTCTGTCCCCTGATACTTCATTCCTGCCTTATTGTCTCTCGCCTGCCTTATTGCTTCCTCTGCCTGGAATGCACTTCCCCAGGACTCCGTATGGCTCCCTCCTTCTCACCATTTGGCTTCCCCTTGGACAAACTGGGCAGCCCTCCCTGACCACCCTGGCCACTGGGAAGGTCCTCCTCCTTCCCAGTCACTCTTTAGCATGGCGCCCTGTTCTAGTTCCTACATGGCACTCATCCGTCTTGGAAATCAGCTTGAAGATTTTGGGTTGTGCTATTTAGTGTCTCTCTCTCTCCAACTCGAATGGAAGGCCAAACCCATGGCAGCATGCACCTCTTTGTCCTGGTCACTGCTCTGACAGAGCCCCCAGCCCAGGGCCCACCACTTATAAGGGATGAACGACCAACAGTAGCAAGGATGATGATAACTAACACACAAGGCATTTATCATGTGCCGGCAGGAACTGATGTGAACACTTTATGCATATTCACTCATTAAATCCTCACGACAGCCTATGAGCTAGATATAATTATTATTTGTTATTCCCGGCCTATGGAGGAAGACATGAGGCACAGAGAGGTTAGGCAACAAGCTTAGAGTCACCCAGCTAGTAAGAGGCAGAGCCGGGATTCAAGCCCAGATAGTCTGGCTCCAGACTCTATATTCTTAACTTACATGTAAAGTATTTGTTGGGTTTGTGGTGTGCAAGAGAGAAAATGAACCATGCACCCCACACACCATCATTCCCCAGTGTCCCCCACCCCTCCATGATGACAGCCTGTCCCTACTGGCTCTGTCCCCTGGCTTACTGCTAGCCTTCAGGGTCCTTCTCCTGCAAAAGCCTTCCCTCTCCAGGCACGAATGGGGACAGGACCCCCCCCCATACACACATGGGGATTTGATTCTGCTGGGAAGAGGCCCCAGTAGCTGGAACTCCATTCCCACCTCTGCCCAGTGATTAGTCACACAGGATGTGTCCCCGAGGGCAGGTCACCTGCAGACTTCACACTCATCATCAGAGCCTGACACCTCCAGCCACAGGCAAATTATCCGGCAGCCGCCCAGCCTGCAAGAGAGACAGGCCAGGGGATGTTAGAGCCCAGCTCCCAGAGCACAAAGCCCCCCACAGGCTCACACGCTGCTTCTTTTCATTTGCACCTCAGCTGGCTGTCAACGGTGACACTGACTCGCCCCTGGCTGTTCTGAAAAGCCAGGTGCCTCCAGTCCTGCCTCAGAGCCTCATCTTCAATCGGGGGTCTTGGCCCCTGTCTCTTTTTGTCTGCCTCTCTTTGTCTTTTCCTCTCATTTAGCTTCTCTCTTCATTCTCTTTGGCCCATTTCTCTTTACTGGTCTCGTGTTTCCATCTCTCTTTCTGTCTCTGGGTTCCTTGCTTTCCCCCAGGTGGCTTTCCCACGTACCCTGAGTCTGGGGGTTGGGGGCTGCTCCCTTGGGGTCCCAGCCCATGGCTTCCCTGCTGGGTCTCCCCACGCCTCTCCGTGTACTTCCCAAGGGTGTGCCGGTGGGCTCAGAATGTGTTGCCTGGAATTCTGGCTTCTGTTCAAGTCTGCGGTGCTCATCTGATAAATAAACTTGCTCTGGCCTCTACCCTCCCTTGGTCTCTGGACCCTCCCCGTGGCAGCTCCTGAGTCTGAGGGGAGTGTATTTGTGCAGAGACATCGGCACCAGAGTCACCACAGGGGTCTGAGAGATGTGGGCACTTCTGATCCTGCCACCCACGGTGTTGGCCTCAGCCTCTGCTCTTGACTTCTGAAAGTACCCTCTGACCCTCTCCCCTTTTTTTCTTTCCCCCTCCCGCCCAAAATGTCCTGGGACATCCCACCATCCACAGGAGACAGAAAGTAGCCCATACGCACAGGTAAACATGCAGGTGTCTTTGCTCAATCATCTGACTTTAGTAGTAAACTTTTACCCATGCTACGAGTAGCTCTTTTCCTGGATAGTAAGTTTAGCTGAATAGAAAAGGCAAATTCAGGGACACTGGGAAGGCCTACTCTGCTTCAAGTGTTTCCTTTACATTCTTCAGACTGATCAGATGCCACCAATGATGACAGCTGAGTCGGGAATCCACTACTTTTAAAAGTGCACATACTCATGGGAGTCACAGCTGTCAGCTGTTCACCATCTAGTGTGAACTACTTTCCTCAACACTTGATTATTATCAGTAATCCTGGGGGGCTGGAAATACTGAGAAAGGAAGGGTTGGAGAAGCAAATAGCCATGTAAGGGGAGGTACACTGAGTGGAGGAGGACAAGACGAGGCGCCTGAGGGGCTGAGAGGACAGAAGAATAAGGATTCTCCAGCCTGGTTACACGTTGGAATGGGTAAAATGGACGTTGAAAAGTCCTGGTGCCCAGGCTCTACCAATGAAATCAGAATCTCTGAGGTGAGGTCCAAGCATCGGTGGCTTTTTTTTTTTTTAAAAGAGAGCACAAGCGGGGGAGGGGCAGAGAGAGAAGGGGACAGAGGATCTGAAGCGGGTTCTGTGCTGACAGCAGTCAGCCCGATTGGGGGGCTCGAACTCATGACCTGAGCCAAAGTCAGACGCTCAACCGACTGAGCCACCCAGGCACCCCCAAGCATCAGTAGTTTTTAAAGCTTCCCAGACTCTATTGTGCCGCCAAGTTTGAGGATTACTGCTCTGTCTAGTGCTTCACAACTTAAATGGACACAAGTCACCTTGTTAAGTGCAGATTCTGATTCCGTAGGTCTGGGAGGGGGTCTGAGATTCTGCATTTCTACCAAAGCCAATACTGCACATCTCTGGTCACACTGTGAGTGGTAAGGCTGTGGTTTTTTATTACTTATTCTCCAATCTGGCTTTGTTCTCAGACAATGACAGATGAAAAATAGGAAACGCTGGGTGTGCTGATCCACACAAGCCGTCCAGTGCAGAGCTCTGATAAGCCTGAGTTGGAGCACCAGGTTAGCCTGGAGGCCTCCGGCTCTCTAAGATGCAGTCGGATCTGGGATGTTACTGGCTCCTGGCTACATGCTCAGTACAGGCACTGAAAGCAGTGATCAGCAAGCTCAAGAGGGTATATGGTACGTTTGTGTGGCTGGCATTCCGTGGTGGTGTGGCTCTGCCCACATGTGGCCCGGGTGCTGGCCACTCTCCTCACATAAGTATGTCTTTCTCCAGGAGGCAGGCAGAGGGCAGGTGTATCCTTCCTAACAGCTGTGTTGTAATTATTGTCAGGAGGCTAGAGACTCACAGACACGCAATGTGACAGGTGCAGTGATGGAAACAGCAGAGGGTTTTGTGACACATGGAGGAGAGGGTAGGTGGTGAGGAGAGTGGAAACGGACATGGTGAAAGGGGAGTCTGGAGACAACATTTGGCTTTTCTTCTCAGGGCCTATGGCCCTTCCCACGTAACACTGACCCAGTTCAGGCCCTTTGCCCTTTGCTGTAGGGCAGGATCCTCAGAAGAATAACAGCTGGGTGGGTGGGGATGCGGGGGGGGGGGGTCACAGACAGGGGGCCTTATACCCTTATCCTGACAGTCCCTGAGAGGGACCTGTTTTTTAATGTCAGAATGTCACAGACCCCCTCCCAAGTGCTAGTTTGACATTTTGAGTAGCCTAAATGATCATCAAATGTTTACTGAATCCAACCTCTTTGTTAGGCATGCAGGAAACAGACACAGGCCTTGCCTCATAGAATGCATGATTTAGTTCAGGAGATAAACATTAAATAATTGGATGACTAACCAATTGACTTAAAACTATGGTAAGTGCTGGGGCACCTGGGTGGCTCAGTTGGTTAAGCATTCAGCTTCGACTCAGGTCATGGTCTCATGGTTCATGAGTTTGAACCCCACATCAGGCTCTGTGCTGACAGCTCAGAGCCTGGAACCTGCTTTGGATTCTGTGTCTCCCTCTCTCTCTGCCCCTCCCCTGCTCATTTTCTGTCCCTCAAAAATGAATGCACATTAAAAAAAAGAGACTATGGCAAGTGCTAAGAAGAGAAAAGCAATGGCGGGGGGAAAGAGTGGTGCCTGGGTGGTTCAGTCGGTTGAGCGTCCGACTCTTGATTTTGGCTCAGGTCATGAGCTCATAGGTTTGTGGGTTCAAGCCCTGCATCAGGCTCTGCGCTGACAGTGTGGAGCCTGCATGGGATTCTCTCTCTCCCTTCTCTCTCTACCATTCCCCTGCTTGCTCTCTCTGTCTCTCTCTCTCTCTCAATATAAATAAATAAACTTAAAAAAAAAAGCCTGGGTACAGTTACGTGATAACTGAGAAAACGTATCCTGTCATGAATCCAGCAGTACATTTAATTGCATCTGTATCTTATCACAACAGCATCTGCACCCATGTGGGAGGGACAAGGAGAAGAGCAATCAGTAACAGCTGTGCCCACTTACTAGGCTTTAAACTGCCAACCCACCTGCCCACTCTTCGTGACACTTTTCTGAGATAATGTGTCTTAACTGTGTCCATTTCCTAGACACGGAAAAGAAACCACAGAGAGGGGAAGCCCACGGTCTTACATAACTCTCAGTCGGGCTGCAGACAGCGCTAGGGGTGCATGAGCATGCCCAGATGTTGCAACAGCTGTGTGGCCCTCAAGGCTCCGTAGCTCACAGGTGGGGGACCCCTGGTCTGGAGCGTTAAAGGGATGAGGCAGGACAGCGGAGTTTCTAGCGGCACCGGCCATTCCTGGGGGAGCAGGGCTGTTGGAGCCAGCTTCCCAGAAGCTGGACAGTGTTTCCATCTCTTCTGGAGAATCAGAAATTGGGCCAAATTGGGTGCTAAAATGAAAGCTCCTCAACCTGAATATCAGTTTCTAGTTTTCACACATGGTCAGAGCCCCCCGGCGTTCTGTCTGTCTCACCCAGAAGCTGGCCACAGCCACCAAACCAGGAGGTTATGATGCCCTCTCTATTCCAAGCTTTGCAGCCTAGCCTCATTTCTGCACCTAGGTGAAGACTGGGGGCGAGAGTCCTAGCAGTCACTCATTCTGCTGGGGGATCTTGGGTGGTGGCTCTGGGAGGGGGCGGCGGATACCAGAGGCTCTGAGAAACCAGTGGCTGATGACTTCGATCCTCCCTCCAGCCTGCCCACACCAAGACCACTTTATTCTCAGGGACTCAGAGACATTCCTATCTGTACTGACTTGTGGCTGAAGCCTCTCGCCACAGGATTCCAAAGTTCACCTCTTTGTCTTTCAGACATAAGGAGGTTTGGAAGGAGTGACAGTTTCTGAGGTACTGGTAAGAATCCAAGTGCAAGAAGTCTCTGGACAATGCTCATCCCAGTCAGGGGCCGACACTCTGTTCTTCCCACAGAATGTCAGCTCAGGGAAAATACGTGAACCTCATGCCACTTTTTAATGGCATATGTCTAAAACTTACTATAGAATCATCTCAGTTCTAAAACAGAGGGTCCTGAACGTAATTTAACCTTTTTTTTTGATGACTCAGTGTCAACATTATGAATGTTCGTTATCATACTCTGCTTTTTAGATTTTCACCTCCTTTCCCCAAGTTCATCTATCAGATGTCACTGCTGACACGTATATGCTTCTAGATGCCTCCCCACCCACCTGCCTGCCTATCACTTTGATGATTCTAATGTGCTGAGCCAGTGTAGCATAATGGGATAGCTGCAGTCAGAAAGCCTGGAAAAGCTGCTATGCCTCAATTACCTTTTCTGGAAAATAGGCATGGTGAGAATTTTTTTAAAAATTAAAAAAAAATTAATGGTGAGAATTATTTAACTGATTTTATTTTTTATTTATAAATTTTTAAAGTTTATTTTGAGAGAGACAGAGACAACACGAGTGGGGGAGGGGCAGAGAGAGAGAGGGAGAGAGAGAATCCCAAGCAGGCTCTGTAGAGCCTGATGCAAGGCTTTCACCCATGAAACCATGAGATCATGACCTGAGCTGAAACCAAGGGTTGAACACTTAACTGACTGAGCCACTCAGGTGCCCCTAATTGGCTTTATTTTGTTTAGAGCAGTTATAGGTTTACAGCAAAATTGAATGGAAAACACAGACAGTTCCCATATATTTCCTCCCCTCTGTACATGCACAAAGTCCCCCACTGTCAACATCCACACCAGAATGGTGACACTGTTTATCTTAGAAGACTGTTTTAAGGATGAATGAAATAATGTATGTAAAACATATAAAATACCTAGCACGGTGCCAGGCACATAATAAATGTGTTTAAAATATGTAGTTATCATCGTCTTCATCAATTATAATTGTGTATTATACAAGAGTCAGTGATGATCATTAAGGTCCTAAGGATTAAAGTAAGTGGCTTTGGTGGGAGGATCTGGGTGAGGGTATTTGGGGCACAGGCACTTTTCAGCACCTCTCTGTGCTTGGGTCTGTGTCCAGGCAATGGGAGGTCTGACTTATGGAGAAATGGGGCAGGATCAAACTTCACTCCTATCTGGAAGTAGCTTAATGGTATGGATTGTGCTCAGTACATGCCTCTCCTAAAAGTCTAAGAATTGGACCTTTGCAACTCATAATGGTGGTCACCTGACCCTCTGTGTGCATGCTATAAGCTGGACTCCCTGTGGGCTTTTGGGAAATAAAGCTGAATAGACAAGGTCTAGTGTGTGGGTCAGATGGGTAAGGTTGAAGGTGGGTAAGATCCAAAATATGTCTTTAGCTAAAACAAAACAAAACAAAACAAAACAAAACAAAAAACAAACAAAATATGTCTTTGGCTCTGACCAGAAGAGCCTCCAAGATGGTTCAGGACCACGGACAGCTCCTCCAGGCACGTGGTCCTCGAGCTCCTGGGCTTTCCTACTGTGGCCACTTGCAGATCACACTCAGCCAATTTGACACCATTCTTGCCCTGTAACTTGGCAGGGCTCTGTTTTTCTGCCTCCTTGGGAAGTGTCTCATGCCCTCTGGGCATCCCCCTGTATCTATGTGGAGGGGACATTAAGAGTGGCAGATGTGCCGGGGAGGCTGACCTCTCTCTTGCCATTCCAATCCTTCAACTCCTCTGAGCAACTCCAGAGACCAAGATTTACAGTGCCTGGACTGCAGTGCAAGAGATGGGGAGACAATAGGTGTTGTCTTAGATTAAAAAAAAAAAAGTCCCATTTTCTCTTGGAGGTCAGGAAATAGAGTGTTGGTAATGCCCCAGGGGCTCAGTGATGCTCTCTTGGCTTCCTTGGTAGACTGGCAGATGGCTCCTGCCACAGGCTTCAGTCAGATATCTATTCTGGCATTAGCTGCCCTCACATTGGTTATGGCTCCCCTCTTCTCCTGGGGAAGCTCAGACTGGCAATTTCGTCATTTGCACCGAGTGGAGCCCCCTCCCCCAGCACAGCCTGGATTCTATTTGCCCAGCCTTGTTGCCCTACCCTTGGATCTCTCCCTTCCCAAACCACATTGAATCTTGCCCATCCAACTCCCAGGTCTTTATTCCCTTGGGGGAAACCCAAGGAGTCTGACCCTTAGAGTTTTGGTGAGCTTAACCAAGGAAAACAACACAGATGAAGGGTGAGACTGCATGCCATGCAATGTGTATATCCCTCAAAAGATTCTAAATTCCTCCTTGGGTTGGGCCAGTCCAGTGGAGAGCAGTGTGTTTGATAGAGTGGGGTTGGTCCGTCTGCAGAATGGCTTCTCCTGAGCTCTCGTACCCAGCCATGAGTGTGAGTAATTGCCCTGTGAAACACGTTGCTATGTCAGAAGCAGACCAATTTAAACCAAATGTCATTTTGCTAAAAGCCAATTTGCCAAAAGTCAATTCACTGAATGGCCAATTTGTCAAATGACCAATTCATCACATTGACTTACTTCCTTTAACTGTTTAGTGTGAGTTGACTGGTTTGCATTTTGTCTTTATTAGAATATTGGAAGGGCTGTTCCATTTGTCTCTGCCTCTGCTCCTGGTGCTTGAACTAGGGTGGAACTACCCCTCATCTCTTCCTGTGACTGCAGAGCAGGGAGCTAGGGCAGGGACAACCCAACTGATTCTAAAAGGCCAATGTGAAGACAAATGGGGAGCTACCCAACAAAGCCAAATTGGTAAAGGAAACAATGAAATTGACCCTTTGGAGAGTTGGCTGATCTGTGACTTGGCTTCTGGGGAAGTGACTCAGAAGGGAGTGACCTGCCATAGTTGGGCTGCCTTTGGAGATGCTGATGACAGTCTTGCTTTTCCATCCTTTGGGCACCTCTTTATGGGGACTGGTGGGAGGCTTCCTTGTTTGGTTTTAGAACAAGGAAAGGCCACACCTCTCTCAAGCCTGTTTTCATCTGTGGTCTTCATAAATTACATAGCACATCAGTCTCCACATTCCCCTAGGTTGGGAGAAGCCAGCGCACATTTATATATGAGCAGATGCAAAGGCTTTTGAAGAGTGTGTTTCTCTCTCTTATTTTATATTTCTACCTCTTCCTTCCTTCCTTCCTTCCTTCCTTCCTTCCTTCCTTCCTTCTTTCCTTCCTTCTTTCCTTCCTTCCTTCCTTCCTTCTTTCCTCTTCTGGTTTCTGTTACCTTACTCCATTTAATAATGTATCCTTAAAACTACCTTAATTCCTTCTTGAAACAGGCAGAAAAAGAATCTAGACTTGTTCTGAAGGCTGTTTTGTTGGCCCCTTTCCCCCACTCCTTCCCTGGATTCCCTGAGATCCTCACCCCTCCAGCACCAGCATCTCAGCTCACCCGCTTGACCTTGAGGTGTCGTCCCAGAGCAGGGCACAGCCCCCTCTCTCTAGGAAGACATGGAACTGAGACATGCATTACTGCATTAGAGACAGATGCCCTCCTTCCCCAGGAGATGCAGCATCTTCACCCAGCACAAAATTCTCGCGTGCCCACAGTGCCTGCTTTCCCACCTCCTTACTTGTTTAAAGTTGGTCTCTGGTCCCTCATCACTTTGGGGTGGGCATTCTTCCCACCACACTGCCCTCTGTGCAGTTTCCCCTCAGCCCACGTATTTCCCAACCACTTAGAATTGTGAGCCTCGATTCTTCTGGAATTTGTCACTTTGGAAGATTTTCTTCCCCATTTGCCTCCTCCAGTGAGGGATCAGGGAGGCGGGGTACTGGTGTTTGTTACATGTCTACAAAGCACCTGGCATGGGAATCAGTGCTTCACATGTTATTTTACAATCTTTTCACTGAAGAATAACATACATACAAAAAAGCGCAACTGTCTGTGTATGTGTTACATCTTTCATATATATTACTCACTGAATTTTCACAAAGCAAACACACACCCATGTGCCCAGCATGGTGGGCCACCAGACCAAGAGGTAAAAATACCATGAGCACCCAGAAAACTTCCTGTACCTCCTTCTGGTCTTTAATTCTCCCCACACCCTCCAGGGTAACTATGATCCTGGCTGCTGCTGCTGCTGCTGCTTCTTCTTTTTTAATGTTTATTCATCTTTGAGAGAGAGAGAGAGACAGAGTGTGAGCAGGGAAGGGACAGAGAGAGACACACACACACAGAATCTGAAGCAGGCTCCAGGCTCTGAGCTGTCAGCACAGAGCTTGTTGCAGGGCTCAAACCCACGAACTGGGAACTGCGAGATCACGCCCTGAGCCAAAGTCGGAAGCTCAGCCAACTGAGCCACCCAGGCACCTCCGTGATTCTGACTTCTAATAGCAAAGATTAGTTCCGCTTGTTTTGTGCTTTGTATAAAAGGCATGTATGGTTTGTCATCCTCACCACCACTAAACAAGAGGGAGCTGTGATTAACCCCCCTTCACACATGAGCAACTAGACTCGGATAGGTTGAGTAACTTGCCTAGGAGCACACAGGCAATAAATGGTGGTAGAACTTGGAGTCAAACTTAGGGTTGTCTGGCTCCAAAGCTCATGTTCTTTCTTCTATATCTTGATTCTTCCGCCTGCTGCACCACCCCACCCCCACCACCGTGTGTCAGGTCTGGGAGTCTCTGAAGTTGTTGGTTCTAACAACCCGTAGGTGTCCAGGATAAGATCAGTAGAACAGCAGGCACTTCCTTGGGGTCCAGTGTGTGGTGGGTGAGTATAGGGAAGGTCTTGCCCTGGTACCCAGATTAAGAGAGGCCTGCGTTCCCCCCACCTATTCCCCCTACCCCCTCTACCCTATGGCCATTACTGTGTTCTTGCCATGGTAGCTGGGACCTGTGCCTACTGGTTCTGTTTCTTGTCCCCCCCCCCCACTCCCCCACCCTCAAGCTGTTCCCTCTTGAACGGGACTCCAGCCTCTCAGCAGCTTTTCCTTGGAAGGGCTCTGAGGTTGCTTTGTGGGGTGTGTGCCTCTCATCTGATATCTCTGTTGTGGGAATCGATTACAGCGATGTTCAGTAGCTGCATAACAAACAGCCCGGTTTAAGGAGGAAATGTTACCCAGGCTGGTTTAATGGTGCAGCCATCCAGGGCTGCTTAATGTCTCTTCCTAATGAGGTTTCTGCAACATTAACTCTGCAGGGCTGGAGGTGGGGGGGTGGGGGGGCAGCCGCAGGAGGGTGTGTGGCTTCAAGGCAGTATGGTGGGCAGAGGAGGGAGGGCATCGCTCCAGCTGACAGCATCTGACATGCCCTGTCCGGACCAGCCCATGTCTCCTGCAAAGCTCAAACCCCGCCATCCATGGTGTCAGCCTTTAAAGCCACCTACAGGAGTTTGGATGTCAGGAGTTCCCTGAGAAAAGCCTGGGTATGTGCAACGCTTTTTGAACTCTCAGGAGCTCACAGAGCATGTGTGAGCTTTAATTCTATGAATCTTATAACCACCTTAGGACGGGAAGAGGAGGTGAGGGAGAGGGGACAGAGCTGGATCGCCCAGCAAGAATTACTAGGGGTTTGGAGCCTTACCAGCAGTACCGGTTGATTGTCACCGACTGTGCACCAGATACTCTTCTGGATACTTTCACATACTTTTATTTACTCTTCTTACAAGCTCATGTTCCAGATGAGGAAACTGAGGTGCAATGAGGTTTACTTTTCAACCCAGGGTTGCTGGCTCTCCTCCCAGAGTGGCTACTGTGTGACCAGCTCCTCACTGTCACTGAGGCCCCCTCTGGGGATCCTGGCTTCTTTGCTGGCCCTGCCATTGGCTGGCTTGATTCTGCTGATCAGGAGAGCAGAGGAGAGGGGGTCAGGAGGGCATAAGGATTAGCAAGGGGAACTGGCCACTTAGAGGGCAGTTGAGGAGCAGGCAAAGACAGCTCCCTCAGTCTTTCCTTTGTTCTGACAACATCAGGGGTAGGGGGGTGGGGGAGGTTGGCCCAGGTCAGAGGAAACTAGCGTGCCCCACCCCACTAGAGTGCCCCTTGGCATTACACTCTGGTCACTTCTGCACTGTCCTCTTTCTTCTGTCAAAACTTGACTCCTGGTGGGGCGCCTGGGTGGCGCAGTCGGTTAAGCGTCCGACTTCAGCCAGGTCATGATCTCGCGGTCCGTGGGTTCGAGCCCCGCGTCGGGCTCTGGGCTGATGGCTCAGAGCCTGGAGCCTGTTTCCGATTCTGTGTCTCCCTCTCTCTCTGCCCCTCCCCCGTTCATGCTCTGTCTCTCTCTGTCCCAAAAATAAATAAAAAACGTTGAAAAAAATTAAAAAAAAAAAAAACTTGACTCCTGGAGATGAGGAAACAAGTTCATCCACATCAAGATCAGCCCCTGATAAACACAGATTGTGTCTCCTGGGAGTGCCTGAGATTTATGAGCAGACAAAGCCCTGATCCCTACATTGAGGTCGGAGCCTGAGGCAGCATGGTTCAGGTCCTTGCCACCAAATGCCTTTAAAGAACCCCCCTTGAAGATCACCAAGAGGCAGGGGCACACACACGCAGCTCCCCCACAAGGTGAATCTGGGGCACCTGAATGTTGTCCATGGGCTTGGGAGAGCAAACAGAGAGGGGTAATTGCAGAACTAATTTCCCTCCCGGGTGGGAGGGGTAGAGGTGGAGGCAAGATTGAAGGACAGGCAGAGACAAGAGAGGGGTGGTCCTCCCAGATCCCAGCAGCACCTCAGAGCGAGGTGGGCACCGGGTATCCCACCCAGGAGGCACTGCCAACCTCTTCCCTGAGGGCACCTCCTGCAGTGGGGACCTGGGGTGCAGAGTCTCCCTGGAGCAGTGACCCCTGGCCTTATTGCAGTCTCACGTGCTGATTACTACCACAGCCTGGTTCTCAGCAAAGCCCTCAGACAATATCCCTCCCTCCCCCCCAACCCCCGCCCACCCCCAAGGAATTGGAGCTGGTGCCTCCGCCCCTTCATTGAAATGCTGACTGGGAGCAGGGAGCACAACCCCATTTAGCCCTAGCGGGGGGCAGGGAAACATCTTAAACTCCACTGGGTCAGATGCGGGGCTTCTCGAACTTTAATATGCATATGAATCAACTGGGTGTCTTGCTAGAATGCAGATTCTGATTCAGTAAGCGGGGCCAGAAAGTCCATGCTTAGAACGAACTCCCAGGTGGCTCCACTATTGCCGGCCCAGGGACCGGAGGCATGGGTGCTGGGTCACCCACTGTGGGATGGGGGGGTAGTGCCTAATAGCAGCGGCGTGAGCCACCCCACCCCCATGCTGGGCTGCCACACACTGCGACTGAACCCTCCTGACCTCCACCTCTCTGGAAGGGCAGTGTTGTTGGAAGGGGAGACTGAGGAGCTGGGGAACCAACTGCAGGTCTTGACCCAGGTCACCAAGCGGGCCGGGGGCAGAGCTGGCCTCCAGTCTCAGCCTCCTGATTCCCACTCCTGGATCTTCCAGCCCTGACCGCCCATCCCCACCCCCACCCCAGCCCTCCCTACAGGGCCCCGTAAGGAACATTATAAAGGGCAAGTGGTGGCAGCCTCAGTGCAGCCCCACAAGCCCGCGATCATTCCCAGCTCGCGGACAAGGAGGCTCCAGGGTCCCCATGGTGGGGTCGTGGCCGGTTTTGCTCCTGGGCCTGAGTCCTTATTGGACAGTCTCACAAGAAAGATCAGGTGAGGGGGCCTGAAACAGGACCGCCTAGTTCCCTCCCACTAGGCCCGGGCTCAGGATAACCAGTCAGGCTGCTAGCGCAAGGGGACAGGCCAGACTGCCCGGAGCCTCCCTCCGTGTGGCCTGAGAGGCAGACAGAGCAGGCCCTGTTGGGGCCCGCGGTGGGGTTGGCGAGCTGGTGGCAGGAACCCAGAGCCGAGTCTGGCCTGGGCTGGTGCCCAGCAGTCCCCAGCTGGGCCCCCCGCTGATCCCCTCAGAGGCCAGTCTGCCAGCAGGGTCCAATCTGGTTAGAGCGTGAAGGGGGATTAGCAGCAGGAACATGGGGTCCCGACCTCGGCTTCCCAGGCCCTGCTTCCCCCAGCCCTGGCAGAGGCTACAGGAGCAGGAGCCCCTGGGATTGTGCCCAAGTCAGGGCGTGGGCCTGGCCGCCCCCTTCTTTTCATGGAAAGGGGCCTGGCTGGGGTCTTCGGGGGGTGTTCCCAGACCTGGGGGCTGCTGTAGTTGGCATCGGCTTGCCTCTCAGGGCCCTTGATCTTGGGTGGTGGGGTTCAGACCGCGAGGATCTTTGCCTCAGGGACCCTTAACTGGAGCTCCCCAGGGTGGACTCTTAGGGACTCCAGCTCCCTCTCTTCCTTGTGGGCTCCCAGGAGAGTCACCCTTGTCCAGCACCACCTGAACCTCCATGCTCGGGCTGCTGGTGCCACCTCAGAACCGCGTGGACTCGTTCAGTTACAGAGGCTCCGTAAGGATGTGTGAGGGGAAGGGCAGGGTTGATGATAAAACAAGGGCAACAAGGGCTTCGCCAGCGCTTCCCTCCCCTTTCAGAGCCTCATCTTGTAGGGCCTGCTGCTGCCCAGTTAGGCAGAGTGGGTACGGGGGTACCCAGTGCACGAGTGAGGGGCTCGTGTCTCGCAAAGACGAGGCAGAGCCAGCCCGTCCAGCTCCAAGCCCCTGGCCTCCCCTCTCTGCTGCACAGCCTGGCCTCACTCCTTGTTTTGGCCAGGAAAGCGCAGAGGGATTGGAGCAAAACAAAGATGTGGACCCACATTAGTTCAATTCAGTTAAAAATTACTGAGTCCTCACAATGTGCTGGGTCTGGGATATCAGAGGGGAGCAAGAGAGACAGTGCTGTGTTTTGTTTTTGTTTTTGTTAAGAATCAGGAACATGTCTGTATTTATTTTTAAGGTTTATTTATTTATTTTTGAGAGAGACAGAGAGAGAGAGAGAGAGAGAGAGAGAGAGAGAGAGAGAGAGAGAGAAGAGAGTCCCAAGCAGGGTCTGAGTTACCAGCGCAGAGCCCAATGCAGGGCTCAAACTCACAAACTGCGAGATCATGACCTGAGCTAAAATCAAGGGTCAGATGCTGAACTGACTGAGCCACCCAGGCACCCTTAAAAGAGACTCAAGTATGGTCTGGGAAAAAGAGAGAGAGAGAGAGAGAGAGAGGGAGGGAGAGGGAGGGAGAGAGAGAGATTATGGTCTGGAGGGGGAGATGGATGATAACCATAAATTAGTACTAATTACATTCAGTATAGCAATATTTCATTATAAACCTGAATTGGTGCCAGGAAGGAAAAGCATGGGGTCCTGAGAACCTGAAGCAGAAGGAACAGTCAGGGGAAGTGTCTGTAGACTGAGATGTGAAGGACAAATAGGCGTTTACTGGGTGAAGACTAGAGGGCAGCAGTTATAGCAAGTGTAAAGGTCCTGTGGCAGGAGGGATCTGAAGAACTGAAGGTATGGCAGCATAAGTGGAGCGATAGGCAGGACTGAGAACATACAGTGCCTGTCACATCAGGTCCTGCAAAGTAGGTGCCACTTCTCATGCCCAGTTTTGCATATGAGAAAACAGGCCAGAAAGTTTAAGTGACTTGCCCAAGACCACATGATTTAAGTGGGTAAGCCAGGGTTTATTGAACCCATCTCTATTATGACACTCTGCTGTGGGCTTTCTCTTCTACACGCTGGCCTCTCAGTGTGTACTTCCTGGACCAGCAGCATCTGTATTCCTGGGGAGCTTGTCAAGGTCCAAGACCTCATCCTCACCCTTAGAATTTGTCCCCGGGCCGGTATTTATCTCCCCAGTCTGTCCCTCGTCTGGCTGCTGCATCCTTATTCTGGGAATCTGCTTTCCACTGTCCTGCCTGGGACTTCCTTCTGAGCCCCCATCCGCCCCATGGCTCTGTGCCCTCCGCTTCCCCTGGCCAGGGTCAGGCCACCAGGTGCTCCCAGTTTCGGTTTGTCTTTCCAGCTCCAGCACCCTCCCTCTTCCAGGATGGACTCTCTCAGTGTATCTCGTTTTGCCCTGACACACCCAGGCCACACTCACTTCAGGGCCTGTGACAAGGTCACCATAGGATGGTGGTGCAAAAATGAAAGATGTAGGTGGTGCCTTTGGGACTGCATGCCAACCTAGTGAAAATGGAGATGAGAAACATTACTTCACAGGGGTTTGGGAAAGACAAGACAATTGTTGACCAGATAGGAGGTCAACTGGGGCAAAAAAAAAAAAAAAAAGAATAGCTTTGTTTGGGTTTCTGCAGTGGTGGAGAAGGCATCGCGTCCAGGGAAGGCTTCTTGTGCCCCCTAGCGAGCAAACTGGAAACTACAGCCAGAACCTTAGGAAAGAGACTGGCCAACTGTGTTTGAGGGACAAAAGCCTCCTTTCTTAAATGTTGCTAAATGGAGGTACCAGGACAGAAGCTTAAATACATGAACTCCTCCTCTCCAAACCCGTGTGGTAGGTATTTTTATCTCCATTTTGCAAACAGGGACGGTGAAGCGGGCAGGTCCATAACTTCCGGGATCCCTGGCTACGATGGTAGAAGCAGGAATTGAATCTGGATCCTTCTCCTTGCACAGTTCAAGCTCTTTCCACCCCCTCCTGTGCTGCCAGCATTTTCCTCAGGCTTCCAAAGCTCACCCATCTTCCTCTGGTCTAGAGGCTGGCTTCTTCCCGGGTCTTAAGTTCAGTTTCCTTTCCTCACTTTAATAGCGTGGGCTGCTCCGTCCTGTGGGCTGGCCCTGGCTGGCTCCACACCCACCCCTGGACCCTTACCTCATGGATGGGCTCCTGATGTCAAATCTCCTGCCTGCCTGGGGGCAACATCTTTCCTCTGTAAGCTTTGGGGCCCCAGAGCATTGCCTAAAAGGCCGTTGGATCAGAGCCTCTCCCCTCTCCCGTCTAACCTGTCGCCTCTGGCCTGCAAGGCTTTTTCCTGCAGACACGTTTCCAGCACCTTCCACTCCAGGCAAACCTAACTACTCCTGGGTTACTCCAGGCTCTACTCCACCTCTTGCCTTTGCACACACTCTTTCTGCCCTTCTTTCCCCACTTAGCTCCTGCTGTGAGTCCTTACAGAATTGCATTTCCTGAACTGTACTTTGATACAATTATAAGACACACTCGAAACCCATTTATTATAAGGATCTAGTGTTATTGATTAGGCCACACTGTCATTTTTCATGAAGATCCCTGGAGAATTCTTGTCTCCTCTTAGTACCCCAAACAACTATACTCCTGAGAAACCGGTCCTTTTAAATGTATACACATATTGGGAATGCTGTTACCAGACCGGTTTCCCCCATGTACGTCAGCTCTCGGAAAGCCTAGAGCTCACGCTTTGCCCTGGACCTGACATCGTGGGTGATATTGTGCTGCCTTCTTGGTGCCCGCCATTGATTTTTCTTCTCTTTGCCCCACTTTTCACTCTTGCTCTCTTGCTGTTTTGTAAAGCCCTATAAGCAGCCTTAAAGCCTTTCTGGAACAAGGTTGGCTTAAATCAATAAACTGATCGATACAGATAAAAAAAACCTCCCTTGCAGGGTTGTGGAGAGGATTAGACGGAATAATGGATGTGAGTTGCTGGCCCAGAGTTCCCTCCCAGGCCTGGCTGAAGGGTGAGCTGCCAGCTGGGGCCAACAGGACTGTCCTGCTGGAGGTCCACGCCTCCTGTGCGCCCTCTTGTCTTCCTGAGTCTGTAGAAGTCTCCAGGCCGCTGCCCCTCCTCCCTGCTCTGGTCTTGCCCTCACAGTTTCTGTAGATGGCTGGGTGGTCCCGGCGTGGGGTCTTGAATGAGATTGCACTCTCGATGTTGGCTGGGGCTGTGTCTTAGTCTGTTTGGGCTACTGTACCAGAAACACCATAGGTTGGGTCGTTTATAAACAAGAAATATTTATTTCTCACAGTGCTAGACGTTGGGGAGTGCAGGAGCATGGTGCCAGCAGACTGGTGTCGGGTGAGGCCCCATGTCCTGGCTCACAGACTTCCAGGCTCACAGCTGTGTCCTCCCGCGGCAGGAGGGAGCTCCCTCAGACCTCCTTTATGGGGCCTTTCATCACACTCACCAGGGCTCCACCTTCACGACCTAAGCACTCCCGAAGGCCCCACTTCCTAACACCGGCACATTGGGCAGTGGGATTTCAGTGTCTGAATCCTGAGGGCAGCGTGTGGACCATAGCCAGCTGCAGAGTCAGGAAGTGACTGAGGCCGGAGAATCTGTTTCCTTGATGACTGACTGACGTTGCTGGCAGCCGGTGCTGGCTATCGGCAGGAGGCCTCCGTTCCTCCCCATGTGGGACTCTCCGGAGAGCTGCTTGAGTGTCCTTGACGTGGCGGCTGGCTTCTCCCAGAGAGAGTGATGAGAGAGAAGTCGTGTGACTGTGACCCCCTGAGCGCTGGCAGTCTTTTGTTTACTTGTGTGGCCTGTACAGCCCTTGCTCCCAATTCTTTTGTTTACTGTGCTGCCCGGTGTCAGCGTGTACCTAAGAAGAGGTAGAGATCGAGGTCACAGGGTGTATCACCTGCACTCTATTATGTGCAGCAATTACTTGCATAACAGGAACTGGGCAGGGGACAGAGCTATGTAGGCAAGGAAGAGGTGATAATAGGATTAGGCAGATGAGTAAAGGCTGAAGTGCTCCCCTCTCCTCTCAAGATGGAGGGGCCGGTGGGAATTGCCGAGAAAGGGGAAAGTGGGGCAGGTAGCATGGATGGGGAGGCCAGGGGCGGTTCTGGGGCAGCTTAAGTCAGTGGGGCACAGAGAATGTCTCCAGGAACACAGACAGACTAAACGGGGGCCAGAGATGCGCACTGACAACTGAGATCAAAGACTCTGGGAAGAGGGAAGACTGGCACGTGGGGTGGGAGAAGGAGAGGAAGATGGACCCAAGCGTCACCCCAGACCCACTGCCACCTGCCGGCAGGTGGATGTGGGTGAAACAACTGCTGCAGGGAGGGATGGAGACAGCCAGTTATGGTGAAGCGGAGCACAAGCTGTGATGGGGGATTGTATGTAGTTTTGGAGGAGAGAAGTGTCTGTGCCGCAGGCTTGAGATGCCTTCCTTCAAGGGGAGAGAGAACAGGGAATGGGAGGTGTTGATGGCGATGAAGCCCCTCCAGAGCACAGATGCCTGGGGCCAGTTAGGGGGCTGGGGGACAGGAGAGGCTGGGGTTTGGAGGGGAGGGAGCTCACACTCTATGCAGGGGGACAGGGTTGGTGGGGACAGTCCTTGCCAGGCTCATATCCACACTTTGCACACAAGGACACTGCAACTCAGGCAGGAAAGGGGCTGACGGACAGATACACAGCCAGGGAGCTGGGATCTGAAGGGCCCATGCATTCTACTGTCACGCTTCTGTTTACTGTCTCAGCAGGAAAACCCAGATGGAGTGGTGGTGGCCCTCATAGCCCAGGGACTGTGTGCTGGGGGGCTGGCAGTGAACCATAAGGGCTGTGGGGTGAATGGCTGAAAGGAAGGATATGGTCAAAGCCCTGTGGGGCTGGCCCAGAGGGAGCTGGGGGTCTGTGGAGCTGTCTAGCATTGGATCCCACGTTGTGGACCCTGAGGGCACATCTGATGCAGGGCTCTCCTGTAAACCACCCGGGTCCCCATCCTGGTTTAACCTTGGGCAGATTGCTTCACTTCTTGGAGCTCAGGCCCCTCCTCTGCAAAATAGGGGAGGACATCCATTCCCCCACTTCCAGTGCCTGCTCCTAGGGCAGCTGTGTGAGGGGTGGCTCTGGGAGGGACCTTGCCTGCCTGGGCTTAGATTCTGGAGCCATCACTCACCAGCTGTGTTCCCTTGAATTTCTCAAAGCCTCCTTTTTATCTTTTGGAAAAGGGGGATGGTGATAGTATTTTCCCCGTGATTAGTGCAAGGTCAAGTGGGTTCCTGTATGTGACATGTTAGGCTATGCTGGCCTGGGGGACATGCTTGGAACACAGTGGCTGTTGATGCCACTGCTGTGGTGAGGGAAAAACTGCCCTGCAAAGGCAGTAGTAAGGATGTTGTAAAAGTCTGTGGTAAGGATGCTGAGAGAGGAAGGGAGAGGCTGGTGGACAGGTGCCAGAGGCCCTATCTGCCAGCAGAGCTGGAGGAAGTGTCCAGAAGCTGGTCTGGGAACTTGCAGAGGCCGGGGATTTGCAGAGTCCCTGCAAGTCCGCCTCCCCTCCGCCAGGGCATTAATAACGGGGAAACGGCAAAGTCCTTGGTGACCTCTGCCATCCAAGCTGCAGGGCAGGGATGCAGCACTGTGGCCCCCGCCAGCACGAGAAGCAGGTTCAGGGGCCAGACTCCCGTGTGGGTTCAGGCTCTTAGAGTCGGCTCTGCTGATGGCAGGCTCCGAGCACAGGATCTGGAGTCAGACCTGGCCTGGATTTCGTGACCTGAATCTGCCACATGCTGGCTGGGTTACCAGCGGTGCCTTCCTCCCGAGCCTTGTTCCTCCTCAGCAAAACAGAGAGTGAGTCGTGCGTACCACAGGCCCCGGGGTGGCGGTGGGCTTATTAAGAAGCCCTCCTTGGCTTGCTCCTTTACAGCCCTGGCTGATGCCGTGGGGGCTGAGCTGACCTCCCTGGGCTCTGGCAGAGGAGTAGGTCACGGCCACCCCAAGCTTGTCTCTCCAGCTGCAACCCCCTCTCTGCAGAGACGGGAGGCGATTGGGGGCAAAGCGCCTTCCAGGGCAGGGAGCCTCTCTCCAGCTCTGTCATTCATTCATTCATTCATTCATTCATTCATTCATTCAACAACACTTGCCTTACTGAGCACTGTCTTGGGTGCTGGAGCACTCTCTGGCCATCCTGACCTCCCTGACTCATCAGGGCACTCTGGAGACGTCTCCTCTGATCGTGTTTTTCTCCCTCTGGCTTTATCCTCTCAGGGACCTGAGTGAGAACACCATCCAGGCCATCCCCAGGAAAGCCTTTCGTGGAGCTACAGACCTCAAAAATTTGTGAGTCCGGGCCTGGGAGGGACAAGGGTGGAGGGGCTGCAGGGCCACCCCTGCAGCATCCTGTGCATCTCCCCTAGCCCTGTGGTCCAGGCAGACAAGGAGCTGGTGTGGGCTCTGAGATGACTGACGGTCTTCTGGAACAATCTGGGGTCGAAGGAAACAGGCAGCCTTTGGGGACTGGGTAGAAGGGAGTGTCATGGGCTGTGGGTGCTTAGGTGAGGTCCATTTAAATGGCACAGCCTCTATGCTCTTGGCCTTCGGCAGACTGAGAGAGCTGGGCTTGAGTCTTCTCTTCCAGGTACATATTGTGTAAGTGGTTGCAAGTCAGTCAGCTTCTCCCATTTACCTCACAGGCTTATTCTGAAGTTTAAACGAGACATGGAAATAAGTACACTCTGTCAAGTGCTATTTAAATGTAATGGTTTAGGGGCCCCTGGGTGGCTCAGTCGGTTCAATGTCCAACTCTTGATTTCGGCTCAGGTCATGATCTCACGGTTTGTGGGTTCAAGCCCCACGTTGGGCTCTTTGCTGACCGTGCAGATCCTGCTTGGGATTCTGTCTCTGTCCCCCTCTCTCTGCCCCTCCCCTGCTTGAACTCTCTCACAAAATAAATAAATACACTGAAAAAAAAAAAAAAAAGAAAATCTTAAAAACAAATAAATGTGACGGTTTATTCCTACCACTCAAATTTGTTCTGGTCCAGGCGTCCCACCTCCCTGAGCTCTGACTGCGGCAGGGATGGCAGGTGCCCGGCCTGTGTCTTGCTCCCTGACCCCATGTTTGTAGTAGACAGCGGAGCATGGCATTCTTTCCCAGGGGGCCCAAGTCACAGCTCCGGTTTATTCCAAAGGCAGCATTCCAGGTGGCCACGGCTAGTCGGCCTCGCTTGGCACTCAGGGTGAAATGTGTTTGCCAGCGCTGGCTGCCGTTGCTCCAGGGAGAGGCTGTCTCATTTTCTGGCTGCCAGCACCCTCTAGGTGGTCTCCACGGTGGGGGCACAGACGCCTGCTCCCCAGAGCCTATGCCGACTTAGGCGAAGGAATACAATACAACTTTTATGTAGATGTGTTGTTTTAACTGACTCGGAAAGAATTGAAACTTTTATTAGTACGGTAAAACCTGGGTTTGTGACAAACGCATTCTGGAAACGTGCTTGTAATCCAAAGCGCTTGGGCATCAAAGCGAATTTCAAGAACTGTCGGTCAGCTGTGATCACATGGCGTTAGCCGTCACGTGCTGCTTGTATTGCAAGACATCGCTCGTTTGCCAAATCACAATTTACCAGAAATGTTTGCTCGTCTTGCGGAACACTCGCAAAACAAGTTACTCGCAATCCAAGGTTTTACTGTCGTTGCTATCTGGATGAACGCACGTGTACTGAATGAGTGGGGCCAGGCCTCTTTTTTTTGTTTGTTTGTTTCACTAATGAGTGTTTGATCAAAACACATGGACAGACACCCCTGCTCTAGGCAACATGCTTTCCGGTACAACTTTCCTTTGCTCCACAGACAGCTGGACAAGAACCAGATTAGCTGCATCGAGGAAGGGGCCTTCCGGGCTCTGCGGGGGCTGGAGGTGCTGTAAGTAGAACGTGGGAAGGGCAGCAGAGGCCGCAGAGCCTTGCTAACGCAGGAGCGGAGGCCCAGGCAGCTGGGGCTGGGCCAGGAGCAGCACAGGAGGTGTCCCGGGACACCCCAGGGGGCAGTGCTAGGCCCAGGGCAGAGGCCATGCTCTCTGCTGCCCTAGACCTGCCACCCAGGATGGGGGTGGGGCACATGCTCACAGCATCGTACCTGCGGCTGGTGACCCAGGCTTACCCTGCTCATGTGGAGTCCAGGGAAGTGTCTGTGTCTTCCAGGACTTTCTGACACATGAAGCAGGAGTGACTCCCTGTCTCCCTCTATGAAACCCCACCCTGGGGGTTTCAAACTGGCTTAAGCCTGTGGGCAGCTTTTCCCTCTCCCTGGAGTCTGTGGCTGCTGCCTGTTAGCTTCTGGCCCACTCTGGGCTATCCCTGAGGGTGGCTCCGTGTCACAAGCTCTTCGGCGGGTGAAGCCTCCAGGGTCCAGCCCATGGATCTGGGTGTGAGAGTCTGTGTGCTTGTCGGAGAGCAGTCCTGTCCCTCCTTCGCACGTAACTTCCTGCTGCGTAGATGCCGACTGACTCTGCTTTCCCCCGGTCAGGACCCTGAACAACAACAACATCACCACCATCCCCGTGTCCAGCTTCAACCACATGCCCAAGCTGCGGACCTTGTGAGTCAGCTCAGGGGCAGCCTAGAGCCCGGCGGGCGAGCACAGGCTGGGGCCCCGGGTGGTGGGGAAGGGGGCAAAGGCTTCCACAGGCAGGAGAAAGAGCTCCTTCTCTGCATTCTCAGTGGTCATCCCAGGCTGGGAGTGTCAGAGCCATCCCAGGCTGGGAGGGAAGTGAGCTAAAATGGAAGGATATTGAATGTCTTATATTTGGTTTCAACTTGGAGAACAAGTGCTTTGTTTTTGTGTTTGAGAATGAGGTATGCGATTCTGGGCAGTGGGTCTGTGTGAGCTCAGTGAGATGAATTGTTGGCTGGTCACACTGCAGCCAGCGGCTGCCCCTGAGAGAGCTGGGGGGCGGGGAGGGGCAGCGGCCAGAGGAGGTGTCCCCCCGCTGCAGGTAATCCCCATCGGTGTTCCTGCTGTTCGGCTGGGAGCTGGGGGCCCAGGGAGGTGGGTTGTGAGCTGCCCTGTCTCCCTGCAGCCGCCTGCACTCCAACCACCTGTTCTGTGACTGCCACCTGGCCTGGCTCTCCCAGTGGCTGAGGCAGCGGCCAACCATCGGGCTCTTCACCCAGTGCTCGGGCCCCGCCAGCCTGCGTGGCCTCAATGTAGCCGAGGTCCAGAAGAGTGAGTTCAGCTGCTCAGGTGGGTGCAGGCCCTTGACTGCCCATCACCTGTCTCCTGTTACCCCCACATCTCATTCCCTCCCCCCGACATCTCATTCCCTCCCATTACCTCCTGTCACCATGCACTAACATCTGGCCCACCCATGACCTCTCTTTGCTCATCACTTCCTTTTTCTACTCATCACCTACTGTCCTTATCCACCACTGCCTGGACCACTCACATCTCCGGTCCTTACCCATTATCTCCTATTCCCATCCATCACCTCCTGCCCCCACCCATCTCCCCCTCCTGCCCCATCCCTTATGTCCTGTTCTCACCCATCACAAAAACATCATGTCCAAGAATATTCAAGACAGCTTCTTTTCATAATAGCCCAGAGTTGGAGACAACCCAAATGTCCACCAGCAAGAGAATGGATTAACTAATTATGATATATCCACGTAATAGAATACTGCTCAGCAGTGACAAGGAACAAACCATGGATACGCACAACGACATGTGCAAATCTCACAGATTTTATATTGAGCGAAAGAAGCCGGACACAAAGAGGACCTGCTCTCTGATTTCATTTATGTCACGTCCACAAATAAGCAGAACAGATCTTTGGAGACAGGTCTCAGAATAGTGGTAACTTGGACAAGGGGCATGGGGAACCCTTCTTAGATGACAGAAATGTTCTATGTCTGGGAACGGTTCTGTGGGTGTATCCATAAGTGGAAATTCAGCCGGATCTCCACTTAAGACGGTGCACTTTAAATGTCGTACTTCAATTTAGAAAATTTATACCAGTCAGTAGGCTTTATCCTGGTTTTACCACCTATCAGCTGTGTGATTTTCCACAAACTAATAACTCTCAAGGGCTCAGTTTTCCCACCTGTAAAATGGCCACAATAACATCACACTCCTCATGGGTTCAGCGGTAGCATTAAATGAGTTACCATGTGTGTTAACATCGTTGCATGTGGCACAGAGCGAGTGCCCCATGGACATAGTCCTTGTCATTCTCTGGTGACCAATGAGGAGACTCAAAGTGTTGAGCGACGTGGACTAGAACCTGGAGCTTCGGAATTTAGGCCAGGATTTCCTAGCGTGTGAATCACACTCTCATGCAGCGCAGTTAGATCCAGATTCAAGTTCAGCAAACATCTAGCAAGTACCTGCCATGTGCCAGGCACCCACAGAGTCACATGGTAGTCCCTGGTGATCTCCTCTGGTTCATCCTCAGTCAGAAAAACACATGTGCTCTGTATAATAATGCTGTATCTGGGGTGGGAGGTGTTGACATGGGGCACCCCCAGATCACAGCCCACTGCTTCCTCAGGCCAAGGAGAAGCGGGCCGAGTGCCTTCCTGCACCCTGTCCTCCGGCTCCTGCCCGGCCATGTGTACCTGCAGCAATGGCATTGTGGACTGTCGTGGCAAAGGCCTCACTGCCATCCCCGCCAACCTGCCTGAGAGCATGACAGAGATGTGAGTACAGGGCAGGGAGGGTGCCGGGGCACAGGTGCTCGGGCCGGCCCGGCTCTGGCGGTCCAGGGAGGAGAGGGAGCAGGGCTCTACTGCAGGGCTTGCCTGAGGCCCCTCTGTACAAATGAGGAGATACAGTTAGCCTCAGCTGGGCTGAGCCCTTTGCCCAAAGCTGGACAGCTCTAGAGGGCTGGGGAAGGGGTGACTCTCTGTGGTCCATTGTCCAGCCCAGCTGAGTCCACTGCAGTCGGTTTCTTAGTATTAGCCTGATTTATGGGCCCCTTGCAGCCACCAAAGCCTGAGATAACGGGCTCCAATACAGCAGTGTACCTTTCCGCTGTTTGTGCCAGCCCATCTACTCCAGACGGAGGATGGGAACAGGGGCAAAGGGCCCTGTTTGGGCAGGTGATCCCAGCAGGCAACAGTCAGGACTGGGGTAACCTGACCCGGGGCTTCCTCTGTGTTCTCTCTCTGCAGCCGCCTGGAGCTCAATGGGATCAAGTCCATCCCTCCCGGAGCCTTCTCTCCCTACAGAAAACTGCGGAGGATGTGAGTACCTCGTGCTGCTTCCTGGGGGGTCAGCCTGGGGCAGGAGGAAAAGCCTGGAGCAGGCAGCCACAGACACGGGGCAGGTCTTGACTCTACCTGCCCAGGTCATCTGTGACATGTGGATGATGGTGCTGTGACTTCGTCATAGGGTTATCATGAGGCCTAAGTGGGGTGTTGAGCCTGAGTCTGGCACATGACCAGAGCTGTCACCCTTCTATTTCAGCAGGGGCACTACTAGGACGTGAGAGGGGGTGCAGGGGAAACTGGGATGCGGGGCAAAGCTTTATCAAGAAAGGAGACCAAGGCTGGACTTCCTGGCCTGAGCATGACTCTCTCACGGCACGGGGAAATAGTGGCCGGGGCATTTCAGGTGGATGGGAGAACTGGCCCCTCATTTTCCTAATGTCAAAGAAATGTCTGCCCTCCCATGGCATCTGGGAGGAGGGGCCGAGCAGGGCTTGGTGGCCACCGCGGGATTCAGCCATCTTCCCTCCTGCGTACTTTGCAGAGACCTGAGCAACAACCAGATTGCAGAGATCGCTCCCGATGCCTTCCAGGGCCTCCGCTCCCTGAACTCGCTGTGAGTAGCAGTGCAAGTCTGCCAGGGTCCAGGGAGCCCCCCGCCCCTGTGCTGTGGCCACTCTGATGGGCACTGGAGGGGGATGCTGTGCCCAGCTCCCCCTTCCTCTCTGGTGGACGCTCTGCAACTGGGAAGGGGTGGAGGGAATCCAGGGCTGAGTGCCTGGAAAAGCCAGGCCGAGCTGTTGCCCCTGGCAACTCTGATGCTCTTCCTGCCATGAAGGGGATTTTCCCAGCATCCTTTGCTACAGTCTTCTGACTTGGCCCAGGCTTCCTGTTGGCACCCCCCTCCCCACAGAGGCCCAGCACTCTATGCTCCTAAACCTTCCCCAGCTCGCATGTAAGGGCAGCCACTCCCAGCTCCAGTTGTGACAACTGTCACACCTTGTATCTTTCCTCCCAAATGTGCTCCGATCCCAGGTTGCGGTGGGTGATGTGAAAAAAGCGTTTTCCTTCACTTCTGTCCATTTTCCTTCTCTGGAGGGTTTATTGTGTGTGTGTGGGGGGGGGGAGGGATGGGGGGGTGAAGGTGGGGGTGGGGTCCATCAATCTACAAAATGTCGTGCAGCTTCAAAAATGTTACTTCATCTCTCCTTTTCCCGGTGCCCTTGCTTGTACCCCAAGTTCACCAAGTCTCTTGCTGTCGGAGGTCTATGCAGAGACAACACTGTAGTTGGGCGAGTTCCCCATTGGTGGGGGCCTTTTGTTACTCTTAAGAGTTAGTGTTTCTGCTTGTCCTTGGCAGCAATGGACACATGCCTTGTATAGATTAGGGGCCTGAGAAGTGAGATAGGATGGAACTCCCCCTTGGGGAGTGCGTGAGGCTGCCAGCTCAGTGCCTCTCTGTGAGCCTTATTCTCTTGGAGTAGAGTCTGAGCTAGTGGGTGGGACTGTTTGTGAATGGCGCCCTGTAAGTTGTGCAGTATACAACCTACACAGCTGTACCTGACAGCCTGGTGATGAGTCTCTATCACTGGCTGAAGAGATCAGAATCTGGAGGTGACCTGCCAAAATGCGATAACATTTAAGTAGGTTCCTGTTGCTCGTGGGTACCTGGTCAAAGCCATCTCCCCACCATCTGGGAACTTTTGTGCTGATGTCGTGTTAACGGACCTCATTGACAGCATCCGTCTTGGCAGACCCTGACCTTGTCTCCCTGCTTCAGCCCCTGTCCCCTCCACTCTGTTCTCCACCGAGCATATTGAGGGATCTTTCCAAATGCAAATCTGATCATGTCTCAGAGGCTTCCTGGTGCTGGCTGGGTAAAATCCAAGCTATTATTCCATTTGTTTCCCCTGAGCCACACTGAACCCCCCCCCCAGGGGGAGGGGCAACCTGGACCCCACCGTAGGGCCTTTGCTTCTGCCATGCCCTCCTTCAGGAAGGATCTTGAAGCCGTGTATGAAGAGACCACATATACTGTTTTTACTCAGCCTGAATCGTTTACAGGGGCGGCTTATGGGGCTGCTTGTGATATTGGGCAAGTTCCCAAGCCCCATTGGTACTTCATCCTCTGCCCCAACCCATTCTTGCCTGCATGGCTTTTTTGAACCTTTGCTTTTTTTTTGAGTCATACACCAGAATTCCTGCTCAACACAGAGAACTCAGGTATGACACCCACTCGTACCCCACCACCCAGATCTCAGCTCGGCTAAACTGATCTCTTTCTTTCTGGGGTGTTTTCTGTTGCTTGACGTCAGAGCTCATTCCACATGTGCCATCTGGCCTTCCTGTTCTTTTTCCTATAATCCTCTGAAAATATGTTAATTATCCCGCTCATGGGATTTTCTCCTCCTTGAACCTTTTAGATCCAGGGCCGGGTTAATTTCCCATGAAGTTCCCCAGAGGGCCCCTTTGCAGGCTTCTGGGGGTTCCATGTGTGAGGCAGAGAGCGGGTTATTGGGGGGCTGCTCCTACAGTAGCGGGGGATCACTGCTGCCTCTAGCCCATAGGGTACCTTTTGCAAACTACAAATGGGGAACCCTTTAGGAGCGCACCTTACTGCCACCTGCTGGCAACTTGTTACAACAAACCGACACCACCACGCTGTGCCCTGTGAATGGCTTAGCAGTGGTGGCGTTGTGTGGGTGTGACTGGCAGAGCCCTGTCCCTCCTGGTGGGCTGTCCTCTTACTCTCTCTTTCTGCTGCCTTTTGTCTCCAGGGTCCTGTATGGGAACAAGATCACAGACCTCCCCCGGGGTGTGTTTGGAGGCCTGTACACCCTACAGCTCCTGTAAGGACCCATCTGCAGGTGTCCTTGGGTGGCGCCCAGGGAGGGGGCTAGTATTCCTCTGGCTTCTCAGACTAGCCTTGTCAGCCTCTTTGGGGGTGTGGGACTCGTTGGGGCAAGGAGCTTGGATGATGGCAGAGCTAGGGGTGCCATGGGGGACTCTGGGACTCTGGCAAGGCCAGAGAGGGAGGGGGGTCAGGTTCAGAGCCGATCACAGGGCGCCTGAGCTGAGAGGCTCCCGCGATGCAGCCTGTGTTCCCAAGGAGGTCAGCATGGCTGGGGACAGACTTGACTCCTGCAAGGGGACATCCAGACCCAGCTCAGCCTCCTTCAACCATGAGAGTTCAGGCAAGGGTTCTCTCCCAGAATCTGAGAGGCACGGAACCTAAATGCTCCATCTCAGATACTTGGAAACCCGGCAGACTCTGGAAAGGAGGGGAGCCCCCCAAATGCCTTTGGGAGGAGGCCTGACCACTGTGCTCTCTGCTTCCCAAGAACCCCATGAGCACTTGTAGCCGTTGCTTGAAAGGGAGAGGAGCAGTGGAACAGGATGATCCCTCGCTTAGAGAGGGCAGTTGGACTTCGCGGCTTCCTGTATGGAGGGGACATGCAGAGGGCCAGACCCCCTGCACCTGCTCCTGTGCTCTTCTCCCCGAGACAACGCATGCTTTGTGCCGGGAGGTGCCCAGGGCGTGTTGATGCAGCCCGATCCGCGCCTCTCCCCTCACCAGCTGGCCCTGGTCTGCCCACAGGCTCTTGAACGCCAACAAGATCAACTGTGTCCGGCCCGATGCCTTCCAGGATCTGCAGAACCTCTCGCTCCTCTCCCTGTATGACAACAAGATCCAGAGTCTCGCCAAGGGCACCTTCACCTCCCTGCGGGCCATCCAGACCCTGTGAGTGCCCTCTTGCCCTCCTCCCCTCGGTCCCTGCACCTGCAGGAAGACTTAGCGGGAGGCGACAGCCCCCCAGGGACAGGCAGCTGTGTTGCCCTGTGCCTTTTGCTCACCAGGATGGCCTCTCACAGAGGAAAGAGCACAGATTTGGGATTGGATAGTCCTGGGTCCAAATCCCAACTATGCCTCTTATTAGCTGTGTGACTCTAGGCAACTTAATTTAGCTTCTCTGGGCCTCAGCCCACTCATTCATAAAATGAGGATGCTATTTTCTTCAGGGGTTGTTATGAGATAAAAGGGGATGTTTGTACAGAACTTAGTTCATTGTAAATGTTCCTTAAATGTTGGCTGTAATTAGTAATAATAATAATAATATCAATTCTAAGACATCCGTTGTTTCTACATTAACAGCTCTAAGCTGGGATGAATATTACAATCAATGGCATGTCATTTAATTGGCAGGATTTTTTTTTTTTAACGTTCATTCATTATTGAGAGACAGAGAGAGACAGAGCATGAGTATGGGAGGGGCAGAGAGAGGAGGAGACACAGAATCCGACGCAGGCTCCAGGCTCTGAGCTGTTAGCACAGAGCCTGATGTGGGGCTCGAACTCACAAACTGCGAGATCATGACCCGAGCTGAAGTCAGACGCTTAACCGACTGAGCCACCCAGGTGCCCCTAATTGGCAGGATTTTGTTCTTTTCTGCTAATACATAAAATAACAGAGCATCTTGCAACTGATAATATCTTAAACCAGATGAAATAAGGTAATAGCAATGATGGCTATAAATTAAAAATTAGAGAGGAACAACCCTAGGCATTTATTTTAATCTTTTACTGAAGGAAATTATAAACATATTCAAAGCAGAATAGTGAGCCTCCTAGAATTCATCGCCCAGCTCTAACTCGTGGCCAGTCTTGTTTCATAATATCCCCTCTTCCTACCTCCCAGACTATCTGGAAGTAAACCCCAGCATCACTCATCATCTATACAGACTTCATACATATGTATAAAAGGCAAAGATTCTTTGAAAACGCAACCACAACACTGTTATTATATCTAAAAATTTAGCACTTCTTTGATATCATCAGATATCGAATTAGCGTTTAAATTAAGAGTCTCATACATATTATACAGTTTTTTTAAAAATTTTTTTTTCAATGTTTATTTATTTTTGGGACAGAGAGAGACAGAGCATGAACGGGGGAGGGGCAGAGAGAGAGAGGAAACACAGAATCGGAAACAGGCTCCAGGCTCTGAGCCATCAGCCCAGAGCCTGACGCGGGGCTCGAACTCACGGACCGCGAGATCGTGACCTGGCTGAAGTCGGACGCTTAACCGACTGCGCCACCCAGGCGCCCGAATTTTTAAAATAACTTGTCTGAATCAGGAGCTAAATAAGGCCTAGATGGTACAACTGGCTGATACTGGCTGATGTATCACTAAGTTGTTTTTAGCCTCTAGGTGTCCTCTCCATGGCCTTGTTCCTTGTGCTATGTTAGTCGAAGGCATTGTGTTATTGCATCCATAGAGCTCCCCATGGTCTGCACGTTGCTGGGAGATTACATTCCCTGCGATGTAGCTTCACATTCCCCTCTGTCCTGTCTGTGTCCTGCAGATAGAAAATTCTATCCAGGAGCTTGGTCAGGTTCGGATTTTTTTTTTTCTTCTTTAGGCAGGATGACTCCACAGAACTGTGTACTTCCATTGGGAGTCATATGATATCTGGTCAGCTCTCTTTGTGTAATAAACACAGCCGCTCAATTCAGTGCCTGGACCCGTTCGTTGATTAGGGATCCTGAAACGGTGATACTGGATTTCTAACATTCCTTCTTCATTTGATAATGCTGTTGTGGTTATGCTTGAAAAAGGAATCCTTACCTGCAGTGTGACTTGATGAGCCGACCTGTGGGTCCAGAGCTGCATGCTTAATGGACATTTACCGTTACTATCGCCATGGCCCTTGTTGTCACTGTCATCCTGCCATTGTTTATCCGCTGGACAGTGGTCTCCATCAGATCATACGTGCACAGAGCACCAGCATACATTAACAGAGGTCAAAGAAAAAGCACAGCTCTTGCTCCCCGGGAACCACGCTCACCAGCAGGGACATTAGCCACAAAGACAAACTTGTTAAAGCCCATGTGCCCACCTGCCGCCCACACCTGCTAACTAGTTTTCTTATAGCCAAGGAGAAGGGGATAGAACACTATGGGGAAATCTTGCCAAATACGTGAAATTCAAAGTTACGGGGGAGACATCGGCAAGGTGGATTATCTTATGCAGCTGGCGGGATGTCCGAGAGAAATGCACTCAGGAGATTTCAAGGTCGGGGACCCCCACACAGGAAAGCCTTGAGGATGGGGAATGGGACTGAGGGTCTCATGCAAGGAGCCTGTCACCCTCTCAAGGTGGAGAGAGAGCGAACAAATCAAATGGATTGCGCTCCCTGGGGATGGTTTCTGTCTGTGTCCACTTACCTGACTGGATTTCAGAGAGTGCCCGCCAGACGGCATGCCTGAGATCTTGGCCACTGCCCATAGGGCAGTAGTGGGGCCCAAAGCTGGAGCAGAATGTTGGAACAGGAAGTCTTCCCACAGGTGAGATCGAAATAGTGGTGACACTGAAAACAGCAGTCACTGCTGTTTATCGAGCCCTCACAGAATGCCAGGCCACTGCTCTTTCCATGTATGATCTTACTGAATACTCACAGTGGCCTGTGGAAGGAGGGTCTAGCATCCCTGACTCCACTGATGAGGAAACAGAGGCAGGACGTCATGTGACTCACTCAAGGTCACACAACATCTTAGTAGAGCAGGGATTTGGTCTCAGGCATCTCTTTCACCGTCACTGAGAAGGCAGTTAACTTCCCCCTCAATTGTGCTTTTTTCCATAAGAGTAGACCTTATTATTTAAAGGCCGTAAAACGGAACTGGACTTTCATAAACAACTACTGTAGATGAACAACTCAAATGTAGTTTGGAACAAGAATAAACGAAACACAAATCTGAGGTATAATCAGGTATTCTCAGTACAGGTTTGGATGGTTAAACCCCTTTCCTGAATCGTGTGTCAGGCCTGATATCAACTCCCCACATCCTGCTTGATTTGTCCGTGGCTCCGAGATCTGTGGCTCAGTGCCTTGTGTCTCAATACTGATTTTGCTGCAGTTTCCCTCGCCCCAAGAGATTTTTCAGTTTTTTTTTTTTTTTAAACAGCTTTCATGAGGCTTGCCTGGGTGGCTCAGTCAGTTAAACGTCCAACTCTTGATTTCAGCTCAGGTCATGATCTCACAGTTTGTGGGTTCCAGTCCCCACATCAGGCTGTGTGCTGATGTCACAGAGCCTGCTTGGGGATTCTGTGTCTCTCTCCCTCTCTCTGCCCTTCCCCTGCTAATGCTCTGTCCTTCTCAAAATAAAGAAATAAAATTAAAAAAAAAATACTTTCATGAGGTATAACTTATATACCATAAAACCCACCTGTTCCAAGTGTACAATTCAGTGATTTTTAGTATATTTCAATTGTTCAGCTATCACCACAATCAAATTTTAGAACATTTCCATCACTCCCTCAAAATCTCTTGTGTCCCTGTTACAGTCAGTCCCTATTGCCAGCTCATCCCCAGGCAGCCACTCGTCTAATTTCTGTCTTTGTAGTTTGCTTTTTCTGAACATTTCATAAAAATGGAATCATCATGATGTGTCATCTTGTGACTGACTTCTTTCACTTAGCATTGTGAGGTTTTTTTTTTTTAATGTTTATTTATTATTGAGAGAGACAGAGACAGAGACAGAGACAGAGCAGGGGAGGGGCAGAGAGAGAGGGAGACACAGAATCCGAAGCAGTCTCCAGGCTCTGAGCTGTCAGCACAGAGCCTGACGTGGGGCTCGAACCCACAAACCATGAGATCGTGACCTGAGCTGAAGTCGGACGCTCAACCGACTGAGCCACCCAGGTGTCCCAGCATTGTGTGTCTGAGGTTCGTCCACGTTTCAGTATGTATCAGTACTTTGTTCCTTTTTATTTATTGCCAAGTAATTTCCTATTGAATGGATAGACCACATTGTGTTTATCTTTTCTAGTTGGTGGACATCTGGATTTCCACTTTGGAATCATTATGAATAAGGCTGCTATGAATATTTGCTTGCAAATCTTTATGTGGACAAATGTTTTAATTTCTCTTAGAATTTCTGGGTCACATAGGAAATCTGTGTTTAACTTTTAAAAAATCGTCAGTTTTCTGGGCGCATGGCTGGCTCAGTCGGTTGAGCGTCCAACTTCGGCTCAGGTCATGATCTCACAGTTTGTGGGTTCGAGGCTCACGTTAGGCTCCGTGCTGACAGCTCAGAGCCTGGAGCCTGCTTCGGATTCTGTGTCTCCTCCTCTCTCTGCCCCTCCCCTGCTCATGCTCTGTCTCTCAAAAATAAAATAAATGTTAAAAAAAATTTTTTTTAAATTGTCAGTTTTCCTAAGTGGCTATAAGTCCCATTTTATGGTCCTACCAGCAGTGTATTATAAGGGTTCCATTTTGTCTGCATCCTTGCCAATACCTGGTATCATTCGTCTTTTTAATTTTGGCCACCATAGTGGGTGTGGAGTGGTAGCTCATTGTGGGCTTAATTTCATTAATGATGCTGAGCATCTCTCCCGCAAGATTTTTAGTTGTGACTTCTTGAGTGCATATTCCAACAAAGACACTGAGGGGGCGCCTGGGTGGCGCAGTCGGTTAAGCGTCCGACTTCAGCCAGGTCACGATCTCGTGGTCCGTGAGTTCGAGCCCCGCGTCGGGCTCTGGGCTGATGGCTCAGAGCCTGGAGCCTGTTTCCGATTCTGTGTCTCCCTCTCTCTCTGCCCCTCCCCCGTTCATGCTCTGTCTCCCTCTGTCCCCAAAATAAATAAACGTTGAAAAAAAAAATTAAAAAACAAAGACACTGAGAACACAGTCTTCCCTTCCACCTTCTACTGTGACAAATGTTCATGGCCACACATGCAGCACATTTCTGGGTGTGCCTTTAACGTGATGATATTTTTTTCCCAAGCTGGTATTTTTTCCTTCTTCTTGAGCAATTTCCCTTCTCAGCTCCCTGCCCTTTGCAATTATTAAAAACTCTAATTTGTGTCAAATACTGAAGCCTCTTGTCTCTGTGGGTGGTTCAAGTTTTTATAGATTGGTTTTGACACAAATAACCTGTTCTTAAAAAGGATATATTCTACGCCGCACCCCTTGAACATTTTAACGTGTGCCTGAATAACATAATTGGATTGATTTTAAGCAGTTTTCTACCAAGATTGTGATAAAGGGAAGCCATTAGTTCAGGCAGAGGCCGGGCAGTGAGGCATAGGCAGATGTGGTCGGGAGGGTCCCAGAGCAAGCCCCGACTCCTAATACGTTTTCCATCAGCAATGAACTCTGCCCTGGGGAGTCGGCAAACACGTCTTCTCTGCAAATTGACAGTTTGAATAGGGAGACAAATGTGCAACTAGATGCAGAAGGCCCGGCCCACCTGGTGATGCTGACAGGAGCCTGGACTCAGGCAGGCAAGCGGGGACAGTGCCCAGGGGAGTGGCGGGGACGTCTGGGCCAAGAAGGCTCCAACCAAGCATCCCACCTTCATCCAGAGCCCAGGAGGTGATGAACAGGAGAGCGAGTGGCCGAGGTCTGAGCTGAGCTGGGTGCAAACCCTGAGCAGCAGTTGTGTCTCTGCCTGCAGAGCCCTGTTGGCCCATCAGGGCACTGGGCTGAGGCCATGAAGTGGACGGCCTGAAGTGATGGCATTAGATGGGCCTCTGAGCTGACCCCTGCTCTGTCTCCCTGTACTTCCGTGCAGAAGCATTGGCTCTCAGGTACAGTAGCCTGAGCAGGTGCTAGAATATTCTTCCCTGGCTGTCTCAGTTTAGAAAGCAGGACATGCCCAGTGCTGTGATGGCCCAGATGCAGGTCAGCAAGCTGGCTGCTGGGGTGGTTCAGAGGTGGCTGGTCTGAGCCTTTTGGGGGTGGTGAGGGCCCACAAACAGGAAAAACAGCCCTGTGGTTGCTTACAGCAACCCAGATTGCTATAGTCAGCATCACCCGTCAGCTGTCCCCTCCCCACACCTACCTGCTGGTCACACAGGCAGACTGGAAAGAGAGTAAGAGTGACTTCCCAATAAGTAGCTATCCGGCCATGTTCTCTGACTTTCCCTTGTGTCAAGAGACAGCATGTAAAATGGTCAGGGGGAAGCAGTCCCAAAGGCCCGGGGTGGGAACGGAGATTCCCGTAAGTGAGAGGCTGCAGCAGGCACTTTGACACACGTCACCCCAGCTGCAGGACCCAGCCTTGCACCCCTGGCCTCATCCCCTTCCTGACAAAGGCTGTGGAAAGAAGCTGCTGTCGTCCAAGGCCACGTGGAAGGGACCACCCACATCAAAGACTTCTGGGCACTGACAGTCCTGGGTTCAAGTACCCGCTGTGTCCCCTCACCCATGGAACGATGGGGTGATCTGGCCAGTCTCCAGGTCACTCTTGCCTCCACTGGTGCCTGTGAAATGTCCCAGGGTGGGTACAGGTAGGTAGATGGACAGGGGACAGAGTGAGGCCTGAAGTGGGGAGTGTAGCAGGGACAGCTGGACACCCAGAGCCTGCAGAGATCCTTCCCTGCTGCGATGCCCTGGCAAGACTTCTCCAGCTGATGGGTGTGCCTGGGGGGTGGCCCCAGGTGGTGCATCTCCCCCGGGGCCCAGCCCTGGGCTTGGAGCCACCCGGAGGCAGTGAGGCCCTGTCCAGGCAGAGGTCAGTGCAAGTTTGCAACCCTGTCTCTGATCCCCACTCTGCCCCCTTTGGACAGGCACCTGGCACAGAACCCTTTCATCTGCGACTGTAACCTCAAGGGGCTGGCAGACTTCCTGCGCACCAACCCCATTGAGACGAGCGGGGCCCGCTGTGCCAGCCCCCGGCGCCTCGCCAACAAGCGCATCGGGCAGATCAAGAGCAAGAAGTTCCGGTGCTCAGGTAGCTGCCTGCTTGCCCGCCTGTCTGTCCGTCCACCTGCCTGCCTGTCTTCAGTCTGCTCAGGGACCTGGTGGTGTTTTCTGGATGGCTCCAACAGGGGCGTCCTAGGCCACCGGAGACTCTCTCAGAGGGGGTAGTTCCAAGACCATAGGCTTGGATCTGAACGGTTGGTCAGCCCCACCCCTCGCTTAACTGGGGCTCAGGGAAGGGTAGGCCTGGCTGAAGGTCCCTGAGGGAGGACTCCCGCACAAGGACCCAGGTTCCTCTGCTCCCAGGTCAATTTGCTTTCATGCTACTGCTTTTCACACTCAAGAAGCCTGGGAGCTCTCCTCAGGGAGAGAGCTACCTCCTCCAGGCTCTGGGGCAGCAGAAACTGGCTGGGGACAGTGTGAGTCAGCTTCTGAGCCTGCATCCTGGTCAGGAACCGGGTGCCTCTCTGCCCCATCCCCGTCTTGTACCATTGCATATGAGCGTTGCCATGGTTTGGGTGCTCCCCGAGAGGTTCATTTGGGGGTGGTAGCACCCCAGCATCAACCTGGCCAAGGAACATCTGTGCTCTGTGGCAAGGCCTTCTCTGCACGGGGACTGGGCGGGTGGGCTCTAGGGCCCTGATTTGGGACCCCAGTGTTGTTCCCGGGCTGCCTGCACCTGGGCAGTGGGACTGGGGCCTGGGCTCTTGCACATCCTGGAAGATTCCAGCTTGATGGTGTTTCTGCTTCTCTCCCCAGCCAAAGAGCAGTATTTCATTCCAGGTAGGAGAGTCCGGGGGACCTAGGGGGTTGGGGCGGTGGCAGTTGGTGGGCAGGGGCAGCAGGCTGAGGGGGCTAGGGAGACCCTGCCCTGGGGCCTTCAGCCTCCCGCCCCTGCCCTCTCACCATAGGCACGGAGGATTACCAGCTGAACAGCGAGTGCAACAGTGACGTGGTCTGTCCCCACAAGTGCCGCTGCGAGGCCAGCCTGGTGGAGTGCTCCAGCCTGAAGCTCACCAAGATCCCTGAGCGCATCCCCCAGTCCACGGCCGAGCTGTGAGGGCCCCCAGCCCCTGCACATCCTCACCGGTCCCCAGTCCTCCTAGCCCTCCTCGATCCACACTGGGCTTTCCCCCGGTCCGGCTCTGTCTGGGACCGCTGGAGACTCCAGCATGGCAGTGGCTGGCTTTAGCAGGAAGCACCTCCCCACCCCTGAAGCCCCTCTGCTTCTGACTCACCGCCTCCAGACCCTTCCAACAATCTCTGGCGTGCAGGGAAGGTCGTCAGCCTGAGCCGGGGTGGCTTTTCTCAACCAGGCTTTTGCCTTCTCCTGGGAGATATGATTCCATTAGATCAAGTTGGATCTTAGGCCATACTCTATTTTTTTCTTTAAAAACATAAATTTGTGCACATGCCTATGTGCACGAGTAGCTACACATATCTGTCCTTCATGTATGTAAGTTTTCATGGCATTTTTAGTGTTAAAAGTACCCCACTCACCGCCCCTCCCAGCACCATCATCCACCCTTCCTTTGATAAGCGATCAGTTTGCCTTGCCAGATAAATTCTTCTGGGAGCCCCTTTGTTTGAGTCCCAAATATTCTCAATTTGGAAGATACTCTAATGTCTGTCATTTATGAATGTGTAAGTTCTTTTCATTGCCTCTTACAGACGATTAAACAACAATGAGATTTCCATCCTGGAAGCCACTGGGATATTTAAAAAACTCACTCATCTGAAGAAGATGTGAGTTACCCATTGGCGGGGAGGTTGTGGCCAGGACTCTAGCTGGGGAGGGAGAAGGAAAATATTGTGTGTGGGGGGAGTTTCATGGGGGCAGAGCTCCCCTGCAGGGGGCGGGTGCAGGAAGGTGGGGGAGGGTCCGCAACTCCATAATCTTTCTGCCGCCCTCCGTCCAGCAATCTGAGCAACAACAAAGTGTCCGAAATCGAAGATGGGGCCTTCGAGGGTGCGGGCTCTGTGAGCGAGCTGCACCTGACGGCCAACCAGCTGGAGTCCATCCGGAGCGGCATGTTCCGAGGCCTGGACGGCTTGAGGACGCTGTGAGTGTGCGGGCCAGGGAGCAGGGCCAGACTGCAACGGGCAAAAGCAAGCTAGCGTGTCGGTGTCTGCATTAGGAGAGAGGATGGGAGGCACCCCTCCCGACCCCGGCTGGCGGGAGGAGAGGGGCAGCTGAGGGTGTATGAGGTCTACAGCCAGGGTCTGCAGGGGGCAAATAATCAGATGTTGGTAACCGTGGTGAGGCCTGCTTTCTTGTTCCCTGGGGTGTGGGGTCGATGCTTGGTGAAGGTGCGGGTGGGGGTGGGCCCTTTTGGAGGTTCCCCCTCACTGCCCTCTCATCAGGCTGCAAGAGCACCGCACGTGTGTTTAGTTCAGGAGTGGCAGGAGGGCTGGGTGGCCCCAAGGTGGGGACATTGCTGAGGTGACTCAGCCAGTGCGGAAGGGGGAGGAGGGATGGCCCATTATCTCTGGGATTCTGGGATCCCACGAACCAGAGCCCAGCCAGAGCTAACCAGACTTTGGGACTCAGTAGATCCTGGGGTCACCCGCACCCCCCCCCACAAGTGCTGCAGAGCCCCCCCCCCTCCATGCGGGCGGCACTAGCTCTTCACGTGACCACATAGACCTTTCAAGGGCGCAATAGACCGTGCTGTCCAGTTGGACTTCCTACAGTGGCAGAAATGTCCCACATCTACACTGTCTAGTCAGTAGCCACGTGTGGCTGTTGACATGGGGCTAGTGCTGTTGAGGCACAACATTTTGAATTTCATTTCATTTTAATTCTTTTGAATCTGAACAGCCAAGGGCCACCAAGGTGGGGGGGGCATAGCTCTAGACGACACGCTGCTGGGTTTAAATCCCAGACCGGCTGTAGGGCTATCCATCCGTTTTCAGAGCACACGTCATGGAATTTGTGTAAAGGAAATGAATATATGAGGGGTTCCCTGTGGGTTTGGGGTTTGTTGTTGTTGTTTGGTTGGTTTGGTTTACAGAAAGGGGATGCCCTTTGTGCTGTGTCTTGCCACCGGCTTCTTTCACACGTGGATCTAGTGGGACTGTTTTCCCAGGCTGTTCACATGGGGCTGCCTCATTCTTCTCTATACTTGCCGGGTAGTCCTTGAATGAGGGTGTCGTGGGCTAGTCAGCCAGTCACGTGGGTTCTTTCTGAGGAAGGTGTGGATGGGGCTGGAGGAGAGGGGAAGGGCTGGTCTGGGGCAGAGCCCGTAAGAGCCCATGAGTGACAGCGCAGGCACAGGAAGAGGAGTGCCATAACCCCTCCAGCCCACACAAACGCTGTGAATTGTCCATATCAACTACTTTCCAGTCTTCTGTATCCACACATGTTCTTGCACATATGCACACACACACACCCATACACCTGGGTGCTTCCATGTAGGTATTTCTGAACGGAGTCCTAGAATCCATTTTATTTAGTAACCTGCTTTGTCTTAAACACAACGTGAGCACATTTACATACCATTAAAATTTGTTTTACAATATCATTTTGAAGGACTGTCTATTACATAACTACTGGAAATTCCGGCTATTTTATTTATTTTTTAATGTTTATTTTTTTGAGAGAGAGAGAGAGAGACCGTGTACGTGTTTGCACGCGTGCACATGAGCGGGGGAGGGGCAGAGAGAGGGGGAGAGAGAGAATCCCAAGTAGGTTCCACCGCCCTCAGCGCAGAGCCTGATGCGGGGCTCGAACCCACAAACCGTAAGATCATGATCTGTGCTGAAATCAAGAGTCGGATGTTTAACTGAGCTGCCCAGGCACCCCAGAAATTCAAGCTATTTTAATTTTTTATTATGAGTAATGTGATTAATATCTTTATCATGAAATTCTGTGTGCATCCAGGATTATTCCCTATTGACAAATTCCTAGAAGAAGCCTTGCAGGATGAAAGCATGAGGCCCGTTTAGGGCCTTTGCTGCCTGCCTCTCACTTCCAGGAAGGCCCCAAACCATTCTCCTGCCGGCCCAAGTGTGAAAAGGCCCATTCACCCATACCGACCCTCTATTACTATATTTACTATACTATATTATATACTATACTATTATTATATTTATCTATTTATATATTACTATATTACTATATTTATCTACTTATATATTACTATATTTTAGTTATTTTGCAATTTGTCAGGCAAAGATTCAAAATTGCTTACATGTACTTGATTACTAGTAAGTTTAAACATTTTTTTTTTATCGGTGTTCATAAACCATTGTAATTTCCTAGTGAATCGCCTATTCTGTGTCCAGCTTGGTTTTGTTTTTAGTTGGGGAGGGGAATGGAGCCAGGTTTTGGAGGGTGAACACAGACTTAAGCAGATAAAAATGAGGGAAGGGGTCATTCTAGAAGGACACCACAGCCAGGGAAGGGCATGGAGAGGCAGGCCCCTACGCATGCCCGCAGGACAGAGGAGTCAAGGGTATGTCACTCTCCAGGAAGGCGGCCGGTGCTGGTCTGGGGTTGGCTCCCGCGGGTCACAGTAAAGAGTATAAACATTATTCCGTGGGCCGTTTGGGAGCCACTGGGGCTTCGGCCTGGAGAGGAACACGACTGGGTCTAGGTTTTGGGCCAGTGTCCCCGGCATTGGTGCGGAGCGTGGCCTGGGGGCGGGGGAGGCCCTGGGCACCCAGGGAGTGCAGGCGGAGGTCAGGCCGTGTGGGCGCTGCGCAGGCAGGGTGGCTGGGAGAGCATCCTGAGGGGGAGCGTGGGGAGGGGAGGGCCCCGGGAGGAGAATCTGTGGGAGGCCCCCGTGGGCAAGGCGCAGGCAGGTGGGTGGCTGCGGGCACAGCACGGGCTCCCCCCTCTCGCCCCCCAGGATGCTGCGGAACAACCGCATCAGCTGCATCCACAACGACAGCTTCACGGGCCTGCGCAACGTCCGCCTGCTCTCGCTCTATGACAACCAGATCGCCACCATCTCCCCTGGGGCCTTCGACACCCTGCAGGCCCTCTCCACGCTGTAAGTCTGGCTCCGGCATCTGAGCCCCGGCGCCCGTCCGCCCGCCCTCCCAAGGGCGGCTACTTGAAAGGACTCGCTGGGGGTGTCGGGCCCTGGTGGTCTGTGGGGTCCCACCACGTCAGAATGCCACGTCTTGGTAACTGCCGGTCGTCTGGGAAAGAGCGCGGGTGGCCGCCTGGCCAGTCTGTGGTGGGGCGACAGGGCATTGCAGGGAAACCCAGCCCGGAGGGTGTGTTGCTGGTCACACGGCTGCCTCTTCCAGAAACCTTCTGGCCAACCCTTTCAACTGCAACTGTCAGCTGGCCTGGCTGGGGGACTGGCTGCGGAGGAGGAAGATTGTGACAGGGAACCCGCGGTGCCAGAACCCAGACTTCCTGCGGCAGATCCCCCTGCAGGACGTGGCCTTCCCTGACTTCAGGTGTGAGGAAGGTAAGTGGTGGGGCCCTGAGCGGGAGGGGAGAGGCAGGCGGGCCAGTCCTAAAGAGTTTCCCGTGGGGAGGGGTGGCCCTGGGCCTGGGGTGGGGCGGGGAGCAGGGAGACCCAGTCTTAGTCCTGCACCTACCGCTGCCTGGGGGTGTTTTCCCATGATTTTAAGAGCAATAGCATGGTTATTGTTTAAAAAATGGAAAGAATAGGTAAAAGGAGGAGATAAACGTTACCTATTATTCTATCACTCAGAGAAAATCACAGGTAACATTTCAGTGTATTTCTAAAAATGTTTCTTTATTTATTTTGAGAGAGAGAGCACGTAGGGGAGAAGCAGAGAGAGGAGGAGAGAGAGAATCTCATGCAGGCTCCACACTGATAGCTCAGAGCCTGACGAGGGGCTCGAACTCCCAACTGCGAGATTGTGACCTGAGCCACAATCAAGAGTGGGATGCTTAACCGGCTCAGCCACCCAGGCGCCCCTACATCTTAGTACTTTTTTTAATGTAAATGTGCCTGATCCACTGATCTGCCTCCTGGCGGTTCCTCAGTGCCCCAGACTTGTGGGCTCAGCCTGTCCATGATGTGCCGTGGGACCTTCCCGGGCCCCCATCCTCCACGTGGGAAACCTGGTCACCTCTCACCCTGATGTCCTGTTTCCTCTGGATTCCCCATCTCTTTCCTGAGGCCCTCCCTTCTAGCCCTGCCCGTGCAGAGTGTAGTAGCCCCATCCCGTGACTTTCCAACAGAGCTCCACGCAGGCAAGGCAGCTGCCGGAGGCAGATTTGTACCCAGGGTAACAGAGCAAGGTTGCAGCTCAGCCCGGCGGTCCCTGATCTTGAGCCTGGTCGCCGGGAGTTTCCTGTGGGGAGTTCCAGCCCCCCCCCCCCCGCCCCCACTTGGCCTCCTCCGCCCCGCTCTCAGCCTGCTTCCAGGGGGCAGTTCGGCTCTCAGACTGGCCCATCCAGGCCGCGCAAGGAGCTTCAACTTTCACACCAAGAGAGAAGGTCAGGGTATTTCTCTAAACAAAGTCAATGGGTTTCCTAGAGCAATTTTACTTGCTATTTTAAAAAATTCCATACGACTCACGTATATATTTGTATATCATTTTATATAGTAATAACTTCCTAGTCTTTTTTAAAAAAATGGTTTTTTTTAAATTTAATTTTATCTTCAATTCCAATATTGTTAACATACAGTATTATTTTAGCTTCAGGCGTACAATATAGTGATTCAACAATTCCATCCATCGCCCGGGCTTATCACGACAAGTGAAAGCCCATTACCTATTTTATCCGTCCCCCGCCCAAAAATTCTGTTCCTGTTTCTTTTTTCTTAAAGTTTATTTATTTTTTTTGAGAGAGAGAGAGAGAGAGAGAGAGTGGGAAGGAGGGGTCAGAGAGAGAAGGAGAGAGAGAGAATCCCAAGCAGACTCCACACTGTTAGCACAGAGCCTGACACAGGGCTCAGTCTCACGAACGCTGAGATCATGACCTGAGCCGAGAGCAAGAGTCAGACGCTTAACCCACCGAGTGACCCAGGCGCCCCAGATTCTGTTTCTTTTTAAACCCGACTATATATTTTGGGCCTTTCCTTCTGCCATTAATTATCTTTTGAAAACGTTATTTTCTTTTCAAGAAACAATTTCTTTTTGCTTTTCTTATCACAAAGTGAAACATTACCATTTGCTTAAAAAAACAACACACAATCCAGAAGAGTAAAAAGATCACCAGTGTTGGCCTGTTCCAACTTCCGGGTCCTGGAATGACTCCCGGTCAGTGTTCCGCTGGGTGACCTTCCAGAGCTCTGCTGTCATGTCCGTGCATCCTGGCAGGCGACTCTGTGCACGTGCGAGGCTCCCCCCCTCAGAGGGGCTCCCTGGAGGGGAAGGGACAGGAGCACTTTTGAGATGTTGCTGCAGTAGACTGAAGTGGTGGAGAGCAGCCGGCTTAGATTCCAGGCCCGTGCCCCTCTTGCAGGCTGGGGGACCTTGGGCCCCTTACTCAACCACTCTGCCCTTAGTCTTCTCATCTCTGCGATGGGCTGATAGCACATCCACCGGAGAGATGTTTTGAGGATTCAGGGAGCTCACGACGCCTGCACACAGCTGCCCTCCGTAACTGATAGTCTCTGTCACCTGCTTCCTAGTGCCCTCAGCGGCTCCTACCGTGGTGTCCTTATTGTTCCGCCTGCACCCAGTCAGAAGGGAGGAATATTTACTGGGTAGATAAGTGAATAAATGAAGGAGGTGTGATAGAAGGTGCTCAGAGTCTGTGTCGGCCAGATGGGGGTACAGACGCTGCGTTGTCTCTGACCAGCCTTCCGAGCCGAACAAGTTATATAACCTCTCCGGCTCTCAGTAAAGTATAAGACCATTCATACGTTCGTTTAGCTGATCTATTTTGAGGACTCCTGTGTGCCAGCCCCTGCTCTAGGTGCTGGGCTCCTTCTGTGAGCAAAAAAGCAGAGACCAGTCTCTGTCCCCATGGTGCTGGCATCCTTTCTGCATCGTTAAAGAGATCCTGTTCGACATATTGTCTGGCACTTAGTAGGTGCTCAAGAAATGGTATGGTTGCCATCCTCCTGCTGTGCTGAGGTCCACCTTGGACCTGAGGCAGAAGAAATTGACCCAAGACCCATCTCAACCTCGAAATGGTCCAAGGGGCTTCGTTCCTAGTGAGGAAGGCGTGCAGCCAAGAGGGGACTTACCAGTGCCTGGGGTAGTGTCAGAGAGGGGCTTCTGTTCTGAGATACCCCAGAGCGCGGCCCCAGGTATAAGAGGCCCTAAGAAGGCCTGTCCCCTCACTGACGTGGCTTCGCGCCTTCCTCCGCAGGCCAGGAGGAGGGGGGCTGCCTGCCCCGCCCCCAGTGCCCCCAGGAATGTGCCTGCCTGGACACGGTGGTCCGATGCAGCAACAAGCACCTCCAGGTCCTGCCGAAAGGCATCCCCAAGAATGTCACGGAACTGTGAGTAGCCCCAGGCCTGACGGTGGGGGGGGACAAGGTCACCAAGAACAGCTGGTTAGGGCTTGGAGCGAGGGCGTCGTGGGAGACACTGGTTCCAGGAAGACTTTGAGCTTCTGTCGGACCCCCCTCTGCAGTCACCTGATGGCATGAGTCTCCCACGGCGAGCGCTTGCTCGCTTTAAGCTGAGGCCTGCTTTTAAAATAAAAAGTAACCTTACGTTGGCCGCTTCACCGCAGCTTGTGAGCATCCCCTCCGTCATGAAAACTCTCACGCAAGTTTGTTTTCACTGGCCACGCATGACGCTACCACGCGAATCTACTATGATCTATGTAACAAATCCCCCTTTGTTGGAGAGTTGTTGCCAATGTTTCACTATTAAAAAAAGTCCCCGAGGTGAACATCCCTTCAGTGAGGCTGCTCGTCAAAGAGCGCTGCATTGCTAGGGCACTTGCTGCCTTTTGCATCATGGCCTTCCAGAAAAGCCATCGTCCTCGCGCCCCAGCGGCCCGGGTGTGGAAATGGCCTTCGTGGCCACCCCCGCTGTCCATACTGGGCATCATGCGCTAAAACCTGTGCTGATTTGGATGTGGTATCTGAGCCTATGTGGGGGCATGGATGTCAGTGTGAGTGACAGAGGAGAGCTGGGCTTCTTCCACTGACATCCCCAAATAAGAGGCTGTGGTCCGCCCCGACTCGTCCTGTCCCCTGCGATTGGTCCCTCCAGGCCTCCGTAGTTGCGCTTTTCCTTCCCTGTGGGGAGCGTGTGAGGTTTTCATTTGTGTTTCTTTCATTACTGGTGAGGCAGGCTGTTTCTTTACAGGCACACCAACCACTGCAGTCCTTGTCCTGTGTCCCTCGCCCAGTTTTCTATCATCGTGTTAGTGTCCTGCTTCCTCCTTGGTGCCTCCTGGCCACCCTGAGCATAATGCGACAGGTGGAACAGCCTGGCTTCTTTGACTAAGGATGCTGAAGTTCAGAGGCTGGGAAAATCACTTGACTTCTCTAGGCCTCCGTTTTCCCAGCTCTTAAGTGGGGCCACTAGGGTGTGTTGAGAAGAGCCATTGAGAGGATCACGTGAGATGGGTGGGAAGTCACTTTGTATGAGCCAGAGTGATGGGTCAGGATGAGTAAAGCCCTGATTTTGCTGCTCTCTGGATCTTTGGGGGTGGCAGTGAGCCATCCTGAGGGCTGCAGTCGGTGGGGGTCCTGGACAGGGAGCCCAACGGGGGTTTCAGCTCCTGGCCCTTGGATCCCTGCTCAGCGAGGATGTCTGGGGGGATAGGGGACCTTCACAGCATCTTGAATCCCAAGCTCCACCTTGTAGACATGGAGCACCTTAGGGAATGTTACAAGGACCTTTGGTGGGCTTGGCTTTGAGGACAACAACTTGGGTAGCAGTGTGTATAGTGGGTCCCAGAAGGGAGGCCAAGGTGGAGGAACAGACGGAGGCAGCTGAGGAGTCCAGGCGTGGGTGACAGTGTGCATTCAGGGGAGATGTGAGAGCGGAACACAGCACATGAGCAGAGACCAGTGGCAGGAGAGTCAGCAGCTGTGGGGTGCTGTTGAGTGAGTAGGAGAGTCACCTTGAGGGTCCTGAGCCTGGGTGGTTAGGATCATGGTGTGATGCTGAGGGGGTCAGGGGAACCAGTTTGGGTGTGAAAGCCCTGAGGTCAGGTTTGGGCAGGTTTGGGTCTGGGGCTCCCACGGGACCAGCCAGCAGGTGGAGGGAGGGCCTTGCTAGCTGGTGAGGGGCCTGGCAGGTGGACCTGAGGGGACTAGTGGCAGATCTGACCCGTCTGGCCAAGAAAACTGCAGGGCAGAGAGGGGAGAGAGAGGAGCCCAGCATTGAGCCCTGGGTAGCGCCCGCCAACAGGGAGGAGGCTGAGAGGGCGAGGCAGGGGCAGAAAGGAAGCCAAGGGAGGCTTTGTGTGTCAGAGCTTTTACCGAGTTCTTTGGGTGGCATCTACCCACATGCCTAAGAAACTGCATCTTTTCTCCTCCAGTTAGTGATTCTGGGCCAATTGTGTGGTCTGCATGTAGGAGAGGAGAGGAACTAGAAGGCCCTGGCTGCAGGGGAGGCTCCCCTAGCACCGCACTAACTGTTGTGTTCTGTCCTGTAGTTACTTGGATGGGAACCAGTTCACCCTGGTTCCGGGACAGCTGTCTACCTTCAAGTACCTGCAGCTTGTGTGAGTATTCGGGCCTCTCGAGGATCCCAAGCCTGCCTTAGAGGATGGCGGGGCGGGGGGGGGGGGGGGGGGGGGGGGCGCACTGGTATCTGACCCTCTGGCTCCAGCTTTTCTGGAATTCCCTACCACTCAGCTTCCAGCTCCTCTGGTTTTTATTTTGCCCCTTCCCTCCCTGAATGTCAGTGCGTAGAACTGTGTTGCCACCTAGTGGCCATGCTTGGGAATGGCATGGTTCCTGGCTCCCTTGAGTTGGACCCTGTCCACTTCTCCCTAGCCTGTCACCCCAAGTCTCCATGTGGGCTGAGAATTATTGTTAATGAGGGTCATCCTGGCAAAGGAAGGGGGCCAGAGCAGAAGTAGAGGCTGATGGAAAACGCAGTCCATCCTTGGCCCCTAAACCAAACATGAAATACGACAGCTACAAATACACATCAGTGACTAAGTTTTTCTTCAGGCTAACATCTCTTTTTCTGTTATTTACACCTTTGAGCCTTTCCACTCCATGAAAATATATGAACTAAGCCTCAGAATAAACTTCATTTCTTCTCAGCTCTCCAACCTAATTAACACCTCTCTCCAATTGTCTTGGTGTGCTTATTGGCTAGATGGCTAGATTCTCCCAAAAAGACGTCCAGAGAACATTCCATGTTAGTTTGGCTTGGAGCAATACTACTACTCAAAGTGTGGTCTATAGATCAATGGTCACTAGAGAACTGTTTGTAATGGGTCCACAATTAGATAAGAAACTTGCACCAGAATGTAAATCAGTGTCTTTCTTCCATCGCTGACAAGCGTCACTATGAAAAAAGCGTTCGCTAAACTAAGTGGTGTGTTCAGCGTCATAGGTGACTGCACTTTGGCACAAGGTCCTTGTTGTGGGACATTCAGTTCAGGGACTGGCTACTTTGAGTAGCACAGAATCTTGAAGCTCCGGTGGATCTGTCTTTGCCTAAAGACCTAGCAGATGTGTTTCGACTGTTCCAATGGTGTGAGGGGTGGGAGGAGGGCAGTGATTTGGTGGCTGGTGACAGAGTAGCAAAGACATAGACGGCTTTTCTCTGGTCTAATTAGAGGCAGCTACACTGGTGGCTTGGATACCTTTGGGAGGAAAGCAGGGAGAGGGCCGATGTGGGGCCAGTCCTTGCCAGTCAGAAGCAGGGACCACGCGGTGTGCCGAGAGCTCAGAGAAGAACTACAGTGTGGCCTGAGAACAATAGACCGGTCTTAAATGAGTTAGAGGAACATTTACTAAGAGGAAATGAAGTCAGGGCACGTGTGGGGGCCAGGGCAGAGGCAGAACTCCCCAGTAGGCGGAGGGAACAGGGGCAAGAGAATTTCAGGAAGTGTCGCAAATCTAGGCCAGGCACGTGGGAGGCAGTGAGGGAGAGGTGGGCCGGAGCCGGGAGCACCTAGCAGGTGGCTGGGATAATTTTTTAGGCAAATGAGAGCCACTGGGGGATTTGGCAGAGAAGTGACCTAGTCAGATTTGTGTCTTAGAAAGATTGAGGTGGTGCCCGCCCGTGTGGAAGATGGATAGAAAGGGGGCAAATTTAGGGGAGAGATGAGATACAAGTCGAGACAGAAGCCAGGAAAAGAGATGGCTTGAGTAAGCAGAAATGAAGGAGGAGGCTGAGAGAGAGGAGCTGGGGCGGGGGGGGGGGGGGGGGGGTTGGTTAGGGCAGTGTTTCTGGGTCCTTGGGGCTGTGGACTAGGTGGGTAGGGGGTAGGAAAAGTGCAAGATGTGGACTGGAGCTGGACTGTCTCTGGAGGGGAGTTCAGAGGCGAGGGCACTGTTGCACGTGGTGGGGAGTGAAGCCAGGAGCTTCCCGAGGCTCCCAGAGTGGACTAAAGGAAGAGGGTCAAGAAGGTAGGGTTGACTGGGAAAGAAGCTTTACCAAGAGATGGAGGAGGCACGGCCAGGGAGGTGGGGGGGGGGGGGGGTGGGAAGACAGGTGTCTGAGGATGGATGGGGTTTGAAAGGAGGTTTGAGAAGAGGGGTATCAGTTGTGACGGGGGGGGGGGGGTTACTTGATCACCCTGCTCTGCTTCATTTGAAAAAAGGTGGTTATTGTCCCCTTGGTAGGACGGTAGGAGAGCCGCGGAAGGAGCCTGTGTGAAGTCCTAGCTAGAGAGAAAGCGCAGAGCCCACTAGATCTGGTAGTTCCTTGGTGGGAGCATTTCCACGGTGGAAGCGGGCATGAGCCAGTCTGTCCTTGTGGGGGGCAGGGGTGGGGTGGGGAAAGGCAATGGAAACATGTAGCCCTGAGGACGCAGCGGGAGTTCAGGGAGCAGAGCAAAGGGCTGTAACTATTTGTGAACCAAGTGCCCCTCTCTACCACCACCCCAAGCCCCTGCAGCCACCTGGCTGGGGCGGGAGGCGGCGGGGGGGGGGGGGGGGGAAGGGGGAGTGGCGGGGGGGGGGCATGGACAGAGTGGGGGAGGGGAGGAGCCTGTAGCAGAGAGCCAGGATTGGGTTCTTCTTTCTTCTAAGCAGTGATGCTTTTGTCTTTTCCAGGGACTTGAGTAACAACAAGATCAGTTCCTTGAGCAATTCCTCCTTCACCAACATGAGCCAGCTGACCACTCTGTGAGTCCCAGTGGTGGGGAGGTGGAGAGAGGGCACACGCGCTGTGTCACCGAGACTTTCTCCAAGCCCCACTGGTCACTCTTCATCTACCAGGGAGTGTGCCTGGCCTCGCCAGCCAAAAAGAAAAAACAAAACAAAACCAAATTTTTTTATTGTGAAATATAGCATACATACAGAAAAATGCAAAAAAATATAAAGTACAATTTAACAAATAACCATAAAGCTAGCACATGTGTAAATACCTAAGGCACAAAACGGAACACAGCACGCCCAAAAGTCCTTCCCCCAGCCCCTTCTTGATCATTCGTTCCCCCCTCCCCACCGTCTCCAGGAAGTCCCTCCCCTTTTATGGTGATCATGTCTTTGATTTTCTTTATAGCACTGCCATCTACATATGCACTTCTACACAAAGCAGTTTTATTTTTATGTAAATTGAATCATACAGGATGTATTTTTTTTTTTTTGTACCTGGCTTATTTTATGTAGCATTATGTTTGCGAGGTCCACTCATGTGAAGCCGCGGTCTGGTCATTTTTACTGCTGTGTAGTATTCCTTTGTAGGAATGCGCCATACCTTCCTTACCCATCTCACTACGGATGGATAGTGGGGTTGTTTCCAGTTCGGACTATTGTGAACGGTGCTTCCGAACACTTTTGTGCCCATATTCTGAGTTGTTTTAACGATCGCTTTAATTACATGCCAAATCAGTTGGAAAGAATAACAAGGCAGCCCGTATACTGGCCTGAAGCTTACGGGGGTATCTCACTCCCCTTCTCCACACCTCATTTTACAGATAATGTGCCAAGAACCTAAGAACTTTCCCTTGGGCTCCACCGTGGTCCAACATTAGAGCCAGTACCCCCAAAAAAGGATGGGGTCGTGACCCAGCCAGACCCCCAGGAGCAGAAGGTGGGCCCGAGGCCATGAAATTCTGGTTCTAGGTTACCCACCTGCACTTACTTGCTCCAGAGTCTTCTCATCAACTGGTTCCCGTTTCGAAGTCTTTGTGAGACTGGATGTGAAGCTGCCGTCAGCCGGGGAGGTCCTGCCCACCAGGGGCCGTCTGGCAATGTCTGAAGCATTTTCGGTGGTCAAAGCTAGAGCAGGGGCAGGCGAAGCCCCCAACACCCTGTGGGCAGAGGCCAGGGATTTTACCCCTACACACCGTAAAATGCCCAGGGCAGCCCCCCAACAAAGAATTGTTGGTAGTGCCGGGCTGAGAAGTCCCAGTCTCAGTGGTTCCGGCAGCTGCCGGGGGAAACAGAACCCATTCCTGTGACAGGAGCACACCCCTGCTCTCATTATTTGAAAATAGCCCTAGTGAGGTACAGTCAGCATAAAAGAAACTGTACATGCTTATGGCAAATAAGGATACATCCTGACTTACGTTCACGTCCTTGGAACCATCACCACAATGAACACAGAGACCCCTTCCGTCACCCCCAGAAGCCTCCTCACACCCTTCTGTCCGGCCCCTCCCCGCACCCCCGTCCCAGGGCCGCCACCATTCGGCTCTGTGGGTGAGTCCGCATCGCCTAGGGTTTTGCATGTTTGGGATCGTGCAACGATACTCCTTTTTGTTTGGCATCTTTCAACCCACACAGTTACTCCGAAATTCCCCCATGTCACCGCACGTATGGGTAGTTCCTTCCTTCTTGTCAGCGACTAGTGATGTCCCACTGTATGGCTGCACCGGAGTGTCCCTGTCCCTCCGCTGATGGACATCTGGAGCTATCACGAGTATCACCTCCCTTGTTGTCAACCTGCCCATCTGCCCTTGGTGGATTCATTTATTTGGAAGCATTTGGGGAGAGTGGGTTAGCCTGTGGACTCTGGAAACTGAGAAGCTGAATTAGAAACCCAGCTTACTGACTTAATTACGCCACCCTGGCGAAGTTCTTTCACCTTGCAGGGCCTCAGTTTCCCCATCTTTACGACGGGGGTAGTCATGGTGCCCTCGTCACCACCACAGCTTCCCAATGTTAGATTACTAGCTGGGCCTGGACCTCACCGGTCTACTCTGGAAGTGAGGCAGGTCCTGGTCCGGTGTCCACTTCACGGGGACCCTGCCTCTGGCCCTTGCTGGAGTGGCCTCCATGAGGAAGTGCACCCAGTCTCCTTACTGAGGCCTCCCTGGGAGCCGGGCACCGCGCTGAGGGCTTCACCTGGGCCATCTCCCCTTACCCACAGAAAAACCCTATCAAGTTGTCATTGTTTTTGTCCCTGCTCTGCCGCTGAGAGAGCTGAGAGGCATAAAAGGGTTAGGGGACAGGCCCGGGTCACAGGGCTGACTAGGCCAGGAGCTCAGCCCACACCCTCTTCCACGCGCAGGCCTCCCTCATTTTGCTGCTGAGCCAGCCTGCAGGGGCCTGGTCAGCAACATGGCGCCCCCCACCCCTGTCCTGCTCCCTCCCTCACCCTCCCTCTCATCCCACAGGATTCTCAGCTACAACGCCCTCCAGTGCATCCCTCCGCTGGCCTTCCAGGGGCTGCGCTCCCTGCGCCTGCTGTAAGTCTCCCCGTTCTTCATTCTTCATTCCTCTAAAGAGACCCACCCCACAGAGGACCTGCAGCCCACCTGGTGGGTAGAAATGTCTCCATGTCTGTGGCCCCAGCAGAGCCAACAGTGTCCAAAGCTGGGAGGCCTGTCCATTTCCATTCAAGCCCCTCATGGAGGCTGAAGAGTGAACGGAAAACTCTGAGAAATGGGGGTTGCTGTCTGCCCCACTTTGTGTTTTGGGGGAGCAAGGGGAGGTGGGGGCATCCAAGATAAGGTAGCCTCTTGTTTGCATGTGAGTTTCCGGTTCCAGTGGAGATTGTTGGCAGGAGATTTGTGAACCTTTCCTAAGAATTCCCACTGGGAGTTTTTGCCCTGTGATCAAAGTCCTCTGTCACGGCTGTTACGAAGGCCTCTCAAGTATCTGCATGAATCCTCCGGCAGCCCTGCCTGGGGCACGGTGACATTCTTGATCCCCAATCTACGGCTTGCCATAGTAACTTTTTTTTTTTTTTTTTTTTTTTTTACCAAGAAGGACCTTCCCCCCCTACCTCCCCCCCACCCAGACTTGCTGGCGGAGTGAGGGAGGGCACAGGGTCAGGGCCTTGCGTTCCATTTGTCATGTAAACGGAAATGGTGCTTTGAGTTATTTGTGATGGCAAAAACAAGTCCCCGAGAAGGGCTGCGGCACAGGGTTATCTACTTGGATTACGAGGCGCTCCCTCTCCCTTGCGGGTGGCCCTCTCCCTTGCGGGTGGCTGGCAGGGTGGGGTCTCTGAGGGGGGCACCGGCTCCCTCTAGCATTGACCTTGACCGAGACCCAAGGATAAGCATGACACACTCCATCAGTTCTCAAGTCTCTGTCCCTGGACGAGGCACTGACAGCCTCTTCTCTCCTCAGGTCCCTGCATGGCAATGACATCTCCACCCTCCAAGAGGGCATCTTCACAGACGTGACCTCCCTGTCTCACCTGTAAGTAACCCCGGCCCAATTCTCGAGGCCTCTTTGGATTTAAAAAGAACTTGTATTCCAAGAAACATGCCCCCCCCCACCCCATCTTCTGTAACTGTCAAAGTTTGTGGCTTTTGCCCTGAAACAAGTTTAGCTTGTGAACTTCAGATACTCTCCATCTCAGACTCTTACACACTCGGTGTTTCGTCAACACAGCAATGGAATCTGAGAACGGTTCTTCATGCGCAGTAATAGAAGTGGCGATGGCCATTTATTGACCGCCTCAGCTAATTTAGTCCTCACAGCGATCCTACGGCATAGGCACAATTATTCCTATCCTACACGCGGAGAACCGGGCCCAGAAAGTGTGAGAAGCTTGCCCAACGTTGCATAGGTGGTGGGGGCTGGGGTCTTCTGTCTCGAAAGCCCATGCTCTTAAGCAAGACACCACACTTGGGCCTCTCCCTTCACGGGGTGGGGGATAAGCTCTGGAAATTTACTGCCCCCAAGAAGTGGTATAATGAGATGTAGAATTGCTTCCAAAACCTTGTAGCTGGCAGTACTATGTGGATTTTTAAAAAGCAGTATGCCCAGTTCCTCGCAAGGGTAAATGTGGAATTACCCTGTGACCCGGCAATTCTACTTCTAAGTGTGTACCCCAAATAATTGAAAGCAGATTCTCAAAACAGATACGTGGGGCTCCTGGGTGGCTCGGTCGGTTAAGTGTCTGACTCTTGATTTCGGCTCAGGTCGTGATGTCACAGTCATGAGACTGAGCCCATGTCTCTCTCCCTCTCCTGCTACCCCTCCCTCATTAATGCTCTAAACAAACAAACAAATAAATCTGAAAACAGATACTTGTACGACCCACGTTCATAGCGGCGTTATTCACGCAATAGGCAAAAATCAGAAAGGACTCAAGTGTCCATTGATGGATGAGTGGATAATGTGATATAGACATACAATGGGATCTTTTTTTTTTTTATTTTAAAGTTTATTTTGGAAGAGAGAGAACGAGCAGGATAAGGGCAGGAAGAGAGGGGGACAGAGGATCGGAAGCAGGCTCTGTGCTGACAGCAGGGAGCCTGATGCGGGGCTCAAATTCATGAACCGTGAGATCATGACCTGAGCTGGAGTCAGACACTTAACAAACTGAGCCACCCGGGCGCCCCTATACAATGGTATCTTATTCAGCCTTAAAAAGAAATGAAACTCTGTCACCTGCGACAAACATGGATGAACCTTGCAAACATGCCAAGTGAAATAACCCAGACGTTACAGGACAAACATCGTATGATTCCACTGATACGAGGCCTAGGAAAGTCAAATCAAAGCTACAGAAAGGAGAATGGTGGCTGACAGGTGCTGGGAGCAGGGGGGAAATGGGGGATTTTTTTTCAGTGGGTACAGAGTTTCTGTTTGGGGTGATGAAGAGTTTTAGAGCCAGATCGTGGTGATGGTTGCACAACATCGTGAGTGTTCATTGATGCTACTGAACTGCACGCTTTTGCCATTTGGAGAAGATGGGGAAAGACTTTCTAGGAGGAGGGAACAGCATGGGCAGAGGCGAGAAGGCAAGAAAGTAAATGACATATTCAGGGATGCTGTGTTGTCCAGCATAGGACATACAGGGCTTGGTCGGGCAAGGAGTGTGGGGTCGGAAGAGACGAATCTGGAAAGGAACATTGAATTCCATTGTGAAGGGCCTTTTGTGTCACGCTAAAGAGTTGGGACTTTATTTTACAGATAGAAGGGAATTGTGGAAGAATTAAGTCGCAGAAAACTCCTGGAAAGCTGTGGTGACATGTGGAGGCTGGCTGCATGGGATGAGGCAGGAGGGCGCCTGGCTGGAGATGGTGGGTCAAGACAAAGGCCAGGCCGGGGCTGTGTGGATCACTGCTCTCGGTGACTCCTGGTCAACAGGGCCGTGTTTCCATCTGCGTTTGGTAGTTAGTGGTGGTGAGCTCAGATTTTGCAGATGTTTGGAACTCTGAGGACCTAAATTAGAGACGCTTCTCTCCAGAGGGCATTTGTGCTTGTCTTCACGGGCACCAGGGTCTGCCCTGCTCTGGGCCCACGTACCGCCTTTCCTCACCACCCCCCCCCCCACTATGACAAGGGCCTGCTTTAGCTGCCCACGTCCCCAACACCACTTGCCAGGCAAGGCCTCTTCAAGCATCTGGTCCACCTTTCTTGCCTTTGGATTCCCCCTTCACGTATCTCCTGTACTTGGGACTTAAGTGTGCAGCTGACTACCCTTCCTTCTTCCTGATGAAAACTGAACAATATCCAAGTCCGTTCCGATTTTGACTCTAGCTGAAAATCTAGAGGCCTCGTTTTTCAAGGGGTAGGTGGGAACAAACAGCATGTTTTCTACAAACAAAAAACCAGAGCTGCCAAACAACTGTTGAACCAGACGCATCTATAAATTCAGACTTTCTTTAGGAGAACAGTGACATCAAGCCAAAAAGCCAGATCCAATCTGGAAGAAATAAAGCAGGAGGTAGAGATCCGTTAAGCAGCAATTGTAGAATAGGGCGTCGGCATTGCGGATTAGATGTGTTTGTTCACTGCATCCAAGCCCCTCTCTCTACAGGGCAGCATCTGCGTGAAAGAAAGCTTCCAGTGAAGCAGCGTCACGAATAAGGTCTGCCCTTCATACCCAGGGTCTCAAATGGAACCAGGCAGCAGCCTGGGACTCGTGCGTGTGCTTGTGTTCAGGTGTGGGTGCGCGCGCGGTACTGAGGACACGTGTACGTGTGCACACACGTGTCCACCATCTGCCCCGCACGGGAGAGCCGTAGCTGTTCCATAAGGATTTCTCGAGCACTTGCAAGGAGTCAGGGAGTGGTACCAGGACGGCGGAGGCTCACCGCATTCCGCTTGGCTTCACAAGGGCCGTGTGCAATCTGAAGCCGGGGGAGGCGCCCACGGCTCTGTAACAAGTCAGGGGTTGCCCAAGAGTTAGCATCCGGAGTCCCTGGCTCCTGGAGTGCCCTCTGTTCCTCCTGTGACTCTTGCCCGGGCCTCTCCTCTTCACTAGCAGTATGTGGGAGGCGGGGTGAGCAGGTGCAGTGGAGGCTGAGGTCCACCACATTCAGTCTCCTTGAACTTCAGGAGTCAGGACGCGTGGCGTTAGGTTCTTTGTTCTGCCATCGACTTGCAGTGGGATCCCAGACAATTCATTCTTCTCTTTGGGCCTCTTTCTTGCCTGTACCAAGGTTATTTCTAAGGTCCACTGTGGTCCATATGCCATAGTGATTGTAAGCGTCCACACTGCCCTGGGTTCACTCTGCTGTGGTTTACTTTTATATTTGCTTTGCAGTTAGTTCAATTTTCATCCATTTGTCCGTCCATCCATCCATCCATCCATCCATCCATCCATCCATCTCTTCATCAACAAATATTCACTGTGTGCCAGATCCTGTGCCAAGGTTCTCCAACATCTTTCGTCATTTCTATAATCTGGCATTTTGTTGCCTCTGATTTACTGCGTGCTGGGAAGCTAGATCCCGAATTCACTAAGAATGCTGTGTGAGAAAGTAAATATGGTGGGGCACCCGGGTGGCTCAGACAGTTAAGTGTCCAACTCTTGATTTCAGCTCTGATCATGATCTCACAGTTCATGTGATTGAGCCCCCTGTCAGGCTCTGCACTGACAGCTCAGAACCTGCTTGGGATTCTTTCTGTCTGTCTGTCTCTCTCTCTCTCTCTCTCTCAGCCCCTCCCCTGTTTGAGTACCTAAGTGTGCCCTCTTTCTCTCAACATAATATAAATAACTTTAAAAAGTAAATATGGAATGATTAAGTAGATCATACTATGCCCACAGGACAGAATAGCAAGTAGTTAATTGTAATTACAGCATCGCAATTTACTATTTGATGAAAACACAGGATAAAGAAGACTGTATACTCTGATTTCACTGAGGGACACGTGTGAACACAAGAACTGGAAGGAAATCCACAAAAATTAAACTGGTTACATTTCTGGGATGATGGGGGATCTCTTTTCTTTTTGCATTTCCTTTGCTTTCACAGTGCGCTTTGTGCATTCTGCATGGTCCTGGCAGATGTTCGTTCGCAAAGGGGTGTCAGGCACAGCGGGGGTCGTGGTTCCTGCTCCCGGGGAGCCTCAGTGCAGCGGGAGACAGTGATGCACACAAATAGATTGCCCGAGAGGAGGGTGGGCGGAGGGGGTATAGCTCAGGTGAGGGAGACGTGGAAGTTTCAGTATGTGCTAAACTCTACCGTTGGCCGCTCTGTGAAACAGCACAGGAAAAGCTATTTTGGTCCCCGTTCCGTTAATGGAAGCCCAGCGGGGCCTTGGCAGGAAGACACCAAGTATCTTCTGTTTCAACTATTTCCAAGATACACCGAAGATCAACAACACAGGATTATTTCTACTTTTGCCCGGGTGTCAGCCTGAACCCACAGTCCTTTTGGATCGACGAGCGGCCTGGCTGCGGTCCCCACCGCGGCCCTCACTCAGCCGGGCCTGTGACTTGCCACTCCACACCGGGCTCGCAGTCACTCCCGGTGGGAAAAGTGGCCCCCAGGTGAAACCACTGAAGTGGTCTCAAAACCCCAGCCTCTGGGCGAACCAAAGTGTGAAAGGTTGAATTCGGGTGTGGCTCCCAGTCTGCTCTCCATAGAAACAAGGAAAATGTGTTGGCCCCACCGGAATTTACTTTTGAAGAGCTTTATATCGACTTTGGTGCTTTCTGTTATTCTTTATTTCTGCTTTTATGTGAAGAATCGGAAAGGGACACTTGGATTTGAGGCGCACTGTTCCTGCCATTTATTGAGGGGCTGCTCTCTGGGGACTGGAACTGTGGCAATCCTGGCCTGTCAAGGCATCCACGGTCACAGTGGCCTCGGCCGCGAAATGAGCTACAGGACTTGAAAAAAGTCATTCGTAATACACTTTAAATTCGTGGCCCATTACCAGACCACAACCCTGCGGTGCATTACAAAACATATTTTACAATAAATTCTACATTTGCCTCTTGAATAACATAATCGCATTACCTTGCACTTTTTACGTGAAAACCATTACTCTGGTTCATGTAACCATTTTAGAGCACAATTTTTGGTATTCCTGTGCTTTTTAAAAAAGACTTTGTTGTTGTTGCCATTAACACACTGCAGCGTCAGAAAATCAAGGCGCACCCCAGCTTCCTGTACCTCTGAGCGGCCCCGGCCCCGTTCAGTGGCAAAGGGAAGGCTTCTCCACTGTCCTGTGAGCCGGGCTGGATGTTGTCAGCAAATCAGGACAGAAAAAATTAAACACACGTCGAGGTTGAACTGGCCTTCTTTTCCACGCCGCGTTATTCCCTTGGTGCCCATTTTAGGTTATTGGTGCTTGTCTTTCTGCCCTCCTCCAGGCTGCAGGCTCTTTAGCGCGTCGTAAAGTGAGCCCCGGAGATGTGAGGCGGGCTGCTCAAGGTCACCGGGCAGCGAGCAGCTGCGCCGGCCCCAGTCCAGGTCTCGCTCAGCCGCTTTGTAAGACTGCGCGGTCGTCAGCGGCGCTATTTTGGGGAACTCCTGCTCAGGGTTGCTGCTGCTTTCATCAGACCGAACGCACTTCGGGGGGGTCCACGTCCTCTCTGCTGCCCAGAAACAGGTGGAAGAGGGCAGCGCGTCTATTTGGTGCTTAATAAATGAGCCCAGTCTCGCTAACGTCACACGGCCTTATATTTTCAATTTTTTTTTTTCAACGTTTATTTATTTTTGGGACAGAGAGAGACAGAGCATGAACGGGGGAGGGGCAGAGAGAGAGGGAGACACAGAATCGGAAACAGGCTCCAGGCTCCGAGCCACCAGCCCAGAGCCTGACGCGGGGCTCGAACTCACGGACCGTGAGATCGTGACCTGGCTGAAGTCGGACGCTTAACCGACTGCGCCACCCAGGCGCCCCTATATTTTCAAAATAACGTTGATATAAACGAACCTCCGGCCCAGGCTCTGATTTTTCTATTTGCTAGGCCGAGGAACTCTGCCCCCTACCCTCCCCTGCCCTGTCTCTGACCCATCTCTAAATCTCCCGCTGTGAGTCAGTGAGATGCTGCAGTTGTCCGCTGGTTGGTAAACCCTACAGAGTTGGCTGTGTGGTGTCGGTGTCGGGCGGGGATGGGAGGGAGCAGGCATGGCCTTATGCCGCAGGCGGGTGTGAACCGATGCCACCTCGTTTTGGAGGGCCTGTGAACACCCAGCATGCATATCCTCCGCGATCTAGAAGTAGAAGCCTGCTTCTGGGCACCTGTTCTAGAGCAATGCTCACACCTCCCAAAGAAGCATGGGCAAGAGTATTCGCTGCCTTTGGAAACAACCAGGATGCCTGGCAACAGGGACATTGCTCAGTAAGCTCGATGTCCATTACTTTGGGATGCCAGGAAGCCCTTGGACAAAATGAGGTGGATCCATTTATGCTGATCTGGAAGGATCTCCAAGACATGTCGCTTGGTGACGATGTGCAGCAGGTGGATATAATTTGTGAAGAATCTTCTACGTCGCTATGGGAGAGGAGCGGGAAGCCACACGCCTGAGCACGGTGACCATGGGGCCGTATGGCCATGGGTCCTTCTGACGTGGTAGAGGCACCGGGTGTAGCTTTTCTTTGTGACGTGGGTATAGTGTAGTTCATTTCAGGCTGTTACAAACAAGGCTGTGATCAGTCCCACCGCACACACACCTTTATACACCTGTAGAGTTGTATCTGTGAGATAAACTTCCAGGAACAGAATTGCTAGGTCCAAAGGCAACTGCATGGGTGATTTGATAGATATCACGAGGTTCCCTCTGTCAGAGTTACACCATTTTGCTCTCCCGTCAGTAACAGGAACATGCCTTTCTGAAAAAAATGAAGGTGACGTTCACATAAGATCAAATGAACCATTTTGGTGTGTAAAATTCATGGCATTTAGTATGTTTACCACGTCGTGTGAGGTGGAGACTTCTGTGCGCAGTTTGTCAAAGTAGTTTAGACTGAGAATGCGTTCGTGTGCTCCTTGCTTAGTTAAAAATGAAAAGAAGAATAACAGTATGGGCTTCAGAGTCAGATCCAGACCCTGGATCCAGAGCCTGCCCTTCATTCGTTGTGTGACCCCAGGGAAATGACTTATCCCCCGGGAGGCTCAGTTCCCCCTGTTTGAGGTGGAGGAGAGAGCTTACCCCGTGGGGCTCGTGAGGATGTCGGATGCTTGGCTGTGGGACAGCAGCTGGTTCATCCCGGCGGTAACTGGTGACTCCTTCCCCTCCGTGCTCTCTGGAGACGACACACTGATGGCCTCTGGCCCCAACGGCGCCAGTTCAAGTCTCACCTCCCCGCTTTGTGCCTCAGCCTTTCTGAGACTGGTGCAATGTGCGCAGTGGGGAGAGTGGGGTGTGGGAGGACTCAGAAGCCAACACGTAGGAAGTGCTTAGAGCAGCACTGGCTACACAGGAAAGGCTCATGTAAGGGGGCTGTTGGGATTTTTGCCAGCCCCTGGCTGAGTGCGCCCGGTGGGTGAAGGAGCCCATTATAGATGCCTGCTTCTCTCTGCTCTCTGACTCAGGGCCATTGGTGCCAACCCTCTGTACTGTGACTGCCACCTCCGCTGGCTGTCTGGCTGGGTGAAGACGGGCTATAAGGAACCGGGCATTGCCCGCTGTGCTGGGCCCCCGGACATGGAGGGCAAGCTGCTCCTCACCACGCCTGCCAAGAAGTTTGAATGCCAAGGTGAGGCCAGGAGCACGAGAATGGGGTGGTGGGTACAGGGTTGCATCCCGCCCACCTGCTGCTGGGAGCCCATGAGACCTGCCTAATCCTGGAAGGGCATTCCAGGAGCTCCTGTGTCCCTGTGGTGACCCGCTGGATGGGGGGTGGTCAGGTGGCAGGAACGAGGCACCTGCTGCTTGTTAGTATGGCCGCCTTCTAGTCCTGACGTACAACGAACAAAAAAAAGCCAGGCAGAAAATCTCAGGCTGTAAGGGCCTTAATCCCTCCCTGGGGTTATGTAAGGAAAATAAAAATAGCAGTGGCGTTTCTGGAAGCTCCAAGCCTCTCAGCAGCGGGAGTGCTCGGGCCTCTCTCTGGTAGGAATTGTGCGCGGCAATTAGCTTAAACCCCGAGCCGCTGGACCCAGCTGCCGCTCGCCTGACATTTGCAGAAATACAGGGACTTGAGTGTGATTGGAGACTTGCTCACGCTTTGCTCTGAAGCTGCCTCACTCAGGGCATCTGTAAATACTCATTCGGAGGTTGATTGACTGATTGACTGACGGCCCGGGAGCCCAGCTGAGCCAAGGGAGGCGGCTGAGGGCTGCCCCAAGCCCAGCTTTGTGTGCTGGGGGCCGCCTGGGGGGCGCAGCCCCTGCCCTCTGCAAGCTCACAGACCTCCATCAAAAATGAAACTGACATGGGGCGCCTGGGTGGCTCAGTCAGTTAAACATCCGACTTCGCTCAGGTCATGGTCTCACGGTTCGTGAGTTTGAGCCCCTCGGGCTCTGTGCTGACATCTCAGAACCTGGAGCCTACTTCGGATCTGTGTCTCCCCCTCTCTCTTGCGCTTGGTCTCTCTCCATCTCTTAAAAAACGAATAAATGTTTAAAAAAATTTTTTTTAAAAATGAAACTGACAGCCATAGGTTAATGGCCACCTTCCGTGAAGGATGCTGTCACAGGGGTAACGGTTCAGAGGGACCTGATCTGTGGCTTGCCTGTTGGGAGCGAAACATTTGCTCAATATTTATTTAATGGGGTGGGGTTGACACTGGTATGTTTTTTTTTTTTTTATTTTACTGAAATATAACATGCGTAATAGCGAGATACACAGATCATAAGTGAATGGCTCGTTGAATTTTCACAGACTGAACGAACATACCAGGGATCAAAACACAGAACCCCATCAGTGCCCGGGAAACCTGCTCATGCTTCCTTCCAGTTATCACTGAAAAGTGTTTGTTTCTCTTAGTGCTCATACCTCTTCAGCAGAACCAGTATTTCTCCTTTTCTAGAAGGAGTCCTAAGCGGAAACCTGAGTTAACCAGCTAGTTCTATTTATTCTTGTGAGGGCCTAATGCCCCTCACAGGTGGTGCCGCAAGCAGCCTGGCTGCTGGCTCCTCGTCCACCTCCAAGTTCAGGGAAGAGGACCAGTGGGTCCTGAAGGGGCTGGGGAAGGCCTTGCCTGTGGTGACAGGAGAGGGTTCTTTCCTGTTCAGCCTTGGAGAGAAACATCTCAAAGACAAATGGGCTCTTTGCTCCTAAGCATGGCCTCTCACGGAGCTGTGTCCCCTCCTTGCCAAGGCGGCTGCCCTCAGTCTTCTGCTCACCCGTGACCATGCTGGGGAGCGAGAGCTGGCTTCAGTAATAGTGATTGTGATGCCCTCACGCGGACGGCTTTGCCCTGACGCCGTGTGGGGGCTCCTTGGGCGTCCAACGCCTGCCCGTTAAGCACTTTTCAGATTAGCTTATTTAGCCAATATGGCCCCCGAGGCAGGTGCTGTTATTAACCACACTTTACAAAGGAGGGTCTGGAGGCCGGGAAGGTGGGCTTAGAAAGGGGGCGTGAACCAGACGCGGAGGAAATAAAGGGAGGGCTGAAATCTCCTTGGGGATAGAGCTTCCAGCACTGTCTCTGAGGCTGTCCGGCCCTGCCCTCCCCTGATACCTACTCCCTGCCTCAGGTCCCCCCGCGCTTGCTGTCCAGGCCAAGTGTGATCCCTGCTTGTCCAGCCCGTGCCAGAACCAGGGCACTTGCCATAATGATGCCCTTGAGGCATACAGGTGTGTCTGCTCCAGCAGCTATAAGGTGAGTGGAGGCTGGGGCTGGGGAGGAGGAGGGCTGTTTGTTCAAGATGAGGTGGGGCTGTGCTGTCTTGTTCGCCACTTTGCCCACAGTGCCCAGGGCAGCTGCTTGAGGGAATGTTTAGTCAATGACCCAGCACGTGAATGAATGAATGAGTGAACGAATGAATGAACAGGTAACTCTCGGGACAGGGAGGCCTGCTGCTGAGCAGGCTGGCTGTCTCTGTCAGCTCACACCAATCCCTGGGTCCCTCTGAGGTCCTCCTCACTCACTGTCCCCCTCCCCCACCTGCCCAGGGCCGTGACTGCGAGGTGTCCCTGGACAGCTGTTCCAGCAGCCCCTGTGGAAACGGCGGGACCTGCCACCCGCGGCAGGGCGAGGATGCTGGGTTCATGTGAGTTGCCTCGAGAGGCTGGAACCTGGTGGGTGGGATGGCCCGGGCCTCCCTATGTTGGAGGAGGAGGTGGGGGTGTGCTAGAGACCCCTCCATGCCTACTCATCACAGGTCCCTGCTGCCCAGAGAGATGCGGGCCTGCCAGGCTCACAGCAGCAGGTAGGGCGGGGGCTTGGAGCTACACTGCCCGCCCCTGCTCCAGGCCCCTCCCTGTTCGTGCCAGGTGCCAGAGGGCCTTCTGATGGCACTGGGAGTCCATGGCCAAGGCCATGTGCAGTGCTAAGGGGCAGTTTAGGGGTGTTTTAAACCTCTAAAATCTCCACTAACCCCAAGGCCTCCAATTGGAAGTCAACCACCTGCTTGCTGTGCCGGGGCTGCCTGAAGGCAGGCCCCCAGCCAGCTCCTTGGTATCAAGCAACCCAACCCCCACCCCCAGAGGTGGGAGCAAGTCCTAGTCTCCTCCCGATAGTCCCACCTCCTGCTAGCAAGTACGGGGCCTCCCGCTATGGTCTCCTGGGTCATACAGGTCACACCTGGGCAGCCCATTTCCTCCCACCTTGGACTCCTGAAGGGCCGGGCCTCCTGACTCTTCTCTGAGCTCACCACGCAAGCCCCCACCCACTCTGCTTTCCCCCAGGACCCCTCCACGAGCCCCCCACCTTCCCAGAGCCCTCCTGGACCCAGAGCTTTTCAGAGGAGCACACAGTATTTAGTTACTGAAAATAAACTGCCGGCCGAACAAATTTCCTCTTCAGAAAACAATGAGTCTACTTAGCAGGAATGGCCAAACCTGTCTCTTCAGACCTAAATCACCAGATGTGAAAAATAAAACACGAAACAGCCTCTCCCAGGTCGTCACCTTGGAAACGGCGTCCGTACAATAGGCTCTGTCCAACCCCCTCCTCATTGATAGACTCCAGGGGCGGGATTCTGTGGAAAGTGGGGAGCTAAGGGAGCCCCCTCAGACGCTCCCCGCTAGGTGGGGGTGGGAGCCCTACAGATGACAGTAGGCGCTTCAAACCTTTTTGCTCACGTGCCCCCACGAAACTTAATTCCATCCCCTCTCACACGCTCTTAGACTGACGGCTGGAATTTTTCGTGGTAAGTTGAACTTTGCATTGCAAGGGAGGTTAATTTCCAGGATATTGTAAATATTAACATTGAAAGATCTCACTTTTTACTTCACTCTCATCATTTGCCAGTGGAATCTGAATAGCGCCGCAATTTGATACACTTAAAGATTACACCCACAAGCTCCTGTTTTAACTGCTTAAACGTCTTCCCTCTCTTTCTCCTCCAACTAGTATTTCCATTTTACTCCCCAATCCCGCCTCCATTTTTGTTCCCATGTGATCTGTTGTGATGCTAGAGAGTCTGTTTATTGAGCACGCTGCCATACTTCTTTGCCACCAACATGGGAATGTAAGTTTAAAGTTTTTTTTTTATTTCTTGTCACCATAAACTTCTGATGAACGGTTTCTTTTTCTGAGTCGTCATTACAATAATCAATGATATACAATTGATCAGAACATAACTCCGCTACAAAATTTTATTGATAATTATTACAGATAACAGGTGGAGCTTTTTTGTGTGTAATTTTCTGGTTCATGTGTCCCAGGGTGAATATGACAGAATGAGGACTCGGCATCCAATATATTCCTTTATAAAAATATACGTATATAGCTATAAATGCTGAGAAAGAGTTGTTGAAATAACTCATTGGGATTAGACGTTTTATTGTAGCATGCCATTCAATTATTTGAAACCCTTCCGAGATTATATACCAAAAACCCCAGAGTGATCTGTCATCAAAAATTATTTTTATTTTTTAATTTTGTTTAAAGTTTATTTATTTTGAGGGGGGTTAGGGGCAGAGAGGAGAGAGAGGGAATCCCAAGCAGTCTCCATTCTGTCAGTACAAAGCCTGACACGGGTCTTTGTATGAACCCGCTAACTGTGAGATCATGACCTCGGCTAAAGAGTCGGACACCGACTGAGCCACCCAGGTGCCCCCAGAAATTATTTTAATCCTCGGTCAATTCTTAGTTGTCCCTTTATCTGGTGCCTGAGGGTTTTAGGCTCCAGGCACGTCCCCACCTTGGACTGCAGTTGGGAGAAGTGCACGTGCCTTTCTGAAGCTCTGGGTAGGTCTGTTTAGGGAAGTGTTTGTGCAGGACGTGAAGATCTGGAAATCAATTTCTCAGACATCTCTGACCCACAGAGCTCTTGGCAAACCGCAGGTGCTCCCCCAGCTGGAAGATCACTGGTCTCCGGGACCCTCCATGAGCTGATTCCTGTTTATCCCCCAGCCCTGTTCTCGCCTCATCCCTGACATATGGGCTAGGTGTCCTCTGCCTCTTTGTCCTCATCTCCCCGGCCTCAGTGTGGCCCCATCCTGGCCTCTCCTCTGGTTGCCGGCCTCCTTGTCGTCTCCCCGGCTAGACTGAGGGAGCCCCCAGAGTGCAGGACTGTCTTGTTTACTCTAACCCCAGTGCCTAGCACGGGCCTGGCCGGGAGTGGGGACCAAAGCTCTGGGATGATGATGGTCACAGGTGGACACAGGCTTCCACAGTGCCTCAGGAAGGCTGCTGCCCTGGCCCTGCCCACCTGTCCGTCTCTCCTCACCTGCCACCACCCCCCCCCCCAACCTCAGGTGTTCCTGTCCCACTGGCTTTGAAGGACCGACCTGTGAGGTGAATACGGACGACTGTGTGGAGCACACATGTGCCAATGGGGGCACCTGTGTGGATGGCGTGGGCAACTACACCTGCCAGTGCCCCCTGCAGTATGCGGGTAAGTGTGGTGGAGTTTTGGCATCTGTGGGGAGAGGTGGGCAGGTGTGCCTGCCCTGAGCCCCGTTCCTGTGGGCAGGAGGGCTGGGGCCCTCCCTCAGTGTCTACAGGAGGTTTCTGCCGGGCCAGCTGCCTGGCAGAGATTGGGGCAGCTTCTCTCCTGCCTCTTCCTCGTTCTTTCCCCAGGAAGGGCCTGTGAGCAGCTGGTGGACTTCTGTTCTCCAGATTTGAACCCGTGTCAGCACGGAGCCCAGTGCGTGGGTACTCCAGATGGGCCAAGGTGAGTGTTGCCCATTTCCAGGGCCAGGCAAGGGCATGGGCCTTGAAGTCCCCTCCCCTCTGGTCTCCCCATTCTGTTTCTTTACTTTGTCAAGTGAGTTCGGTCTCAGCTTTACGAGGGTTCAGGGTGGTGGCGGCCGCAGCTTTGGTCAGACAGACCTGGGTTTACAGCGTGACGCTGAATGGATGCCTTGGCCGCCTGAGCCTATTTTCTCGTCTGCAAACTGGGCACCCGGTGTCTTCCTCGTGGGGTGGTTGTAAGGGTCAGATGAGCAAATGCACAGAAAGCACTTAGCTCCAAGTCTGACATCTGATAAGTGTGCCATAAATGGCTGTTATCTTCCCAGATCCACAATTTCTCATCCCCAATTACAAAATGCACAAAACCCTGAAGATCAAAAGTCCGTTTGATAGCAAAATCTGGCCTGACCTGAACGTATCTGGTAATAAAACCGGACGTACAGTGACACGAGGCTACTTATAGTCACTCTTCTTGCTGCAGAAATGTGAGTGTGTGTAATTAAGGGGCTGCCCCAGATCCCGTTACGTGTTACATAATGCTTTAGGCATTGTGTCACCTTTCCAAACCCCAAAAGATTCTGAATTTCAAAATCTATCTAGCCCCGGGAGGTTTGCATAAGGGGTCGTTGACCGTTGTCACCGTCGTTGTTACTGGCATATATGGAAGTGCATTGTCACCTGAAGACCACATCAAGGTCATGGATTTTAAAAATGTTTCCATCTGCAGTTTTGCAAACAGAGTCCCATTTTGGGAAGCCCGTTCCACTGGTCAGGACAAAACAGATGGTCAGGGTTGAGGCCTGTGGCTGAGGGACCCAACCCCAGCCACTCAGGCCAGGGTCAGGGGTGGAGTCTCTCAGGAAGCCCACTGTCCAGCAGGAGCCGCCCAAGGACAGTGGCAGGAAGCAAGAGACCGGGGTTATTGAGGTCCAGCCTGAGACTGAGGGGTGCATGGGAGACCCCACCCAAATGCCGCCCAGACGCTGCACTTGTGGGGTGCCGCTGGGGGGTGGGGTTGCCGTGGCAGAGGGGCAGTGGCAGCTCGAGGGGTGTGGCTGCCGCTCAGAGGGGCTGGGCCTCAGACATAGAATAAAACAGGACTGCACGCGGTCCCTCGCCCTGTGCTGGGAAATGAGCAGAGAGCAGTTGTGCGGTGCCTGTCCTCGCCCTCCTGTTTTTGCGGGCGGGTGTAAGTAGCTCCACTGTGCCTGCAGCTCGGCGGGTATTCAGGCCCCGAATGACCGAGGGAGCGAATGTAAAGGAGCAGCACATTTTCCAGACTGCAGCCCCAGACCCCGTAGCGCATTGCGATGAATAGGGTGGGTCAAGAGTACCGTGAAAAACTAACATTGAGAAGCAACATGCCATTTTACGTAGTAAGGAAAAGTATTGTGGCGTGAAAGCAGCTTGAGGGGTGCGTGCGTGTGCGTGCTCGCTGGGGTAGGAAGGTGTCGCTTGCAGCCTGGAAAACGGGGAATGAATAAAAACATCCAGGCGGGGGTACCTGCCCTCCAGGTTGCGTGGTTGAACCGTGGAGTTTGCAGTTTAAAGAGTTTCCAACAGGGAATCTCTTGATGATAGCTGGGGATGCTTCCTGGAGGAGGTGAGGTTATTGGCCAGGCTGGACTGGGGCAGGGAGAGAGGAGGGGGATGTTCCAGAATCAATAGGCGTGAAGGTGGGGAAGTGCTGTTGGGTGGGATGGGGGTTGCTGCCAGTGGAGACCAGTCTGACCACAGGGTGGGCCCGATGTGGGGGGAGCAGGCCAGGGGGCATCTTGCGAGGCTGTGACTGAAAAGTAGGTGGAGGAGTGCGCTCCTGATTTGATAGGCAAATGGTTGACCCCCAGGTCACCGAGGCGGGGGCTGGGCTCGAATCGCTGAGAGGAGGCACCAGCCCTGCAGAGGGAGGGCCAGGAGGCTGGTCCAGTGGAGCTGGGGAGGCTGGAGAAGAGGGCACGATGAGCCCCAGGATTCAGGGCCTTGTGCTGGGGAGCAGCTGGGCAGGTCGAGAAGGGACTGAAGTTTGGCCTCGGTTGTGTGGTCAGTGGCCAGGGTGGGTCTTCCGTGACCGGATCCCCATCTCCTCGTGCCCCTCGGTGTCCATCCTCCCAGCCCGGAAGCTGCTGTCACTCAGAAGCCCACACAAGCTCCTTTCTTGTGCCAGAAAAGCGTACCAGGACGGGCTGGGGGCATCTTTCTCTCCAGAGCTCTGCTTGATCTCCTGGGTGTCCCACAGACGCGCAGGCCTTGAGGTTCTCTGTCACGTACACACAGCCCCTGGGCCCTGCGGGCTCCCGGCTGAGTGAGGGACTGATCCCCCCTCGCCCCCAGGTGTGAGTGCGCATCAGGTTATGCAGGTAACAACTGCAGTGAGAACCAGGATGACTGCAGGGACCACCGCTGCCAGCATGGGGCCCGGTGTGTGGATGGAGTCAACAGCTACTCTTGCCTCTGTGCTGAAGGCTACAGGTGAGTGGTCCCGCTTACCCCGAGTGACTGAGGCCTTCTAGCCTCCAGCCGCTGAGCCGGCAGGAGGGAGCCATGGTCAGAGCCTGGAAGTTGGATCCTGGGGTTTTAACCAAGGCTATGCCATCCCTAGCTGTGTGGCCTTGGGGAAGTTACCTAATGACTCGGATCATAGGCACAGGGTCCCTAAACTGGTTGAGGGAGGGGGTGGTGGGTACAGATTACTGGCCAATGCCCACCACATCTTGCCCAGCAAAACCTCTGAAGACACGTCCTAGCGTAAAGGTCATTTACCTTCACAGCCTGACTTCCCTGAAAAGTTGGGGGTGAGGAACACCTACCCTCCTTCTGGCCACCCACCTCCCGTGCTCTGCTTGGGTCTTTTTTTTTCCCCCCCATGGTTTTATTGAGATACAATTCACCCAGCTTCAGTATATAATTCAGTGGCTTGTACTCTATTGTCAGGATTTTGCATGCATTAACCATAATCAATTTTAGAACATTTTCATTACTCCAACAAGAAACTCCATACCTCTTATCTGTCACCCCACCGCCCCCCATCTCAGCTCCAGGCAACCAAGAATCTGATATCTGGCTGTAGAGTTCCTTATCCTGAAGATTTCATATAAATGGAATCATACAATCTGTGGTCCTTTGTGACTGGCTTCTCTCACTTAGCGTCATGTCTTTGAGGTTCATCCATGTGGGAGCATGTATTAGAACTTCATTCCTTTTTGTGGCCAAATAGTATTCCGCTGCATGAATAGACCACACTCGTTTATCCATTCATCCGCTGACAGGCATTTGGGTTATTTCCGCTTTGGGCTGTTGTGAATGCTGACGCTACAGGATGTATGCTGTGTCAGAACTACCTGCCGGAAGTACTGTCCCCTCTTGTATTTGTTTAGTAATTGGAGTCTTCTCTCTTTTGCTCGTGTCTGTTTTTTCTTTTCTGTAAAATAGGCAAGAGTAAAATTTGCTAGCAGACTTGACTGCCATGAGCCACGAGTGCTTCTCAAACTTTAATGTGCACACGATCTTGTTAAGCAGATTTAGGTTTTCCATTTCTGACAAATGCCCAGGTGATAGCTATGATGCTGGTCCAGGGACCACCCCTGTTTCCTACCTTGTCTTCAGTATCCTTCTGGCTTGTTCTCTCGAGGAAAGTGTTCATTAGGAGCATCTTCTGTTGCTTTAAGGGTCCAGTTTCCCAAGATGTTTAGTGATTTCTCTCCAGGACTGTGGGAGAGAAAGATGTTGCCTTGCCCCTTCTTTGACCTGTATCTTTTCCCTCTCAGTGGGCAGTTCTGTGAGACCCCTCCCCGCCCACCTGCCCCCAGAAGCCCCTGCGAGGGGACTGAGTGCCAGAATGGAGCCAACTGTGTGGACCAGGGCAGCGGGCCGGTGTGCCAGTGCCTTCCAGGTTTCGGCGGCCCCGAGTGTGAGAAGTTGCTCAGTGTTAACTTTGTGGATCGGGACACCTACCTGCAGTTCACCGATCTGCAGAACTGGCCACGGGCCAACATCACGCTGCAGGTGCGTGCCCAGGGCGCCAGTCACAGAGGGGAGTCAGGCAGCAGGGGGCCGTGGCCTCAGGTCCGAGCATCAAGCGATATCCTTGCCCAAAACTGGGAGCAACCTGTGTCAGTCAAAACGCCTGGGATGTGGGTCAGGCACATCTGGAAATGTTATCAGGTCACAGAAGCAGTCTCAAGGCAGGGCCAGAAGTGGTCTCCTGGGTGACCGGGTCCTCTCCCACTATCCAGTCTCGCCTACTCCTGAGCTTCAGCCTCGAATGCTGCACACGGGTTTCTCCACGTGGCTAGGACACAGTCAGGGTTGGCTCTGGGCTTGTATCTTTGGCCACCTGTCCCTGGGGCCCTTATTTTGCCATTTCGTGTCTTGAATTTCATCTCAGAACATCAGTGTTTCGAGGGCAAAGAGCGGGTCCCACTGGAATGGCACTGTTTGCTAAACATTTCTTGGGGAGGGAGAGGACAGTGCACGTCACATGATAAAAGTTTGCATCTCCTCTTTGGCCATCTCCCTCTTCCAACAGCTGCATTCCCTACCCTGGCAGCCACTTCTCCTCTCTGTCCTCTTCTTTTCTCCCAGAGCCCCTCAGCCTCCCGACGTGCTCACTATGCTCTCCCCCACTTTATCACCTCTCCTAAGTCTTGCCCATGTACACTGCCTATACTGCAACAACACAGCCCAACTGCTCAGTAAAATAAAATTCACCACACCCTCCCAGCCACTGCCTCAGGCACCTCCTGCTGTCCCCGTCACTGGCCTGTCTTCAGTCCCATTCCCATCCCTGGACCAGTCACTGAGTCCAGCGAAACGGGTGCTATGAGGTGTCCAGCCTGGGCCGTGTGCCAGCCCTGTGTATGAGACCAGGGAGTCAGGCTGTCTTCCAGAAGCAATGGGGGAAGAGGGACAAGGCAGGATCATCGTTTCTACGGCTTCACAGAGGGCTCCCCCCACCAAGGCAACTCCAGCTTTTGCTCACACAGATTCAGAGACAGGTGCTACCTCCTGAGTGGCTCCTTCCAGGTTTGGGTGGTCATGGCTATTAGAGAGCCCTCTTCACCTTGTCCTCTCTGTGGCTCCCAGAGGCCCATAGAACAAGCTACCCTGCATCGATCTGACTTTCCGGGCACATAGTCCTAAGGTCTCTTACCTGCCCCTTCTCGCACGTCGTTTCCAGGCCTCAGCTGGTCTGTCTGCCTTCTCTCTGTGGCCCTGGCCAGCCTGGCAGTGGATGGGATTTGAACCAGGGGCTGCCAGCCTCTGTCAGCATCCCCTTGAGGATGTGTCCCCTGGGCAGCCAGGGGAGGGCAGCTCTACGCACAGCATCCCTCTTCCAAATGTGGATCCCCCATCTGTCCCACCTACCTGTGCCACTGCTGGGTGGGGTGGGGTGGCAGAGAAAGTGCCCTTGCCCATCAGGTCTCCACGGCAGAGGACAACGGGATCCTGCTGTACAATGGGGACAATGACCACATCGCAGTGGAGCTGTACCAGGGTCATGTGCGTGTCAGCTACGACCCAGGCAGCTACCCCAGCTCTGCCATCTACAGGTAAGGCTTCCTCATGCCCACCGCCCTCCCTCAGGGTGTCCCAGGCCAAGAGCAGGTGGTTATCGGGACCTCCAGAACCTGGGCTGCCCGTGTAGGAAGATACAGTATTTGGGCCCATCTTGGAGCTGAGGCTGAGATCGAGGCCTGAGCAGTGGACCGACCCTTCCCTCTCCTACCTCCTCCTCACAAGGGGGTCTGTAGTGGGAAGGGGAGGGGGGATAATTTGGAGACCCCTGCCCCAAACTGCTCACCTTTCCCTGGGGAGTCCCAAGAAGCAGAGCAGGAGGGGCCAGGCCCCAGGCCACCGAGTCCCCATGGTCTCCTCCCTGAGAGATGTTACTCCCTGGAAAGCAGCTGCTGACCAGTGGCGTTTTTGGGGAAGGGCCCAGGCAGGGATGGGCTGAACTGAAGCCAATTCCCTGGGGTGGGGGCACCCCCTCTTCTTCTAGTGCTGAGACGATCAATGACGGGCAGTTCCACACTGTTGAGCTAGTCACCTTTGACCAGATGGTGAATCTCTCCATCGATGGAGGCAGTCCCATGACCATGGACAACTTTGGCAAACACTACACACTAAACAGCGAGGCCCCCCTCTACGTGGGAGGTAAGGACCTGGCCAGGTAGAGGCTGCGGCTGGCTCTCCCCAGGCCTCCCCATCAAGCAATGTGACAGCCATTCCAGGTGGGGCCTCTGTTGCTTTCTGGCCTGTGTCTTGCCAGGACAGCTGGTGCCCAGGCCACCGGATGACAGGGGCATTCCAAGCTGCCAAGGGATTGTCCTTCCTGGCCTGGAGCCCAGGCTGCTGTCAAGCTCAGACCGACCAAGAAGGATAGATGCCTAGGTTAGCCTGGCCTTGGGGGAAGCCTGGAACTTTCCTAGCTCTCTTCCAAAGTGGATACTTTCCCTCTTGTCTTTGGGCCAGAAGGGGCTTGTCAAGCATTCAGGGTCCATCTCAGTCTCGGAGCTGCTGTGAGAGACCCAGGCACCCAGCAGGAGTCTCCGCATCAGCTGGGGACCTCCCAGCTGGCTTTACATGCTTTGCAGGTTAAATGCCCCTGTCGGCCACTCGCCAACATTTCCAGGTCTGAACAAGTCAGGTTTCTGCAACAGTGGGGCTTTCTCAGTGCTGCAGAGGGCCTTGGTGAGACTGCGGGCAGGTGTGAAGGAGAGAGCCCTGGGCTCTACTCCCAACTCTGCTGTTTGTTAGTCGTACAACTTCAGGCAAATCACTGACCACAAGACGGGTTTCAGCTACTCCTCCCTCAAGGGTTGCTGTGATCACCACGACAGCAGGTGACAAAGCAGCATACACCTTGGTTCCAGGCCCAGGTCCTCTGCTGCTTTTGGAATCTTTGGGAGGTGAAAGCTGGTATCCCAGAGGGCGGGAAGGGTGAGGGCAGACTTTAGGTACCCAGAGCTTCCTTTGTCAGCTGGCCACTGCCAAGCCTGGCACCTGTGGGTTCTGGTCATTGAGGGAACAGGCTTTCCTTTTTGTTTTCTGGGAAAGGAGTCTGGACCCTCCAAGGTGGCAAAGGATCTTGGCTCAGGGTTGCAAAGACAGAAAGACGGAGGCCAAGGGTGGGAGGGAACACTGTGGAGATGCCCAGTGGACCGAGGGCGGTAGGGTCAGACATGGTCTGAGCCTGACTCAGCCCAACTCTGCTCGCTCCTACCCACCCAAGGGATGCCAGTGGATGTGAACTCGGCTGCCTTCCGCCTGTGGCAGATCCTCAACGGCACCAGCTTCCACGGTTGCATCCGAAACCTGTACATTAACAACGAATTGCAGGACTTCACCAAGACGCGGATGAAGCCAGGCGTGGTGCCAGGCTGTGAGCCCTGCCGAAAGCTCTACTGCCTGCATGGCATCTGCCAGCCCAATGCCACCCCTGGGCCCGTATGCCATTGTGAGGCCGGCTGGGGGGGCCTACACTGTGACCAGCCAGCCGACGGCCCCTGCCATGGCCACAAGTGAGCCTGAGCTGGGTTCGGGGAGCCCTCACCCCTTGCCCGTCCCTTTCCCCATGCTGAGGGCTGCTGCATAGACTGTATTTTTAACACCCCAAACTGGAACATGTGGCCCAGCACAGGGTTTTTTTTCCATTTTTTCCCCCTAGTTTTCAGTTTTTATTAACAGGAAGAGGTCCCTAGGGATACAGAATCACATTTTTCTCCCTTTGTTTCAGTCTTAGGAATAGGATAACCCCCCCGGATGCCAAAGCTGGGGGTGTGGGTTCCCTGGGATTGGACTGGCTCCAGCCTATTCTCACAGTACCTTTTCTCTGTCCCCTCCAGGTGTGTCCACGGGCAATGTATGCCCCTCGACGCTCTCTCCTACAGCTGCCAGTGCCAGGATGGGTACTCGGGGGCTCTGTGCAACCAGGCTGGGGCACCTGTAGACCCCTGCGGGGGCCTGCAGTGCCTGCATGGCCACTGCCAGGCCTTGGCCACCAAAGGGGCACACTGTGTGTGTGACCCAGGCTTTTCGGGCGAGCTGTGTGAGCAAGGTCAGGGGCCCCCCTCCTGACATGCCCTCTCCAGGGCCCTTCCCCACAACTTGCATTAGTGACTTGACTTTTCCTCCTCCAAACCCTGGCATCCCCTCTGTGCCTCCTCCCCTCTCCTCTCCCACATCTTGGGCTGCTCTTGGGCCGTAGTACCCACTACCCTCTAGGCTCTGACCCCCACCCCCAAATGGTTCGGCTTGCCCTGAAGCCCCCTTATCCAGGGCAAGTGCCCCTTCTGGCTGGGGTCTCTCCTTATCGAAGGGGCTTCCCAGGGGAACAGCTCCTGCACAAACCTCCACATCTTGGCCCCATCACCTTGCGACCCAAGAGCAACAGGAAGTCTGAGGGTTGGGGACTCTTTCCCAGGCCCTCCCTGGCCCGTGTAACCAAGATGTTTCTGCTGGGATTGAGACTGCTGAGGCTAGGCAGAGAGAAGCTGGAGAAGTCCAGAACTCAAGCACCTTCAGGGGACCTTAGGCCCCTGCTCCTGGCAGATTCCTTCTCTATTGTTCTTGCCTCCCCAGTCTCCAGCCTCCTCTTGCACTCTTCCAGCAACTGGGAGCCCACTTACCTGACAGCCTAATCTGTCCTGGAGGGCCCTGGCAGCTAGAAAGTTCTTCCTACTGACTGGCCTATGGGCCCAGAAGGAAGCCTGTGCATGTGCATGTCGGGTGAGATCGGAGGTGGAGTCTAAGCGCTAGAGGACCTGGTCCTTGGATGCGCCTCTCTGCCGCCTCCGGCCTCCCCGGGGCCGACGCTGGCCCATGGGTGTGCCCTGAGGCTTTCTCTTGGTGTCTGTCCTATCCAGAGTCCGAGTGCCGGGGGGACCCTGTCCGGGACTTTCACCAGGTCCAGAGGGGCTATGCCATCTGCCAGACCACGCGCCCGCTGTCGTGGGTGGAGTGCCGGGGCTCATGCCCAGGTCAGGGCTGCTGCCAGGGCCTGCGGCTGAAGCGGAGGAAGTTCACCTTTGAGTGCAGCGACGGGACCTCTTTTGCCGAGGAGGTGGAGAAGCCCACCAAGTGTGGCTGTGCCCTCTGCGAGTAGTGCCAGGCTAGACGGGGAGGGGTGAGGCAGGCGAGAGGGCACGGCTGCAGTGAAGCCGGGTGGCCCGCAGTGGGGTGGGGGTGCGGGCCATCCTGCCTGTTCCTGAGTGGCAGGGCCCTCTGGCCCCACCCCACAGTAATCTCTTGGGGGGTGACCAGGCCGGCAGCTGGGGGTGGGGTGGGTGGGCGTGGCCCGGGCTTTAGGCCGCCCTCTCCGGAAGTGCCTTGCACAAACAGGCGCTTAATAAATATTTGTTGAATGAATGTGTGCTTGAGGTCAGGCCAAGAAGTGCACAGAATGATGACCCTCCCCGCCACCCACCCTGCTTGCCTACTATCTGGGTCTGAAGAAGGGACTGGCCCCTTCCCAAAACAGCCTTTCCCTCTCGCCGGTGGCCCACACTGCCCTCAGAAGCCCCTTGCCCCCTGTCCCCTGCAGATAACTTTGAAGCCTCCCCTGGGGCAGCCAGCCAGGATCTCTGCTTTTTCTGCTGCTGCAGCATCTGCCAGCAGTAGGCCAGGCTGCGCAGGGGAAGGGCCCCCTCCTGCTGGCCGGGAAGGGACTAACCCTTGCCTCCTGGGCTGATGTAGCACTAAAGCCACTGCTCAATGGGGAGTGAGGCTGCGGCTAGAGGAGGGTCCCTTCGGACCAGACCCCTGAATCCTGAAGTTACAAGTTGACCATTGTAGCTTCAAAAATGTCCACTGGGTCTGTTTGGAGTGGCAGTCCCACCAGAGAGGACAGGCGCTGGGGAGGTTCTTGGTTCCAGCAGAATAACCACCACCTCCAGACACTGACCACCAAAGGGGCATTGGTCCTAGGCCTTCCTAGCCCCTAGCCAGCCACAGGATGCTGTCAAGCCATTGGCAGGGGCAAGGGGGTGTGGTCTAGGCTGCTTAGCCAGGGAGGCTTCCCCTCCCACGGAGACTGGGTCCAGACCCCCTCACCGTGCAGGCCAGTAGGGAGCAGTGGTACAGGCACCAGGAAACCTCTGCTGCCTGTCACTCTGGGCAAACGTCTTCCCCATCTATGGTCCTCTGTCTCCTAGCTGTCCCATGGGGAGGTGGTTTGACTGAACATACATATGAGCAACTTAGACCTTCCCACTGTGGCTCCGGAAGGGAGGCTAGAGGAGGTAGAAGATGCATGTTCATGAATCACATCAAGTATTTATGTGCCTAACTGGGCTGGCACTGTGGGTGTTCTGCTCTCACGGACAGATATGAACTAATCGTAGAGCATCACAGGAATGACCGGGATGCCTGGGAAGAGTTGAGCCGAGCGAGGGCTCCGACCACTAGACACTGGCCCCGGCTAGGGCTGCTTACCCCAGGCGTTTGCAAGGAAGGACTCTGCGTTTGAAGAGTCACTGAATATGGGCCATGTGACTACAACTTCCATGCTTCCATGCTTCTCTTCCATGCACAATGAAAACACAGATTATCTTTGAGCTTAAATAGCAAGCTGGCTAGAAGATAGGTCACACTCTCCTGTCCAGATGTCTCCCCAAGAGTGTGCCCCCAGGGGACGCCAGTGGGCAAGAGGAGCAAGCATGTCCCTTTCCTGGCTCCTTCCACCTGCAAACAGAAGACAGGGCTGGGGGAGCCTGCTGGGTGGGGCTGAGGTGGTAGTGCACCTGTGTCCTCAGCCACTGTGGGCGGTGGGAGGAGCTCCTGGTGCTGAGCGGTAGAGGGCTGGAGCCTCCGACAACTGAGGAAGCCTGGCACGCTCCACTACACCAGGACTCTGGCCAGCGAGTTGGAGCCCTGGAAGCCCTGTAATGGGAAGAGGATCCTGCCCTGCCCAACTGCAGAGGCATTTTCATGGCTGGATCTGCTTCTCACCAGGGACCTGGCTCTATTTCCTTGTGGTTCTGAGCAGGGCCACGGCGCCCTTCTCCGTGGACAGCAGCCTGGGCCTCGAGGGCCTTCTCCTAGGGCTGCACGGCATCCCTCTCTTACCTACACTTTCTGGACCACGTGGGACCCTGGAGAGCAGCTCTAGCGCTAGGCAGGTACTGATAATATGGAGGAAAGTTCAAGTGCAGCTGGCACTTACCCCTTCCACGGAAGAGAGGTGTTTGGGCCAACCGACCCCAAGACACTTACCTTCCCGTGGCCACCACAATTCCGCCACTGCCCTGGAGTAGAAGTGGCTTCCTGGGCTTGAGGGGCACTAACCAGCAGCAGCCTCTTCATCTGCGGATGGGTGATGGCTGCCAGAAGTCCTGCTCTCCTGCTCCCGTGGGGTTGGGAGGGCAGACTATGGGGTGTGCGTTTGCAGGGGGTACCCTGTGAGCTGGGTGCCGCTCCTACCCACCCCTCCACAACACCCCGCATCTCAGCCTGGCCCCGCATGCACCCTCAGTGGAGCTGCAAGATTGGGATCCACCACAAGAGTGAGGGCAGCAAGGAGCCACGTGGTATGTCCCAGGATCAACGTTTCCTCAACCACCAACCTGCAAGTTGCTAAGGAACTGGACCACCGCTCATCTCGTCCGTCCACATTTAGGCCCAGGAGAAGGCTCTGGCGAAACCAGCTCCGATTAATCACCTCCACACCTTGTCACCCCTCTGATAAAGACCTTCGTTCACTTTGGTGTCACCACCGGCTGTCTCCATTCAACATGCACCGAAGGGACACAAGCGGGGCAAGTCCTGAAGTTGCTGCTGCTTTGGCAGCACTGCTGGCGACGGTGGCCGGGGCTCCCTGGGAAGGTGTCAGGAATAGGCCGGACTCGTCTCCTCTTTGCCTGCTGTTAGCCTAACCACGAAAGTATCTCTTTATACAGAATACTTAACAGATTCTAATATATATTTGTATTTCATTTTGTTATAGTATTTTTATATGTTAAAGTCAATATCTCGTGTCCCGTTTTGATTTTCAGATGCTGTGTGGTAGTGACACTTTGTTTAGGGGTCTCTGTAGTCTTATCTGGATCACTCTTTTAGAGAGACTGGTTTAGAACAGGCCCGTGAGGGAGCCACACCTGCCCTTTCCCTAGGATTATTCTAGAACATGTTGGATATTGTCTGTTGTCTTCCATGTGAACATGACATTGATTCACTCAGGTTCTGCCTTGTCGATCTCTTTTTCTGCACTAAGGATGAGCCCAGGGCTGCTGACATACAGATTCCCAGGGTTTGAGGGTTTCTGGGCTGCCCACACACTGGCCACAACCCCCCAATGGCTCTCAGAGGCAGCACATGTAGGACACCTGCCCTTGGAACTCTCTGGTCTTCATGAAGTGGCAGAGGAGGTCGGTTCTTCCCAAAGGAGGAAGGGGAGGTCTGTGGGATGGCTTGGTCATAGCTCCCTGGGGATGTGAGTGCAGGGGCAGAGCCTGGCCCTGCACAGCACATGCAGAGATCTGGGCGGGGGAGGGGTCCTCATCCTCATTTCCCCTCAAGTATCTGGAGTCACACCCAGAGTTTGTGAACAGAGTCACATCCACATTTAACCTGGCTCTGAAGGTTTCAGTTCACTGGGGCAACAGATTAGAAAGCAGTACGGTTTCTCAAACTGTCCTGTAAGGTTAACCTGAGTGTCACTAGAAGAGTGGTTCATAGGGATCAGTGGAGAAAGAAAGCAAACACACTTCTACAGTAGTTCTACTATGACTCCAGACTGTAGAATTGCTCTTAGCAATTTTTTAGGATGCATGACCTGAGCATCTAGGTGAAGCCAGGTGCTGGCAGTCGGGCTGGGCAAGGCCCCCACCACCAAGGAGACCCACCTGGTTCTCCTCTGATGCCAGGATCAGAGACTGATTCCCCACTAGATCATGATGATGGTTACACAAGTCATACCTGAACAGCACATGGTCACCTTGAAAGTGGGCGGTGATGGTAACTGCAGTGTCTGCAAAGCAATTAGGGATTTGGGAGGAAATGTAATGAACTGGGTATAAGGAAGAAAATGGGTTAAAATAGGGTTGTAAGCTCAAGTGTCTGGCCAATAGGTTACCTAAGTGAATGGGCACCTGCCCTTCTGGCCCATCATTTGTATTACCACTTCCGATATAGCAGCGGGTAAGAGACCGATTTCCCTACTGTTAAAGAAAAAAGGGACAAATGGCAGCTGACAGTTAGGGACTTCTGGTGACCTTAGAGGCACATTTTCCAATCTACTGAGCTCTACCTGATTCGTACCATGCACTAACTTTATTAGATCTTCATTATGATTTTTAAAAGAGAAGCCAGAAACCAAATTTTATGTAAACCCTCACAGTTCATGTGTACAGATAACTTTTTTAAACACTGGGCTCAATAAAATACAACTGTGAGCCACCAGTTTGCAACCTCTGAATTAAAGGAAAGTAAGTAGCAACTTTAACAGTTAAAAGGAAATCCCCGACCAAGGAAATGAGCATAGCAGGGCTTGGTTGGGGAGTGGAAGCAACAGAAAGAATGACCAGGCTTCCAGCTAGAGTTGCCAAGTTTTCCCGAGATTGGTGCTAAAGCATGTCTATCACCCCTATACTCTGTGCTCTCAGAGCTAATTTTAGAGACGTCCCCTCACCCCAAGCCAGTCAGTCTGCACCTCTCAGGCCATATTCTAGTTATCCTCCCATGGGATGAATATGGGAGGAAAAGAAGTCTATTTTAACCATGAAAACTCCTAATCTGGAACAAGATAAATTCTCCAAATTCAAGTGAACAGAGGTGGGGTTATTTTCACCGGATATAGTTCTGCATGTCAATGGCCACTGTCATGTAACGTATTCAGGAAGACTCCAAAAGGAAATCACTGGCCCACTGGACCCTTACATAAACCCCTCTGAAGCAGAACTGAAAGAATATAGTGAAACAGGTCATGGGGCTAGTAAATGTAAATGCCAACGCTCTGCCCTTCCCCAACATGGGCTACAGACAGCCAGGCAGCCCCCCTTGGCAGCTGTGCGTATCACCCTGGTATTTAACAGTGGCTTACCTGGTTCACCAGGTCCCCCGCCCCCTCAGAATGAAGCACTGGCACCTTTCCAACTCCACCATGGGAATTCCAAGGATTCATCCGCAGTGTTTTCTTTTCCCTGAAGTTAGGCATACCTCACAAAATGGCCTCAGATCTACCAAACAACATTCCCTTATGTGCCAACACTGTGGCCGAGGCAGAAGTATTAGAAGTATTGTCTTTTGGTTCCTTCTGGCAACTGCTCAACTTTGCCACAGGCTACAAGTTGAATCCTGGGCTTCAGTGCATTCTGTTCCCTGTCCAGTAACTACACAAACACACTTTAATATCAAAGAAGTTTAATACGCTGCAATAAAATAAGCGCCTAGAAAAAGCTCATGGAATAGATGTCAATGTTAGAGAAATCCCTCCCACACATCCTCTAGCTCCATACCCCATCCCTCAAAACCAAACAAGAAAATCTGAAACAACAAAGGAAATCCGTCCAAGCTTGGATTTCAGTGAGGGCCCCTTTACCAATAACAAGAACACAGTTTCCTACATGGCCTAATAGGAAAGTAAAACACAGAAGCACAAAAAGTCCACAAGATTTCAATATTTAAGAGACTTGGTACATATTCAAAGTTAAAATAACTCCAACTTTTATAGCTATACATATTGTTTTAAAGCAACTTAATATATTTTTAAATTTCATATATACACTCTCAAAGGTTCTTCAGGTGAGGTATGTAAACATTGTCTAATGAAAAATTTTCAATGTTTCAAACCAACAAATTCACAGCATACATTGAATTTTCATCCATTAAAGACACAGTATTTTCCTACACTCACTAACACAGTGGAAATCCAGGCCCAAGGATACACATCTATCATCCAGATTAACATTTGTAGAACTTCTCAATTCACTGCTTTTGGAAAGACCACCTGCACACAGGTTAGGGGCACACAATTGGTACCGAGAATCCAGAGACTCTCTCCTTAGGCATCTGGATCACTGGCTAAGACTCACAAGACAGCAAAAAGGAGCACATCTGAACAACTACAAGATTGACCTCGGCAATGACAACACTGGGAGGAACCAGAAAGACCTTAAAGGAACGGTAGAGATTCATCTTAGAGCTCCCTGGATCCACAGCCGGATCAGCAGCCCCTGCCCTAATCTCATTCTGAAGGGTCGTGGCCTAAAAAGAATAAAAACCCAACACGGCACCTGAGCTTCAGTTAAATTGCATGGGCCTCCTATGGCCCCCTGGCCCCTGAAAGGCATGAACTCTAGCCTAAAGTAGGACCCTGGGCTGTGCTTTTCATACAGGTTGGGGTTGAATTCCTTACTACCATAATGCATATGGGAAAATAATGCCATGAGTTCACAAAGACGACCACTGCCTGCACACAGGCACTGGCCGATGACCTTGGAGGAGCTCAATTTTGAAAACTACTTGTTCCCTGAGGGTAAACAGCAGGCTTCTATTGAGATTAAGTGAGGCTAATAAAGGGATTATTTATTACAAGGTAATAAACACGTGGGGAGCCTCAGGCCAGAGTTCTATTTTACTCGCACATAATCTACGACGCCCCCTCCCCGCCCTCCCACCACAGTAGTCACCTTCCCAATGACACAATATAGGTCAGTTTCTTTCCTCTTGCTTGCTTTCAGGCTCAGCAGTGGAAAGTTTTATTCTAACGCACCCACTTCAATCTAAAAAAACACTAGTGAAAAATTCCAAACACCGTCATAAATACAAAAGAGAAGACATATTCCAAAAGCCTAAAAAACTACATTATTCTATTAATGGTTATTCGGGTGTGGGGTATTTTTCATAAAGTTTAGGACGGTCACAAGGAGAGGCTGCTAAACAGCTTAGAAACCTGTTGAACTGGACACGCTGGGAGAGGAGGGACTGCCTTCCTTGCTCCCATCTAAACGGCTTAACCCCAGACATTTCAAACCCAGGCACAGAGGAGGATCACAGGAAGTGGGTTTAGCTTTCCAAGGTAGGGCAGATAGACTCAAAGGGCTTTTAACTGTCAATTTAAAATTTTAATGTAAAAAAGTTCTTATGTTCACAGCCAAATGAGCTTTGCCTCGTCTAGATTCTGGAAGCCCTGCAAATTCGTGGAAAAATAGATCAGTTTGCAATCTCTATGCCCAATTTTTGATGTGTCTGGTGCTGGCAGATTTCTCATCCATTGCTAGAGTTGTAGGACATGAAGAAGCGTGCAGACGAACAGAAGCAAAAATTCAAGTACAGCCACCTCTCCGGCAAAGGCAACAGGTCTTAGCAAGAGCTGTTCTACCCCCACCCTATCCTCTGAGACAAGGGCCAACGCAGAGCCCAGAATAAATTGTTATTACCTAGGATCTTATTGCTTATGGGCAACACATCAGAAAGAACACCTGGAAATCTGCTCTGCAGATCTGGGAACTGACCGGTTTATCATATATATATATCATATATATCATATATGTGTATATATATATATATATACACACATATATGATATATATATACACACACATATGAGATATATATATATCTCATATATATATATATATATATATATATATGGCATAACCAGATGAGAAGAGGGGGCAATTAAAGCTTGGATTTGATGTAGCGTTACAGATCAAATGCCCCAAACAGCTCTCAACCTGCTGGTTTTTGTTCTTTCTCCATGTGTGAACTGTGTTATGAAAGGAAGTCCACTGCTCAAAATATAGTCTTCTACAATACTACAATGCAAACCAACATCACTCAGAACATGAATCTGTATACAGCACGTGTAATAAATATTTTTAAAAAACTATTTACAACATTACTTCTTGTGAACATTAGATGAGAGCAAAATTTATTTCCTCCTGCAAAGGTTAAAAAAGTTTTGACGGTCTAGTTCAGTGCTAAATTCCCTGGCACCTAGTTACCCATTCACATTTCATCTTAAAATCAGATTTGCTTACAAATAGTATCTTAGAAAAAACATTCTCCAGCATTGCTGTTCAAGTGTCCTCCTCGTTTGTTAGAAAAGACAAAGGGAGGCCATAAGAAAATATGCAAATTACGGTTCAAGCGAATGAGAACCTCCCCCCACCCCACCCCCACCACATGTCCAGTCCCAAGCTCTCTGCTCTTGGAGCCGTGGTTCTCAGTCCAGCCAGCTGCGGAGAATGAGAGTCACGGCTCAGACAGAGGTGCCCAGGAATGGGGCACAGAGAAGAGGAACACGATCATAAAGCATCCGTTCCGTTAAATCTAGGGGTGCTCTGAATTGCAGACCAAGACTCCTGAGAGGTAAAGCTGCACACACCTTAGAGCAGACGGTCTCCTCCTGTAACCACGGGTGACAGGTGGGGCTGGCCACATCTGCACAGATGTTTGCTGAGACAGGGAGAAGGGGGAGTGCAAGGGGGAAGACAAGGAGGAGGGTGAGGAGAAGGAGGGCTGAGGTGCTCAAGAGTACTGTCAAGGTGCAGAAGGAAACGTGCTTATCTCCCATGGTTAATGAATGTGAATAGGTGTGTGTCTTTCACAAACGTGAGAAAGACTAAAAATACATCTTAATGCTTTCTTTAGGCAACCAGTGGTTTCTCCATAGCCCCACAGGTATGGGTTTGGAGTTCCTTGGGGTTACAACTAAGGCTCGTTTCCATGGACAGGGTGTTGAGTGGACAGTTGGAAGGTATCAACTGCGTATGCAAAAAAAGTGGGCGGCTTGAGGCAAGCCCCGATGCCATGCCTGGCACAGCCGTACCAGTTGTGGGAGACTCACTTTGTTCTGGGATGGGATGACAGTGGGGGGAAACACTCAGATTCCCAATCCACGCTGCGTCTGCCCAGAGTGAGGGTTTTGAGGCGGCACCCTTCTGCCTTCACTGTGTTGTTTGGGGGTTCAATGGATGAGCAAGGTAATTGGGGAGGACAGGTGGCTAGAAAGAACACTTTTTTGGAAAGCCCTTTCGACAGTTAATTTTTCGTTGTTAAAATAAATACTTTGTATAGAAGCATTTGAACAGGAAAATACCACTATTTACAGAGTGAAATAAATTCAACAGTGGTGCATGTAACTGTGTATTACACCGTGTATTTGAAACCACAGTCAAGAACACAGTCTCCTAGAACACTGGTGAAACTGATACCCTTAAGATACAGTGGCCTTAAAACGAATCCCTACCTGTGGTATAAACATACATAATTATGCAGATCTTGTTTGAATGGTATCTTTCCCACAAACTACCTCCCCAGTACTACAGCTTCAGCTGCAAGACAGCATGAGGTGCAGATTATAGAAAACAAGTGGGCTGAAAAAGTTGATAAATTGAAGAGTATTTGGACTCAACGGCTAAATGCTGGAAGGAAAATAAAGGGATGTGAAAAGAAAGATGCTTCTAGTATGACACGTATGTGCTCAGTGACATGCTTGGGAGGTATGGTACTGTCCCAGAGAAGACACCTCCTAGAAGGGGGCTGGGCGGCACAAGCAGAAGAGGGAAGAGAGGAGGGGCCAAGGATGGCTCCTCAAGACGAGCTGAGCCAGGCCAGAGAGCTCGGAACTTCTTCAGACTACAGCTGCTGGTGTGCCAACAAGGGGCCATCAACATGCAGGTGTTCAAGAGAGGGCGGAGGGAGGGCAGGCTGGACTCGGGTTCAAATGGGCACGGGGGTCATTCGTTTAGGTTCACAAGTAGTGACCAGAGCTTGGAGAGTGAGCTTGCAAGTGTACAACAAAGGAAAAAGGGTGCTAGAGGGTGAAAGGGGCACACCTGTTCTGGCCAGGGGAGGCACTGTTCTGGGATTCAGGTTCATTACCAAATCTGTTTGTGGGCAGCACTGCCACAGAGGAGACGTAAAAGACTTTGCACTTCTGGTTTTAACTACTTGTCCTAGTAGATCAGATCACGATTCAACAAACATTCAATCAATGAAGAGGGATCTTTTCTTCTTCTTTAGTGCACAAGCATCACTCAGAAATAACGTGCAACAGCAGCTGTGTGCCGAGATGAACAAGTGAGACCCCCTCAAATCTAAAAGGAAGGATGTGGTGCAGTGCTGGATTATGTGAAAAAATGTTTGTGCCTAGCTGTCCTCATATTTTATCCTGAACGACGTACTGCAAGGGTCAGTAAAGCTTTTTGTAAAGAGCCAAGTGGTGAATATTTTACATTTTAGGCTGTGTCCACTACTATATGGTTTCTGTTCCTTTTTTTTTTTTTTTTTTTTTTTTTTAAATATAATCCTTTAAAAAATAAAAGGTAAAATGCATTCCTCCAACCTCCGGCATACTATAAGACCATGAGCACCTGTTTCATTGTTGTTGCTCTTTCACGGGCAGTCTATACCTTCACGTCCCTTGCCTACTGACCACCTTGCATTAAGTGGGATGGTCTCAGGCCGGTGAGAAAGCCTCTGTGCGTCACAGTGCTTGCCAGGCGGGACTAACTACACAGCCGCCCCTCTAGACAACAAAGCTGAGGGTGTCCCCTAAGCACCGAGTGTATGCCACCAGGGCTCTGGGAAAAGGAAGATCGGACAGACAGGAGGTAATGGAAGGAAACGACCAGCTTTGGCTCAATCCGAAGAGCAAAAGCATGAGCAAGTGCACCCTCTGCAGAAGTGCCCCGGGTGCTTCCCCGGGTCCCCAGCACGACAAGGCAAAGCCCTGCATCAGAAGCGTCATCAGAGAGCTCTGGGTTTCTGCTTGAGTGTGACTTATTATCTCTAAAGGAAAGAGGTCAGACCTTCAAGTCTTCCAATATGTCCACTGTAGAACAAGTAGTCAACTGTTCTGACATTTCACGGAATGAACTGAAGGTTGCCTCAAAAGGCTTTTCATAATTCTGCTTGTTTTAAATGCAATAATCTTTTTATCTTCATTTTTTTCCCTGAAAAAGGATTTGGGAGCAAGCCCAGGGAAGAATACTTACTGCTGGGGTGTGAGGACTGCCTTGCTGATGTGATTATAGACCTGATTTTATACTCACAGAAAAATTTCCAGTATTTCAGTGGGTATCAAGCAATAAGAAGACAAAAATTAATAGCTGAGAAGTCAAAACGATAACTGTCTGTTTCAAAATAACCGAAATAATCAGTGTTCTGGGGCCACTGACAGAAATTTTTTCACTGGCATGACATTCAACTTCCTTTGGGAAAAAACCAGTATGGAAGCTTATCCTTGAGTTCTGGGGGACGGGGAAGACCAACAGCCTGGAAGCTGACTGGATTTGATCCAAAGATATAATGTACAACTTCTCAGTCACACTCAGGTTACATAATATGCCCCAATTTTCTATTCTTACCTAAAAGCACGTTCAAAGCCCCTAGTTTTCATTTGCTGGCTTGCCTTTAATAAAATAATTTTGAAAGGAAAGTATATGACTAAAAAAATATCAGTGCTGATGCATTTTTATTTTCCTAGAAGCTGGCCCAAAATATTACATAATAAATACCTTGGGTTAGTGACTGGACTTTGTTTTCCCTTCTGTGAAAAGGCTTTTTCCGTATCTAAATATGTAAATGAGAATACCACAGTATTCTCAACTAATTTTGAGAAAAACCAAATCTTGGCTTACCTTAGGAACAAACAAGACGTGAGGCCGGAGTCAAGTCTATGATAAAGGCTGAGTGAAATGAGAGGCCAGGCCACATTTACAATTCTGAAGCCCTGTTTGCTCACGGGGTCTGACTCTTGAGGCTAACGGTGGCCTCACTGTGGCTGTAGTGACGGGCGGTTCTAAGAAGGAAGGTGTGAGGCTACGGCGGCTCACGAGTCAGGAGATGGCAGTCAGTGTGCTATAGCAATATACCGTGTCTCCTCTGTAGCAAGAGAAAATAAAGAAGTGTAAAAAGAAGAACAAAACTGAGGTAAGATAAGGGGGAAAAGAAGAAGAGGACAGAGAGGAGGGGAGGACAAAGAAAGGAGAAGATCAATCAGGCAAAATTTGTTAGTGAAAAAGGATTATTTTCTTAAGCAAGGAGGGTCAACAAACTTTTTCTGAAAGGTCCAGACGGTAAATCCTTTAGGCTTTGCAGGCCCTTGGTCTCTGCTATAAATATGATACTCTGCTGGAAAGCTGACAAGGAAAATACACGAACAAATGGGCATGGCTATGTTCCAATAAACTTTTATTTACAAAAGAGTGACCAGCCCATATTCTGCAGACCCTTGATCCTCTGTAAGCCAAATGACAGTTTGTGCGGGCTGACAGAAAACCAATAGGAACGGGTGTGGCTCCCCGGCCTAGCACCCCGGGAAATTCCAATACAGTCCCTGGTGCGGTGACAAGCCACCAGCCTTGCTGATGGTGGTACTTACAGAATCTCCGACCTGCATCATGTAGCATGCTGTCTTTCCCACTTAGCTCTCGGGTCCTTCAATCAGCAGGAATGCTGCCCATAGAGGGGGGGTGACAGCTTCAGCCCTCACCACGAATCCACCACAAGGCAGGAAAGAGACCAAACCTCAGTTCAAAGCAACAGTCTTGAAGTGATGTGTTTCACTGATGTCCTATCTGAACAGCATGTGATGCACAGAGGAGCCCCTCAGAAGCAGCACCTATGAAGAGACGAGGACCTGCACCTCTCCTAGCCGCACTACTGCAAGGATGAAACCCACAGTCCAAGATTACTGTTTTTAGATAAGGCTTGTGTAAAAATCTTTAATGAAGTACAGATGCAACAGAATTAGCCTAAGGGATCCAAGGGACTAGCAACTGCAGATGAACACACACCAGTGACATTCCAATGCGGGAAGCCTTAAGAGCAGACTAAACGTTCACTGCCTTCCTGCTGTGCTGCAAGATTGCTATGAGGGAGGCTCTGGACCCTGACTGGGGAGCAGTTTCCATGTTGTCCTCCCAAACCCAGGGAGCCTGAAGGGCTAGAAAATGGGGGACAGAAAATGGGTCTCCTGAAGAGGGCCCAGCTCTGGGGAGCTATGAGAGCTTCAGTCATTGCTCCGCAGGCATCCTGCAGCTCTCCCAGAAGCTCAGAGGTAATACTGGCGTTCTCAGGTTATCAACTTCAGCTCCAACACTGGGACAGTCAGAGTATAGGCCCAGGAGCAGAGTTTTCTTTTTTCTTAATTTGGAATCTGGAATGTGGGACAGATTGCCTTTGCATCTAGTGGCAAGCCATACTGTGAAGATGGCTATAAAAAGGAGGTCTTTGTGAGACAGGGGAAACAAGGGGGAACTTGAGTCAATTCCAAGTCTGGCTTGGAGGTGTCTAGGAGACAGGTTTGCCAGCATCGGCTGTAAGAGTAAAAGGGTGTTCCAGAGGCAGCCCTCACTCAAGTTTGTTTGTTTGTTTTCCTTTCTTCTATTAGCAAAATTAACTGAATCAGCAAAAATGAGATTCAACAAATATAAAAATAATTCTAAGCTTTTAAGTGTTCTAATTATGTAGAATCCCAGTCTATTTAAATGCAGTTACTACTATAAAGTGTAAGTTGATTTTAAAGATGAGCCACTGCAGTGTATAAAAAAAGGCATACACGTGCATACCTTTCGCCAAATGCCGCCTAAGACGGGAGAAAAGGCTATTATCTTGAAGTAAGCTTTTTAAAATGAAAAAGCACTTAGAAAAGTAATGGAATGGATGACAGACCCGAAACTGGAAGAGTTCCACCCACTCACACTGCCTCACACCTCTCCCTAAGTTAATCCAAGCACCGCTACAATGCAGTCTACGTGCAGCTAAGGGGGGCACCTTGAGTATATGCACAGGAGTCCACACATGTCACATTGGCAGACCTCAGCTGGTTAAGTCACCACAAAAACAGTATCCAGTGACGACTATATGAAAATATTTTTTTTAACTTTAAAACCACTTTTAAAAGATTAACCAAACCTACTCAAAAACATACTAATGCTTCTGTGCAACTTAATGCTGAGAAAGGGCTGCCAACATACACACTCAGCAGTTTCATTAATATAGGTAGCTCTTGAATGGCCAAAGTCAAAGATATTAAAAAGAAAAAAAGAGACTCATGGGATAGGAGACATTGGAAAAAAAAAAAAAGTCAAGGCTTCACTGAAGATAGTAAGCTTCCCTACCTATGAAATTCAATGCAATTTTCAATTTCCCATGAATCACATGCTTTTCTCCAGTCCTATCCAGTCATCAGAAGTTTCCATTATATACAGCAAGCTTTTCACAGAATGGGTAGAAGGCCGGTTTTATCATGATTTGGCTGAACTATACATGAAAAAAGTCCACCCGGGTTTACCTAAACAGATCTGAACAATCTAAATGGAAAACTTTTAGTAAAACAGACAGGGTGGCACCTGTCCACACAAGCCTACTTCTGTGACGGAGCATGTTAGAGAAGTTGGCTGAAGCTTTAACAACCAAGCCTTTTTTGTAGAGTGGCCCAGTGGAAATGTGGAAGTCACACTGTGTTATAATGGAGCAATGTTACAGGCATCAAGGGAAAGCCCATGCAACCACCTCAGGTGTCACTCAGGAAAGGCAAACAACATTAGTTAAAACACCGCAGCTCTCAATTCTGAGCCATGGAATAGAGCCTGACATGATAGAGGCGGGAGTGATACCACAAGCATTAACTACCAGTATGGCACTAACCAATTAGAATGCTAACACCCACTCTAACCATGTACGTTCACACTGGAGCACACCAGCTGAACGTCAGCTCCAGGTGGGGGGAGCGCTGCAGGCCTACTATGAGACGGGGCTGCTTCCTCCAACAGCAAAGTTGCTCTGAACTTTACATAACTCTGTGCTGTTTAGACCTTTCTGAGCCTCATGCCAAACTGGTTTTGGGGATACTCACAGAGACCCTGGGCCACATTTAAACCATCTGGCCTGTGCTAATTACCCAGCTCATGAACGAACGCCCTAGCACGCTGCATGGCGACAAAGAATCTTACTGCAGAACCGGGGCTGGGAGACATCTGTGGCTAATAACCACAGGCAAATGCACATGCACAAACTCTTAAACTTTTCTATTACTGGAAATAACAACCTGGTTTTCTTTGAATATGGAAGTATTCGGGGTAAGAAAGAATATTAGAACAGTCACTCTTATCCTAATTGTCAAGTTACAGTTACAAGATGAAAAAAAAAAGCCTACATTTTTTCCCCCAAAGTCAGAAGAAAACCTCGTTAGAGTGCTAGCAAGCTTGCAAGGCCAAAAATGAAAAGGATGGCAAGAATCAGTAATGCAAATCACTTGGGGGATGTAAATAATTTTGAGAGGTCATAACCCAATATTAACACCATGTGACACATCTTCTGTCCCATGGGCACATAATTTAGAATACATTTTTTCAAATGACAAAGGATCAAAAGTGAGAGAAGTGACCAATAATGAACAGAATATGAATTTTTAAAAAGGGGTAACAGAAATATTCATCTTTTATAATAATAATAATTTCCCTCTGCATTCTCTACATACCATAAAGGTGATTTGGTTTAGCTTTCGAGAATCATTGAAACAAACAAACAAGACAGAGAGGGAAGTTCACTGCTAGGGTTTGCAAAGAGGAGTGTCTGTTCAGGTACAGACACTGCAGGGTGGCTGCTGAAAAGCTACTTTTATGTGCATGATGGTGGTCTTCTCGGCTACAGTACAAGTGCTTGTGCATCAAGTATAAAATACAAGCCTTTAATCACATAGATCAGCTTTTTAGCTTTTGTAAATTTAAAAACAAAAAGGATAAATAAGGCACTGTACTTTTAAAAACTAAAACTGCTTGGTTCCAAGTTTAAAACCCAAGGAACAACCAGAATATAATATATAACTTCCCTTACTCAGCCTCAGAGAAAGACTCTGCAAGTTCCCTTCTCCATCTGAGATACATTTTTCTGACATCTTAAATTGTGATGTTCTCCATTAACTGCAGATTTGAAAGGCTGGATAAGCTTATAAAAGCAGGTTTAGTTAATGCAAAACGAAGGGTTACTTCTGTAGGACAGTTTAACTCTCGGCTACCAGCCTGGCGATCACTTTGCGTCCAGCCGTCTCCGTTTGCCATGGGAAGAGTCCAGCTTTGCCTTCAGCTTTCGCTTTCTCTGGGCCGCACTGCTCTCTGGGGTTTTTGTCAAGGGTCTGGCCCGAGCCTTTCCACTGCTTTGCTTCCTGTTGGTGGCTTTCTGTGGCCTTGAAGAGGATTCACCTGCCCCCTTTTGCTTTGCAGGTTTCGTCACTGTGTCTGAGGCGGCTGGCTGAGTGGGTCTTTTGTTTGTATTTTCTTTTTCCCTCCTGGAGGGAGGGCAGTTCTTCCCAGGGGACTTTTTGGGGATCTTCACTTTATTCTCTTTCAAGGATGTCTTTTTGGGCAGTTGGCTGATTCTGTCCCTTGCAGCTGGCTTCTTGGCAGCAGGGGTTTTGGTGGATCCATCACTATGCTTTTCTTTGCTGGCTTTGACCGCAGGTCCCTTGTCCTTCCTGTCCTGAGCGGTGCCGCTTTCTGTCCTCTTGCGTTTATTCTGCACTTCGGCTTTCGGCAAGATTTCAGACATCTGCTTCCCCTTCCTTCCCTTCATTCCATCAGTACTCTTGGGCTTAATGGGAAACCCATCTGCATCCACTTGCAGGGCAAGCTTGGGGGACATCAGAGGGTTGATGCATACACTCTTACAACTCTGTTTACTCTCCACAGCCTGTCCAAATGGGCTCTCCCTTTTCTCGTTCTTGATCAAACATTGCTGGGCTCTGAGCTTTCCTCGAATATTGGAGTATTTTCTGAGGATCCGAGTACTGGCTGGGGTAGGTGAATTTGTGGGAGGATGGCTATTTCTACCTTCCTTGACTTCCTCTACAGTGTCTTCAGAATTGGGGCTGAGGCTGACATCACTGCCATCCTCTGGCTCCACTTGGTCAGGATTCTCTCGAAATTTAGCCCAGAGCTTCTGTGTTTTCCAATTGTTTCTAGCAGGAGTAGCTCCAGGAAATTTCTTCAAGTGTTTTTTCAAGCGTTCAGCCTGTAGTGAACTGGGGTACAGGCTGGAAGGAGAGTATTTCTGAAGAGGATGCTTGACAGGGGGGATGTCTCCTGGAAGACGAGTGTTGAGCTTCTTCACGATAACCAGAGACCGGGTTTCAGTTGTCTCTAAGAACCATTTGCAAACATTAGATAACTTAAAGTTTGTCATAAACAGCATCTGAACAGGAGAAAACTTTTGAACCTCCAACGAACCCCTACATTTCCGTGACCTTTTTTTGCTTTTCCAAATCTCCTTTAGTTTATCTGACTTGTTCCTTGATCTTGGCGTTGGCTGGGCTTCCTTTTCCAACTGGATCCAACCTTTCTGGACTCTCATGTACTGGGCATTGAAGCTGGCAATAAGCTCTTGGTTCTCTTCCTCTGCACACCATTCCACAAACTTTGGCTGGTCATCTACCACTGTGTCCACATCATCCTCATGTAAGGGATCTCCACTCTCTGAAGCTTCCTTTTCCTTTGGCATTGGGTTTCCCTGTGTTGCTTCCTTTTCTGAAGTCACTTTTGCAGTGTCCAAGGAGTCCAGAGAATGAGTATGTCTTAGGTTGTAAGTTGAAGAGGTCAGTCTTGTAAGCCTCGGGACGCACTGTGGGGGCCCGGCCGCATCACCACTTCCACTATTTGACAAGCCACGTGCACTGGATGGCACATCGCTCTGGTCACCTTTATGCTGGGTGTTTGCACTGCCAACCTCATTTACAACCTCCTCCGTATCGTGTGCAGGAATTGGTTCTGGCTTCTCTTTTGATTGTTCTGGGAAAGTACATGGAATATTTTCTGAGGGAGCATGAGCATTTTTCTCACCCAGCTTAGACTGAACATAGATTTCCAGTCTTTCTCCAGGCAGGGTCTGGCCTACTGTGGTTATGGGATCACCGTGGGGGAAAATACCTCCTTCTTCCCCTTTGACCTCTTTAGCCAGCATGTTTTTAAAAGTCTGCCTGGTGATGATCCCACCTTCTTTGCCCTCCTGCTCGGCATCTTTCTCAGAGGGCTTTTCATGGACCTCTGGGTTTTCAGTGTCCTCCAAAGCTTTTGTATGGAAACCGTCAGCCAGAAGACTCTCAGGTGTTGTCTCACCAGGGCACCCTTCCTTTTTAGAACGTTTCATAACAGGATTTTTGGAAACCTTGATCTCAGGACTAGCAGAGGAAGAATCTGAACTTTGACTTCTTAGGCACCTATCAGCAGAAGAGGGATCAGAAAGCTGACTTCTTAGGCACCTGTCAGAGGCCTCAGGGAGTTTTTTAACTTTTTTCTTCTTGTCCAGATTCTCTTCGGGTGAGTCAATGTTTTGATCACACATATCTCTTTCTGAAGAATGTTTTACGTTACTGCTCTGTCCCTCTAATTTTCCTGTACCACCTGCTGTCTCACTTTCCTCAATTTCATTGGGGTTTTCATTAGTAAAAGTGCTGCTTTCCTTCAAGAGTGGGTCGGTATCTAGCTCCTGAGTGTCTTCAGTCTCAGCCTCAGTACTGATGCTTTGGTTGTCTTCAGCTTTTCCCAGGCTCAGAGGAGGCTCCAAGCACACTGGAGGACTCTGACTTTCTGAGCAAGGAGGACCTTCCTCTCTACTGACTGTTTCAGGAGAAGAATGAGGCCCGGAAACAACATCTTCATTGCCTCCCTCAGAAGTGCTCTCAATAGAGGAAACCAGGTGACAGTCTTGGGTGACAGTCCCCTCCTTGATTTCCAGCAGTTCGACTGGCTGCTGGTCTCGTTCAGGGGAAGCTATCCCACTTGCTGCGGGAGTTGAGACCATGGAGCTGCCTTCTGGCGTGTCCTCTTTGGGAAGGTGAACAGGGAGAGGTGACACCAGGCTGGAGGCTGTTGTTTCCTTTGACCTAGGAGAGCTGCTCGGATTTGGTTTATTTGTCACGGGGCAAACCTCAGGCTCTTGAGATTCCTTTTCCGAGGAAGCATCTCTGTCTCCTTCCTTAAGGGAGATTATTTCTTTACTAGGTTCTTCGTGGTCATCGTCTCTGGGATGCTGCACATCCACGGCGGGTCCAGGGGCTGAAAGTGTAAGGGTCTGCTTGGGAGTGACCACTGCCTCCGGCTCCAGGGTTGAACAGCTCGCTTTTTCTTGGGAGTGTAAATTTCTGGCCAGTGTGCGAACAGTTGGCAGCTCACAACAATCACCATTGAAAAAGTATCCCCGAGTACTCTTTCTGGCTGTTTTCCGAGAGGATAATATTGATCTTTGATTCTCAAAGTGGCATTCTGTTATTGGCTGACTAATATAAACGACATCACACTGGTTATCATAATCGTTTATCCTCAACCCTGATGCCCTTTTACTTTTCCGAGCTGTCTTAATGGAGGTTGAGATCATCTTGGTTCGTGAATGTCCATTAGATGCTTTGTGTACAGCTGGCATAGGGCTGGGGGCTAACCAACCATCTTTGGAATGATCAAACTGGCCCTTATCACTGGGATGTAAATGATAACTCACCTTATTTCTTCCTAGTGAGTGAAGATGGTTCTCTTGCTTTGGCCTTGAATCTTGTTCACTGGACTCTAACTCCTGGCGCAAAGGTGTTTTTGAGCTACACAGTAAAGCGTTCTCTTTGTCAGCAGTTCTAGGTGAATTCCCCGTAAACCCTGAGTCCCAAGCCTCTTCTGATAAAGCTTTGAATGAATTTCTCTGAGAAATAATACAGCTGTTGCTCTCTTCACTATTCTCAGCTGCCCCTTTTACTGCAATTAGACTTTCTACTAAAGCTGAGCTCTGCATATGGTCTTTACCATCCTCGCGAATTTTCACATTTGTGTCTTGCTCCTGTCCAGTGGTTTGCCCCTCCAAGCTCTTAGAGATGTGGTGGAAGTTTAATGAGGAAGAATTAGATGCAGTGAGGTATCCCAGAGTGGAACTATCCGTTGAACTACCAGAATTAGGTTTAGTGGTTGGAAGTTCAGAGGAATCTTTCTGGGTAACAGCCAAGGCATTCTCTCTCCCATCTACAGACTTTATCTCGGGAGGAGGCTCCTTCAGGGCCTGTTCTGTCACGCGTAGAGGGCTGTGAGAGTCCGATGAGTCTACGAACAAATCTACAGAAGTAGGAGACTTCCTATCGAGACACACAGCATCCTTTTCCTTATGTTTGGTGCCTAGTTGGGCACAGCCGGCACTGCAAGTGGATGCGTCCATTGCTCCAGAATCAGGGTGCAGGTCCTCGGGGCCTGGCTGGGATTCAGTGTACAGATCGTTCAGAACACGAATGAACTGCTTCTGATGATGAGTGCACAGTTTGACCATAAACTTCTCCAGCGGGGACTTCGACTGATTGTTAGAATCTACTGCTAGAGCCTCTGTTGAATTCTCACTAGACAGACAAAGAGAAAGAAGAAATTAGTATGGTCATTCTCCAAAGAAAATTTTTACCCTATGAAATTCACCAGACGTTACTCATGTTGTAAAGAGAATGGACACTCTAAAACTGCTTCTAAGTGCCCAGGTAAATTTGATTCCATAAATGAGGGGTATTTACCTAATTAAAATATAAGGCTAGCCCTGTTATATTCTCAAATTTCAGTAACATCCTTCATACCTTTTAAGAGATCCTTCACAGTTATTTTTATCTTATAGAGAAGAAATATCATTGAAAATAATGTTTTGGAAAATAAAATTTTGGCTACATTAACTCCAGTTGGTCAACATATACTTTTGTTTTAGACCTGGGTATTTCTGTTAAATAATCATTGATTTGTAAGCCCACAACACTGACAAAAACTCAGACGCACTATATTGCAAACCTTAGTTTGGAAATATTTAGGGAAATTATAGTTTTAACATGGTTTCTCAGCATGACTAATTGGTTAGACTTATAATTCTGCAAAGAGTAATACAGGAACCCTTCTGCTCCCTTCCTGGGGCAATAAGAAATAGAGATCAATAATTTCATAATTCAAATACACTGAAAGATGCAATTATAAGCAGCCTACGTTGGCCTCCTACCTTCCTCACGCCCCTCTGGCCTCTGAAGCAGTGTGCTTTTAATGGAAAGAGCACAGATTGTGGAATATGATAAACTCACATTCTACTTCTAGCTCTGACATTTACTATCTACAGACTCTTAGGTAAATTACTTAACGTCTCTGAACCTTGGTTTCCTCATCTGGAGTTGGAACTCAGTATTGATATTTCAAAGGATTGTTGTGAGATGTCAGAAAGCACACACAAAGCACAAAGCACAAAAGAACAGGCGCTCCCCCTTTCTTGACTCAGGGAGATTTTTAAGACCAGGTGGTAAAAAGCTGCTGAAACATGTCTAAATACAAAATAAAACAAAACCAAACTATCGGTCAAATCTGTTGTTTAAACTACTCTTCATGAAGGAAGATTCCACTATGTTTTTATTTTCACAACTAGCAAGACAGCAGTTTTAGTCAGCGGTGCCATGGGTATCTGAAAGGACCTACATGAGACTACAGAATGTAGTCTTCTACATGTCTTAGCAGATGCCTACTTTAAATTTGAAATTGGTCACTGAATTGTGAATAAACCAAGAAAAAAAGATTCTTTCATGCAAACTACATATCAGATAAAGGGTTAGTATCCAAAATCTATAAAGAACTTATCAAATTCAACACCCAAAAAACAAATAATCCAGTGAAGAAATGGGCAAAAGACATGATAGACACTTCTCCAAAGAAGACACCCAGATGGCCAACCAACACATGAAAAAATGCTCAATATCACTCATCATCAGGGAAATACAAATCAAAACCACAATGAGACACCACCTTATACCTGTCAGAATAGCTAATATGAACAACTCAGGCAACAACAGGTGTTGGCAAGGAAAGAGGAAAGAGGATCTCTTTTGCACTGCTGGCGGGAATGCAAACTGGTGCAGCCACTCTAGAATACAATATGGAGGTTCCTCAAAAAATTAAAAATAGAACTACCCTACGACCCGGCAATTGCACTACTATGTATCTATCCAAGGGATACAGGTATGCTCTTTCAAAGGGGCACATGCACCCCAATGTTTATAGAAGCACTATCAACAATAGCCAAAGTATGGAAAGAGCCCAAATGTCCACTGATGGATGAATGGATAAAGAAGATGTGGTGTGTGTGTGTGTGTGTATACACATACATACATATACAGACACACACACACATACATACAATGGAGTATTACTTGGCAATCAAAAAGAATGAAATCATGCCATTTGCAACTACGTGCATGGAACTAGAGGGTTTTATGCTAAGTGAAATTAGTCAGAGAAAGACAAATATCATATGACTTCACTCATAAGAGGACTTTAAGAGACAAAACAGATAAACATAAGGGAAGGGAAACAACAATCATATAAAAACAGGGAGGGGGACAAAACATAAGAGATTCATAAATATGGAGAACAAACAGGCTTACTGGAGGGGTTTGGGGGGGGTGGGCTAAATGAGTAAGGGGGCATTAAGGAATCTACTCCTGAAATCATTGTTGCACTATATGCTAAGTTGGATGTAAACTAAAAAAATAAAAGAAAATAATAAAAAGGGAAAAAAAGATTCAGAAATATTATAACAGGTGCATGGGGATGGCAAACTTAAAATTTTTTTTTAATGTTTAATTTGAGAGAGAGAGCACAAGGGAGCACGTGCATGCTCGAGTGGGGAAGGGGCAGAGAGAGGGAGACACAGAATCTGAAGTAGGTTACAGGCTCCGAGCTGTCAGCACAGAGCCTGATGCAGGGTTCAAACCTACCAACCGTGAGATCATGACCTGAGCTAAAGTCGGACACTTAACCGACTGAGTCACCCAGGTGCCCCGGTGATGGTGAACTTTAAACTATGTGCTGGCAATGGAGCCAAAATCTAACAAAGAAAAGACAAGACAGAAGGCGACTGGAAAACAGCCTCACTGGGCAGTATGCTTATAATATGTGCATTTTCCTGCCTATGTATTGTCCTTCAGTAAAAGTTTCAAAAAGGCAACATCTGAAGGTCAACAGGAAGAAGCTCCTCCTGCTGTATGCGAATGGCAAGTATCTCCTTCCTAAATTTAGAAAAGGGGAGACACCAGTGACACCCTTGGGGGACTGACGGCTAAGTCATTTTCAACTCTCAGACACAATGATACGTACACAGGAGCTTAATACACTCTTCATGCAGCTGCACGCTTTGTAGCTCACAGAGAAATTAGTCCCAGAAGGACCCTTCTGGGACATACCCTGCTGCTATGTCTATCAGACAGTACCAACAGCATAATATGTTGTCACAGGATAGAGCACTGGGAAACAGTGGTGAGTATTCTGCCACTTACTAGTTGTGTAACCTTGGCCAAAACACGTAACCATTTTTGGTCTTAATAGAGCACGTGCCCCCTCTTCCACTTAGGATTAGTGCAGAGGAAAAAACTACAAAGTCATCAGTTACCTTTACTGTCAGCTAATCACATTAAACATACCTCAGTAACAAATAACTCAGAGATGTGCATTAATGCTTTTTTACAACCTAAGGTGAATTTTCTGCATAAAGTTTACACTTCAAGTACCAAACATCTAAAATTTAAAAAATATTTTTGATAGAAGTCTTTTAAAAATTATATCCTCCTCTGAACACAATTTCTTCTTTCTTAATGACTCAGGGGGGTTATCATGGGCACTATTATTAAAGTTGAGCCATTACTTTTATTATACTGAACTAAAATACATTGATAGCTTTAGGGGCTACTCAATTAAGTAAATCTGACTGCCTTAATATGAAAAAGTCACGTTGGCAGTCTGTATGTTACTAAAATCTTTCTTTTTATTGGCTTCCAGATAGTAGCTGTGGCTCGAAGCTCTACTTTTACCTTCAAGAGTGTTTCTGCCTGACAGCTGAGGAACCACATCTCAAGTGCTAGACTGGTCCTTTAAGTAAAAATAAACAGGCTCTGAAATGATGTTTTCAGGAACAGTTTAAGTAAAGTACATGGATTTTCTAACAACTTCAACTGCTCAGAGGACTTTATTTCTCAGTTTTTGGTTTTTGGAGGTGTTCCTGATGTTACTGAAATAAGTGCCTACAAATAAGTGGGATATCACTGCCTTTTCAATGCATAAAAATATATTCTCTAAGTGCACTTTAGCAATACATAAAAATGTAAAGGGGGTTGGTCAAGGTTTATGAAAAAAGATTAAGAAATATCATGGCATCTTACTGCAGAGAAAAACTGGAGATAAATTGTTCTCCCCACCTTGAGAAGCACAATCATCATCAAAGTGTGAAAATCTTCTGGACACTGCTCCATGCCTAGGGCTGTGCTCTGGAAGTAGGCTTTAGTATTTGGGGTGAACAATATGCTTAGAGGGGTGCCTGGGTGGGTCAGGTTAAGTGGTCAACTCTGGATTTTGGCTCAGGTCACGGTATTACTTTTCGTGAATTCGAGCCCAGCTGACAGTGTGGAGCCTGCTTGGGATTCTCTCTCTCTGCCCCTCCCTACCTCTCTCCCTCTCTCTCAGAATAAGTAAACAAACAAACAGATTAAAAAACAAAACAAAACCAATATGCTTAGAGATTAATGAAATCAAGAGATACCCAATAAAAGGACAGAGTACTCTGAAGGAAACTGAGAAAGCAATTTTTTCTAAAGTGATGCCCACACAGAATAAAAAACTGAGTAATAATTCATCCACAGGTGAGATCTAACCTCTTTTATGGTTGTGAGACTTGGATCTGCTGCTATCCCATGTTTCAATAGTAGTACTTCAATATTTTAGTTAACCTCAACTAACGTAAACAAGTCTTCCAAAGGGCCATGAAACCAGCCCTGAAACGATGGCTGTGGCAATATGGCTTGTTTAGTCCCCAAAGACAGAACAAATAACTACAGGTAGGTAGGTAGGTAGGTAGGTATCTATTTCACAGCACCACGGCAAGGGGAAGGCGCCTTCAAACCTAAGGCATACTGCAGAAACGTTATCAGTACCTACTGAACTCTAACCCGGAACAGCAACAGAGTACCAGGGTGCTGAAGAACAGCATCGGAGAGGCGGTCACAAGCTATATAGCAACTTTAAGAGGCGCTTACAGCGGTTAGTGGTGGGAAGCTCAGGAGATGAAAAGATTAAAATCGCAAATGGCAGCTTTGCTTAAAAGAAAGAGATATCAACAAAGGGTCATTTGTGTATGTTTCCTGGTAAAAAGACAGGATGAGAGAGAACGTACTGATGAACCACAGGTCATCAGAGCAAGCAATAGGGTGCTCTTTCTCAGTTACATCCTGGGCCATTTCAAAACCATTTCCACTTGGAGTGACTGTATCTTTTCCTGAACTCCAAGCCACAGTGGTTTGTAAATACATTGGCAATCATAAGAAATCATGTGTATTTATAATTTGTATCCTTTACTGACTTGTCTTTGTCTTAGCTTTCCAAGCAGATGTAAGCTACGTGGGCTACTTGAGATGTAAGCAACTAGGCAGGGATCACATTTTACACTCTTCTGTTTTCTCTTAGCAAAAAAGGAGAGAGAGCATCAAGGATGCTTCCTGGGTTTTAGTCTCAGGCAGCATCATTTAGTGAGATAGGAACACAGGCAATGAAGCTGGGGGCTGGTGACTGTTGGGGTATGTATGTGTCTGATGAGCTCTGTTTTGTACACACTTGAGGTGAGGTGTTAAAGGATTCTGAATCTGAGATGTCTGGAAGGCAAGTGGACCAGCAGCTTCACTTGGATCTGACAACCTTCACATTAATACTAACCTTTGCCCAAGTGTCATTAAATGGCCCTGTTATAATAACTAACTTTATAACTATAGTAATAAAACCACTTTTGACTGCGCCCCTAAATTATCAAGGTTCTTACCTTGTTTTTCTCTAGAAATTTTCTCAATAAGATCTAAGTTTAGATGAATTTTAATTTCAGAGGATTTAAAAAATTTTAAATTAACCTCAACTTCCTGAAGTTTTTAATTCTATCACAATTTTTCATGTTTTCTAACAAAACAAAACAAACAAAAAACAGGTGTTTTTAAAAACTGGGTAGTTTTGCCTGAGTTTTAAACAGCTACTCTTTACCTTTGCTTCCAGTCATTCCATTTTTTCCTACAGTGTTAGGCATTTGACAGAGCCTAAATATGCATTTGCCTTGATTCAGAATACTCTCAGACAGTAAGGAGGTAAACCACAGAGGGGCAAGCTTCTGTCCTGCAGCACTTCCACTCAACTCGACTGAAGGGAAAGCACTATGTTTTAGTTCAGTGATTACGGTCGGAATCACAGTATGTCCTTCACATCTGACTATGTAAGATCTTTAGAAGAACAAGAATTCATCACAGATTTCAAAATCACTTGTTTGATTTCATGTCTCTTCTGCTCAATAACAGAACTCTGTAACAGTTAAGTAAATTATTTATCAGTCAGAAATACCTCACCTCCACTAAAGAGTAGTAAGATCCCAGGGACTAGTAAAAGGAAGGAAGGGCTGTAGAAGAGAGAAACTTGACTTCCAACTCCCTGGATTAGTCCTGAGTTTCTCTCCTGGGAGAGAAATAGCCTGCATGACCTTGACCACTTTGTCTTTCTATCCTCTGCTCAATGCCTAATTCTTAAGGGTGTGGTAAAAGGATAAGATAATATTCATAAAAACTTTGGAAGGCACAGTTTAAGAGTGATGTGTTGTTTCACAACCCTATCTGTAATGATTTACTCAATGATGTTTTTCTAGATCAGAGGTTAGACACAGTTGAACTCGCCTACTTTGTCAATACTACAATACTTAAATTCTCAAAGAAAAGCATTCCTGTGGTTAATGTAAATGGTGGGTCGTCAATGCTTATGTTATTTTAGAGTAAAAGAACAAATAGAGGAGATGTGGCAGACAGCTGAACCGACAATTTTAAGAAGAAATTTTAGAAGAATTTGAGATTGATGGATTCAGGTAGTCTCTCCAGTATCTGCTAACTACCAATAAAACTCGATAGCAAATGCAATTATCAACGATGACCAAAATACATTCTTCTTGACTAAAAAGAGCAATAAAGACACTGAATGATGTCTGGGTGAGAGCTGATCTTAGCAGAAAAAGGTAATCCCGGGAAAACAGAGGGGGAAGAAAATTAGAGACAACACTTGACAGAGTAGACCAAATAAAGAGTTATACTTTTATTTGGCTTGATTCTTCTACTTAAATACAAGAACACATAAAAATGCACCCTGAGTTCCCTTCAAGGCTAAGAACTGTGTTTTTTTGCTAGACAATAATCTAAAATTATGTTCTCTAATTCCTTATCTCTGGTCCTTTGAGCACAGAAAACATAAGTATATTTAAGGGCCTGGATAAGTCTACTGCCAAGTCCTTGCTCTGCACTGGGAATACATCAATCCCTGGCTAGCAGATTATATTTGCTCAATCCGTGTATCTTCCATACTTGGATACAAGAATATTCCAAGGACTATGACAAATTTTACGTGTATATGTGTGTGTGGAGTAGAGAAGGGGCAGCATGGGGTATACAGATTTTCTAAAAGCCATGTACAGTACAGTTGAACATCTAAACTACTGAACAACCAAGTTTTCCTTCCACAGAACTGGACTAGGAGAAACCATAAAAGGGCAGAGTAGACCAAAGTGACAAAGAAACGCTGAGAAATAAAGTTCAGAAGATGACAGAAGAGGAAGTGACCTCTTAAAATCAGGCAGTTTAATACCTGATTTCCATGTAGCTGACATCCAAATTCTCTGAAATAGAATTTAGATGGATTTAGATAGAAAAAGCAATTCTCAAAATTGAGGTTAAGGAGAATGATCACTCCTCAGAGATCAGAACCATGGAGGAGTAGGGGTTTAGGGGTGTGTGTGTGTGTGTGTGTGCGTGCGCGCCTGTGCTTTCAAAACCAGAGCTACCGCTGATGGCAGCGTGGTATCTTGTTCAGGTGTGAAGTGGAAAACAGTTAAGAACTACTGATCTGAAACAAAAGACATGCAATCCCTCTGTAACAGCTAAGGTTATTATGTTCCTAACCAAGTTTACTAGAAGCAGAGCAGAACAAAGGTTCAAAAAATTATGAATGCTCCAAATGGGGGGAAGGAGAGGTGCTTCAGGGGTGCTTACTGAGGACAAAGCCATAGTTTGCTAGCTTTTCTGTATCTCTGGGCTTAGTATCTCTCATAGAGGGCTATTATTCAGAGTAGATCTAAATATTAGATAAGCCTTTTAGGGCTTGTATCTTCTATTTCTTTTCAATTTAACCAGATTGTCAAATTTCTTAAATTACAATAAAAATATAATTATCAAGAAAATCCCTATTTAACATATCTTCACCCATTTTACTATGGGAAAATGTACCCAGGAAGCCAAAATGTAATCAGAAAGTTACTTGGTGAATAGAAGTCAGAGCAAAGGATCATTAAGCACCACATACAGTCCAATGCCTTCATCTCCTCTCTAGGAATGTAGTGAGTTCACAGACACTTCTGTCAAACTATTTACGTCTGATAAAGTTTTTGTTCCCACCAAATTGATTTTTGTTTCTATCACCTCAGGTTAAGACTATGCATGTAAGACCAACTACATTTGGGTGTTAATTTTAAAGAAAAGGAGGGAGGGTTCATAAGCAGTGAAAGACATGGGATTCTGGACTGGATGGCATAGATTAAAAAATAACAGTTCCTGGAAGTGAGGGAAGAAATATCCCTAAGTGATATAACTAAATACTGGTTTGGTGAGAGCACAAACCTAAATTATTAATATAATGAGAACTATAACTAAGAATTCTTAGAAAACACTTTGAAATAGACTTTAACAAATAATATAATAATAGATGAAAAGGATAGACCTCTGCCTTGGGCTGCTTCGAAATGAAAAAAAGTGTGTCACCAGCCTGAGTTAGTAAAGCCAGACTGAAAAGAGATCTGGATCGCAAAAGCATAACTGACATTTTAAAAGGTCAGGATTACATGAGAGCTCATGACAAGCTAGTAGACAGGCCTATTTCTCTTTTTGTTTTTTTAGTCAGGTAAAGGATTAAAATCTATGTTGTTCTTTGGTGAAATTGCCTTTTCATTCCCAATTTAAATGAGCAGGACAATGATGGACTGTAAAAATAGCACTGCTTAAACAGAAAAAGGTGCTCATTCCCCACCTGAGAGAAAATGCACGGTATCATGGGGCTCTTTTAAAGAGAGTTGAGGGGAAAAAAACATCTGTCAAGGCCCAGTAAGGCCAAAGACTGTACATGGCTCCCCTGGCATCCAGACAAGGTTCCCGTTACAACGGGAATATATTTCTTTTGTAATAACAGCAATAACAACAATAACTGTAAACCCAAAACCCACACCACCACCTTCAAGGCAGTGTGTACACACAGGGGGGGTCTAAAGGAGGTGTGGGGAGCTGACACAAATGAAAACAAACAAGAGGACATTTAACAGTTCACATGACAGATCCCAGCAACACAATGTTTTTTCCTCTCCAGAAATAAAGTGATATGTTTTTGACAAATATTCTTAGTTTCTTTGGGGGTGAAAGGAAGAGGGAGACTAGCAGATTATATTTGCTCAATACGCAGTAGATATTTGATAGTATCCCAAGCTTTTCATGATTGCTAGGGAATCTTCTATATCCTAACTTTTCTCATGTTCCTTTGAGGTTCTTAAATCTCTATTCTTGAAACCATACAAATCTATGGGATAAGCCTTAAAAGTGGAAAAGTTCTACTTTTGCTGTCATATAGTAAATCACTTAAAATTGACACAAGGATAGCATTCCTAGGTAGTAGCTAATCATCTAAAGACTCTAGATCACTTTGCAAAATGTAAAACCTTAAAAAAGGATTCCTAGGGTACTTTATACAAAATTTAACGCCATTTATCACTTGTTCACCTCATGAATGTTAGAGGAGGTTTGTAATTTTAAAGTTTAACATATAGAGATAAACAAGCATTTTTAGAGCTACCATTCTGGAGTGCTCTTGGAATTCACTCCTTCATCATTCTCGAACACTTCACCTCTCTGGAAACTCGAGTATACTGATGGAGATGTGCTGGAGTGGGATGAACTAAGCAGAATCATCTGTATATTCAAGGTTTCACTCAGGAATATTGAAGACAAAATGTAACTAACTGTACACACACACACACACCTCACTCCTTACCCTCAGGTCACGTCATTTCTCTTGCTTCCAATACACTATCCAGTTCAACTACCCTGACTCATCTTTCCTTGAAGAACAGTTTAATTCTATGCTCCCTGCCACTAGTTTCTCATTTTAGTTTGCTTCCCATTATCCAGAACTGCCATCTTCTTAAAGTCCAAATCCAACCTGATTTTTTTTTTTTTTAACATAAAATTCTGTCAACTTCCCACTGCTCCTATTCCATGCTTCCTGACACTTTCTCCTGGGGGTCATGTTAGGCATTTCTTACTCTGCTCTCACGGTTTTTATTTTTTTTTATTAAATAGCACTTATGTCGCATGGTAACATAATGGTTGACATGGCTGTCTCCTCCACTGGTTTGTGAACATTCTCTGGGGACAGGACCTAGGTCCTTTTAGTAGAATCAGTAGATTCTCTGCCTAAAACACGGAACTCAGATAATTTCAGGCATAAGTAAGCAATGAATAACGAAATAAATTCCTATGTAATAAAAATAATTTTCCCAAGACATTTTCAAGGGAACTGAAATCAGCATAGGAAGAAAGAAGAAAATGAGCTCAAATCAACAAGGCAGGGAAAGGAAGAAGGGAATTTTGAAGGTCAGACAGTAAAAGGTGTAGGCTCCTAACTGTAAGCCTCCTAACACAGGAGGTTGCTAGTATGCTCTCCAAGGTACCAGAATAACCAGGAGGAAAGGGTATGGTTTACATAATGGCCTTCAAAGCCACTGGAGTTTTGACTGCAAACCAGAAACAGATATACTTTACAAAATGACACAGTCCACTTATCCCAGTTTTCATATGTATGGCATACATTTCAATGAAACAGTATTTACCCTTTATTATATGCCATGCGCTCTCCTTTTCTTTGTATTTCTTTTTTAAATGTTGGTTAGGACCCACTAAACTGATCTTAAAACCGACTAACAATCTCAATCTGTTGATTCAGTTTGAAAAACTGGTCTACACAGACTCACCAATTCCCAGCACCTCACAAGAATCTGCTATCCTGGTTATTTTCTTAATCCATCTTTACCTAGTTAGAGCTACATTGCCAAGTTTTCCTGGCAAAAATGTTTCTAGTCGATTTAATGTTTGCTGGAATGAACATGTCTAAACTGTACGAGCTATGATCTGATTTATGTTTGAAATGCTCAGAACTCCAGTTTGAGAAGAGTGTAACTAAAAATCACTAAATCTTTGACAGAAGATTCCCCAAATTCTTTCACTGGAAAGCGAAAAGTTTGATGATTAAACACATCCGTACACACCCATCCTCACACTCCCACACTTAGCTCTTTACATTTTGTTATTCGAAGCATGTAAAATTTCAAGCTTGACTCTACAAAAAACTCAGTGATGGAAATGCAGATATATTCTACACAGCTTTGTAATTTTTAATCTTAAGCATCTACTTTCTAACAACTTTTATTCTAGTCTTTGAAAAGAAACAAAGAATGACTAATAGTTTGACAATATTCCCCTGGAACAGCACCAAGAAATGCAGAAAATCAGCATTCCAGGTTTTAATCATAGTTCCAAGATTTTATGTATTTGACTAGAGCTAAAATAAGACTGGCTGCCCAGTGTCCCTGTCTACTACAGACTTATCTGCCTCTTTCAAAGTTCTAATCAATACAAATGGCTTCCTCTACAAATTTCAATAGGACTTTCTCACTTTCCTTGCCCCTCACTACGTTACCTCCTGCCAGACGCTCTCACTTTCTTTCTTTTTTGTATCTGCAAAGAGCCCGGCAAAGTACCAAGTATTTAACATACAGAATCTCATGTGAGTCTCACAGCAAATCTCTGAGGCAGGTGGGTAGTACAAGCTTCCTTTTACAGATAAGAAAACTGAAGCTCAGAAAGTCTCAGTAACTTATTCAAGATCACATATGAAAAATGAGAAGTGATGGCACTTTAAACCAGGCCCGTCAAATTCTGTCTCTTGGGAGATTCTCTCCTGTCCTCTTTAGGCCTTACCTACTCTTCAAGATTCACCTCCTCTGGCACCAAATCAACAATGCTTCTATTTAACAATGAATTTATAAGTTTCTAATGTAATCTCTTAACTGGTAATTTCATAATATAGATTTAGTTCTCTTTCTAAAAAAGCAATGTGAGTCTCAAGAGTGAAACTGAATACTTGAGATTTAATTAAAAGTGAATCTAAAAGAAAAAGATCAGCAGATAAAAGCTCTCGTTCGCATTCTGAGGTTGAGTAAAGAGTGCCAAAGTGGGACACACATCAGTGTAATGGTTTGGAGTCATGAGTTATTAGAGGCAACTCATTATGTGAGGACGACAGATCCCTTGAACTCCCCACATTCCATGTTTTTCATTAAAAGAAAAAATGAAAGACTAGAATGGGATGAATCATAGTATTTAATCCGTGGGTCAATCAAAACTTCATATGGTCACAACAGTATGAATATACTTAACACTAAACTGTATACTTAAAATGCTTAAGATGGCAAATTTTGTTAGGTGTCTCTGCCATGGTTAGAAAAAGATCTACTGAATAAATAAAATTTAAAAATACAAAAAGAAGGGTGCCTGGGTGGCTCAGTCAATTGGGTGTCCAATCTCGGCTCAGGTCATGATCTCACAGTTTGTGAGTTTGAGCCCTGCATCAGGCTCTGCACTGACAGTGCTGAGCCTGCTTGGGATTCTCTCTCTCCTTCCCCCCAACTTGCTCTCACACTCTCTCTCAAAACAAGTAAATAAACTTTAAATAAAAAAATAAATAAACTTAAAATAAAATAAAATAGATAAAATAAAAATACAAAAAGAAAAAACCCAAACCAAAAACCTTCACTAACACTTTGAAAATACAGAACATGTTCAGGCCTCGCTCTTACAAACGGATTCAGTGAATCTGGTGTAGAACCCAGGCATCTGCATTCTTAAAAGACAGATTCTAATTGAGACTGATTATATCCAATGAACCCCAAGACTCCTTGTGCTCCAATATTCGAGACAGAACTAGACTGTACACAACAGAAGTAGATTATAAATACTGTAAAATTAACATACCTTATAGTATTTACAAAAGTATCACCACACTCATACAGTTCATAATAAAAACTTGAAAAAATAGACTTGTCTTAAATAAAAAGCATCTAAAATGAGATCCAGATCTATTTGCTTTTCCTTTGGAAAATGCTACAATGCAAAGGGGAGACCTAAGGTTTTTACCTTAGTCTTCAATAAGGGTTGCTATTGTATTTCCCAATGTTAGAACAGATATAATCAGTGTATTTATCTCACATTTAAAAGAAGATTGCATTTTTAATAGACTTAAGAGTTGAAATGAGGCCAAAACAGCATTCAGGCTACCACTCAAACTTTACGCATGAAAACATGAGTGATCCTTCTAGAATACCAAGTTAACAGGAATTTAACGTACCAAATAATCCCTGATCATTTCATACTGCTGACCAAATAAGGTTGGCAAGAGCACAATTAACATCTCACAACTACTAGTCAACAAACCGTAGTAAAGTATTTTCACACACCTACAAAAAGCTCCAGACTCAAGATTTAATACTTATGAATTTTTATATATTTTCACTTATTCCCCAGGTTCTTACTTTCTAAGTTGAGCTCTAACCAAATCATGGCTTAAACTATTAACTACAAACACTGATCAACCTTTCAAAACAATGTTTGCTTTTGAGAACATTTCTTTTCCACCAAACTCTGAAATAAAGTCTTTTTACTCCAATTGTAAATGCAGTTTGATACATTACCATTTCCTCCCCAAACAGCAAAAGTCCAATCACTTTTAAGTTGAATAGGAATAAAATTCTGTGCTAAATACTTGCCACTAGAAACAAATAATGATAAAGGGTACACTCAGAATACAAGAAGTTATCATGTTACTTAATAAATGCTTTCTATTAAAAAAAAAAAGATTTTTCAGTCATTTCAGCGACGAAGTCTAGCACCATATGACTTAGTTACATGTTTTTACATTTCACTACAAATCTCTGGTGACAGAAAAGGACAGTTCTAATGGAAAAAATAACACCTACACAAGTCAGGAAATGGCAGAAAGCTGTACCATTTTCCATTTTTTCCACTTCATTTCCCTTATGCAATCTCCCAGATTCCTACACCTTGAAATTAATTCAGTGACTCTGTGTCTTAACAAAGTATCAACAGAACCAGAAAAGAAATTTCTGGGTTAGAAGTAATAAGTCCTTTCTAAAAATATAATTGGAGAGCCAAATATCAATTTGAAGACAGAATCACTAAAATAAATTTACTTATGAGATGCTAGATTATAATCCTAACTATATTGATCTGGCCACCCGTTTGGAATGGATAATGCCAAGAAACAAGTAGTTGTAACTTTAAAATTTACAAAGAAGTGATAATTAGGTTTCCAGAAAAATGTTCTATAAACATGTGTCATAACTAAGGAGAACAAATGAACCCAATGAGTAAGCCTACAGAACCAACAAAATTGCCAAATTTATAAACATCGGACCAAAAGGCAGAATTAGCCAAAGAAAGAAGACAGAAATGCTATACTAAGGGGCGCTTGGGTGGCTCAGTAGGTTTATCGCCTGACTCTTGATTTCGGTTCAGGTCATGATCTCATGGTTTGTGGGATGGAGCCCCAAGTCAGACTCTGTGCTGACAGCATGAAGCCTGCTTCAGATTCTCTCTCCCTTTCTCTCTGCCCCTCCCCTTAACGTGTGCTTTCCTTCTCAAAATAAATAAACATTAAGGGATGCCTGGGTGGCTCCCTCGGTTGAGTGTCTGACTTCAGCTCAGGTCATGCACGATCTCATGGTTTGTGAGTTTGAGGCCCGCCTCGGGTTTTCTGCTGTCAGCACAGCCCACTTCAAATCCTTTGGTCTCCCTCTCTCTCTACCCCTCCCCCAATCGCACTCACACACGTGCACTTTCTCATAAATAATACTTTAGTAACCATTTCTTTTAAATACTAAAAGATAATCTAAAGCCAACTACCAACAATAGCATCATTTTCAATATAAAATGCCATTAGAAATTATCAGAAATCAATTCAACCTACATGTTGAATTACACATGCTTGAATTACACATGTTGAATCACAAGCTTGAAAAAGCTTTCTCAACCATTTCTCATCTTTATCACTGTAATTCAGTTGTTCCCCTCACCACTTCACAACAGGAATCACTTTATAATACAGAACTGCTTTATACACCTAGTTTCTAAAAACCACAATATAAACGTTGAGCAACATATATGCTATTCGTTATTGGCTCTGATAAAAAGAAATACCAGCATCCTCCCAAAAATCAGAACGTAATAACCTCAACTGATTGATGATGTTACTTTCACACTTGTGCCTCAAGAAAAGAGCAAACAGAACCTAGTAAATCATTATTTTCAGCAAGCAATTCCGGTATAAAGTTTCACTCTAAGAAAATTATGAAAAACCAAGTCCAGCAAGCAGGTCTCATGAAAACATCAAGATATACAGTATCTTGTTTTGTTGAAAAAACTTTTTAAAGTGAATAATCCAAATGAAGAAAACTGAGGCAGGGGAGTATCAAATTAGTAAAGACACAGAGTTAAAGGCAGTGCAGCACCCAACTACTGAAGCATAGTTTTGAAGCAGCAACTTCTAGCTATCTAAGAGATAATCTAGGAAGAATTTACCATAAAAAATTACCAACTTCAATTACCATATACATTTACAGTACACACTGAAATCTTACCCCTTCTGTGGACTTTTTTTTTTTTTTAAAGCAATAAACTCTTAAGAAGTAGAAAACAAGCTTTTAAAACAGCTTTTCACAACAAAATTTATTAGAAGAATAGTGGTTCTGAAAAGTCTAGCATCCAGTGAGAACTACCATACACAACATTACAGCTGGGAATGTTTCTCCAAAATGTCATGGTCAAATAATACAATGGAACCATTAAATCTTACACATGCACGAAAGAACTAGCGCTTTTGACATACAATGCAAAAAAAAGGGGACCACATGGATTAAAGTTTTAAGTACTCATCACATACATTAAGACACAGCTTATTTTAGTCCAGTCAAAAATCAGAACTGCATTAAAAAATTTAATGTAGTGCAATCAAACCAAAAAACTTAATTTGTGATCATAAGTGCTCTACTACATAAACATTGATCATAGCAAGGAACAAAAAGTTCAAATCACACAGTACAAAAAAAAAATCTGTAAATAAATATAAACTACAGTACAAGAGAAATATTAAATTATACAATTCCGTCAAACTGTAAACAGTATATTGAAATGAGGTCCATAAGAGTAAAGGGGGTTCCTGTTTTGTTGCATGACACTTGAACTTCTAGAAATCTGAAAGATGCCATTTTCCGTATCTTCAAAGGCTATGGGTTTTATATATGGAGTTCCTTTTAGATGTAAGATATCAAATATTAAAGCAGAGGAATAATCTATTTTGTTAACCACAGACAGTACTGTAGAAAACAAAAGGAGTCTTAAAGAATAAAGACCTCTAGTAGACAAGTCTTAACATTAAAGATGCAAAGGGCTAAAACACTGGAATTAGAACTTCACATCATTAGAAACTTGTCACTGAGGACTTCAAGGCTACAAAATATACTGACAAAATTGTCTGCAGATATGCAGACCTAGACCTCTGCTAATTTTTTGAAATTACATACTCATGTTACCACACCAACTTTGGCAGAATCACTACTAATAAACTCAGAGCACTCCTGGCCCAACGGTTCCATCACAGTGGCCAGTGCACAGAATTCTCTAAAGACATTGCATAAACTAGAATGTAGAGGTCAGACACCCAAGGACCAGTGCTTGAATTTAGTAGTAGTGTGGTGAAGAAGCAAGAGCCACATCGAGGAGGAACTGCGTCTGTTATAGTTTACAGAAGCAGCAAGGAATGTCATTTAATTGTGCTGGCTTCTAGTGGCATTTAAAAATATACAGTTTAACTGTGTTTATGTGTGTGTGCGTGTGTGTGTGTGTGCGCGTGCGTGAGACATGTGCTGGTTATACATTTATGCACATTGTTTTAAATACACTGTTAACAGGAACCCCCATATTATCTGCTCAGTAGTAATAACTGAATATATAGAATGCCACTATAAGAGTGTGAGGCACCGTGTGCTGGAGAGTTATATGCAGCTTTAAAATCTGTTTGGCTGAGTTATACCTGGATACCTGAACTGAGTTTTTTAAGTTGACATTCATCAAGGATGTGCTACCAGCACGTCGAAATAAAAGCAAAACAGAAAAATACAAGTCACTGTTAGGTTTAAGAATAGCATCAAAGTACCTGAATTGAGTGAGAATAGTGTGTAAACTGTCCCTGAGGGTTTTTAAACAGTGTGTACAAGTTGGATTCCTAAGAACATTAGTTTTATTTAACAGTGTGGACTGATAAAATACCAATGTCTGACAGTTTAAAGTGGAGGTTATAAAGAATTATATGCAAACACTCCAAATGTATAGTTTATACATTTCTTCTCAAAGCAGCAATAAGCTGCTGTAAAGTATACATCCCATCAGAACAAGCAACATGTGGGAGTCAGATAAAGGTTTCTATCTTAGTCTGGTTTTCTGACAGCACAGCATATCAATATCCAATGACTATTATCTTTCCTAGATCAGAATGTAACTAATTTCGACTAGCAATATAGGATTAGACTTTTAATCAAACACTTTGCTATTACATACTAAAATTCCTTAAACTTACTAATGCTGGTATACTAACCTAGGTAATTATCCCCCCCTCATTTTAGAAATATACCCTTCCACAACTTAAAAACATTAAGATCCATTTTCAGTCCTCTGATGTAAAAAGCATGTCAGTGAATTAATATTAAAAATTTACACAGTAAAAAGGCTTGAATTTCAGCCAAAGATTCTAAATACTGCTCATTCCCTGAAGACTTAAAGGGAGAGAGAATCCCTACCCATTTTCCTAGTGATTTTTCTAAAATGGTCTGACACAATTTTTCATGTTGGGGAATTTTCCCCTCATCTCCTCTCAAATTCCAAATTCTTAAGCCTGAAATGCTTAATGAAATGGGAAAAGTGAGGCAATCATTTGGAATTGCTTGTAAAGGTACAGAATGTCGTCTTTTTTTTTTTTTAATAAGACAAGATTTATATAAATGTGATCTGACCCCGTATTATGTAGTTATGCTTTATATTTTTAAATAATCACGCTAATAAAAACTTACAGTACCTAAGACTCTGAAGATAAATTAAGACTTTAGTGTTGTAACAGAAAAAGTGCTGAATTATCCCTTTTCTAGTACTTTAAAACATTTCGGACAAGTGCTTTCCTAGTGACAGTAAAGTTTACTATATACCCTTCCACCAAGCAGGAAAAAAAAGTTACCTGGATGAAAGAAAAGACTTTTAGGAGTGTAGCACTGGGTATTTACCAAATAATAGATGTTGTTTCACTTATTCTGAGGGGGTAAAAATATTCTAGATTGAAATTCTATTTGGCTATTGAATGTTAAAAATCCCTGCTCTACTGTGTCAGTGTCCTGTGTCCAACCCCCCACCCCCCTCCCCCAGTCCCCTTACACACTATCCACTGAGAATCTAATCTCTAAAGAGATTATTTTAAAATTTATGTTTTCAGGACATACCTGAGAAAGGGTGCAATTATGCAGAACAAGGAACCCAAGACTGCACTAATACTGGTTATAGGTTCATAAATTCTTTCCCAAGACAAATCTAAAAAGTCTAAGAGGTATGGATCTTCAAATACGTCTTACTGCTTTAGATTTTTTTGGTATGTGTGTAGGGTCATTTCCAGTGTTGAAAAGATCACCTTGAGTCTGTTCAAAGACAGTTCAAGATGGGGTAAAGAGTTCATTTCCATATTCAAACTATAAAGATTAAATATTATGATTATAATATTTGCTACATCCAATAAATCGAAGATTAACTAAAAGTGCTTGTTTTTCAGCATTTACCAATACAGCTCTAAATGAACTGGAAACCTTAAAATTACCCCCCAAATAGTTGCAGAATTAACTCATGTTTTATTGTCAAATCAACATTAATTAGCCTTGATTCTCATTTTCAAACGATCTAAAAGATTTTTCTGACTATCAAATGAAGGTGGCCCAACTTCACCACGTTATCTATCCTGTGACTCATTGTTAGTATCTTAGTACAGAATCTTTAGCCTCTTCACAAGTCTATATACTTTCCCATTCTACTTCTCACCCCCTCCCCTGATCTCCTTCACAACACTTAGGGCACACAGCTACAGGGCTAATGTCTGCTTCTTCAAAAGGCAACTGTGAGTTTATCTGGGAACAACAGACAGAGGAAATGCAAGGAATTTCCTCTATTTTCCACTCAGTCACCATGTTCACAAATCCTACAAGTCTCAAGGATAGAATGAATCCAAAATGCGAAGAAGACTTTGGAGGTCTGCATTCCTTGTACCAGAATTATACTTTTTCCTTTTCAGTAGAGTCTGAAAGCAATCGACTTTTTAAAAAATCTCCTATATGCCTTAATAGTATCCTAAATGGGCGGTCTGGCTAAAGCCATTAACATTTTTAATAACACTGGCCTGACTGTAGTATGAATGAAGACCTAATTACAATGGAAAGGTAACAAGGAAAACAATTTTTGATACCCTCACGAAGGTCAAAATTTAACCTATAACTTTCAGTGTCTTCTATAAAAGATTAAGTGGAGCAATTCAGTCTATTGCCATATTCTATCACCAATGACAGCAACCTGAATATTCAGAAAAGGGTGGCTCGCAGAGAAACAACTTCTAGCATTTAAAGAAAGAGTAATTACAAAAGCAAAAATATATGGTTTCAAAATTAAATCTACAGGGACAATAGCTGTTAAAGAAAACGGCACCAAACTGTCTCAAAACTGCTGTAACTACTCAAAATAATTTCAGGTTCTGACATTGGGCTGATTCAATATGTTTTATAAAAATAACTAACTGAATACAAGCTTCACTATTATGGGTCAATGAAATGTTAAGAGAATCACAAAGGCTTAGAACCAGGCCTTGCACCATGTGCTTACTTGGGCAGGGGGAGAACACATAACTCACTAGCAGCTCAAAGGTTGCTAAGTACTGCCTAACGACAGAAGGTAGTTATGATATGGGCCTTTGCAGGTAGTCATTTTTAGTCTAATTTAGAGTTCTCTCCAGAAAATCGGGAACTGAACTTCTCATTGTGCCTTACTGTTTCACTATCTGATCCCATATAGCTCATATTATAGCTCAGGTAAAATGTTGGGGAATGAAAATGCCAATTGGTTGAGGTAATGGTTTTTATAAGATAACCAGAGTTCTAAAAGCACTTCAATATTGTAAAGTAAAAGTGTACCAAATAAAGCTAATACACACTTCACACTTGTTGAGCTTGCTCACCAGAACTGAACAGTAATTAACTTCACATAAGGACCCTAATATCACACAAAGCCTTACTCATATTTGTGATCTGCTGCAGCAAAGGTTTCTCAAGCAACACCTAAACTTCAGAGTAACAACAAACTTAATATTAAAAAGTATTATACACAAATATAAATTATGTTTCTTGAAAGAGAGACCTTGTCCTTCATGGTATTTGGGGAACAGAAAAAAGTGTATAGCTCATCACGAACAGAGTTCAGAGTCACTGGAAAGCCTACTGAACACAGTAATATAGTACACTACATTATTGTCAAGCTTCATGACTCTACTGTCTGAGAAATGAGAAAGCTAATGGTAAAAATACTAACTAGATATCCTTCCACAGGATTATTTAGTATTTTTGATTTTATAGTGCCATAGCTTATCCATTCAATGATATCAATGTTCTCTCATAAAAACGCAAGAACTGATTTTCAATACATTATCTCCTAACATTAATTTGAGTAATATATAGTTGGAGTAATGCCATCATCTGCCTACTGGAAAATGAGAGGAGAAAAGGCTTTTGTGACAAAGACAGCTGTGAACTATACCTTCCCATACCATAAAAATGGTCAACTGTTGTTTGGGCCATGCAAAACTCTGATTAGCAGAAATTAAGCATGCGAATAGACCAATCTCTATTACACACTTATGAGGACGTCCCCAAACTAGAATATCTACACTGAAAGTGCCAATACAGAACAGTGGCAAATTAAGAGAGAAATCAAATATTAAAAGATCGCTGCGGCACCAAGACTGACAGCCAGCCATGTGATGAGCCACCTCCAAGAAATACATGGTATAATGGAACTCTGAACACAAAATTTAACATTAAAAGTGCACCTGAATATTACAAACTAACTTTACAAAACCTACAATAAGGTAAAATATATATCTTTTGAAATATTCAGCAGCTTTCTGTATTTTTTTTTAAAGATTTTTTTTTTTCTGAGAGGCTCATGAAATTTAAAAGGGACCACTATCTAATTTCAACCATGCTTCACAAAACAATAATGGCTATTTTATATTGCAGTTACCAATGTAATGCAATTAGTGCTTTAAAATAATCTACACTCAAAAAAGAAAAAAAAAAAAAAAAGAGAGAGAGAGAGAGAGAGAGAGACCGACCGACCTTTGGAGGAAATATGCTTATTCAAAAGCTTCTTGGAAAAGAAAATTTACCTGAATATCAAGTCATGACTGATCTCAAGTGTAATGTTTAAAAGCTTCACAGACATGAATATTACAATCTTCAGGTCTCAGGACTTTTAATCTGAGAAAGTTTAGAGTTTGGTTTGTTTTTAAATTCACTTTCTAACCAAAACAAATAATAGAAGTACTCAAATTTTCACTATTTACAACTCTCAGCCTACAATCTGAAATGACACAATACAAGTTCTCTTATTTAAACTGCAGCATTAAAGGGTAGGCACACCATTCTTCTGCTGCTCGATTGTCATCCACTGAAACACACATAGAAAATATTTATGTTAGTAAAATGATCACTCCATGTACACTACAATGACAAAATTTACATAACTCAACTCATACATCACTGTATAGACTACCACACAGGATTAAACCTCTCTGAACAGTAAAACTACAAAAGTTGAACTTTTAGGGCCAGATTTTTAAATGGGCCTTTAATGATGCCTTTCTGAGAGGGGATAAAAGCAAGCACAAATTAATTGCTCAAAGGACTTTTTTGCAGCAATTTGGGCTACCGAATACCCCAAACATCATGCAAAAAGGTACCATGGCTGCAATTAATTGCGTGTGACAAATTACTGAGTGTGGAACAAAGGAGGCATTCCTTCACAAGCTTAGCCCTTTGCTTTCAGCAAACTTTCTACAACTTCCTTCAACTGCAGATGAAAACCAATATTTCAAAATATTTTTATTGCAACTTCTAGCTAGGCTAGAAAATATTGCAGAGTCATATACTGCTCTGAACCCCAGCTGCTTTTTCTGTTGAGAAGACTAGAAAGCTAAGAGGAAACAGGCTCAGTCATCCACGGATTAAACTGCTACACAAAATAACCAAACCGAAAGGAGAACCAAGCCCAGGCTACTGTCAAGAATGAGCAGTGCATGTATTTTAATAACAGCAATGGTGTGCCTAACCTTTGAACACAGACGTTGCTGAGGGAAAACTATCCTTAACCTAATTAACTGCTCCAAAGTTGCCAGGCAAGAATTTATGCCTTGGGAATGTCTGGACCTACTTCTCTTCAAACTGTTAGCATCCATCTGAAATCATCAGCCTCAATTTAATGCTCCAAGTTTGATTTTACACAAAAACTCCAATGCCTTTTTGTTTTTGGTTAAGCATTCAGAAGGGCCTGACCACTTTTCTCAGCAAATTAGATTAGATTAGATTAGGTGTATGTGGTATGGGTTTTGTTTTGCACAAACAGTAATTTTAATTTGGTTACAATGCAAAATTAAATTTCATGGGCTTTGTCAGTTATTCTTGCAAAAATTTTTAGAAAATACATATTCCAAATTTAGTTACTGTAATTTGAAAAGCCCATCTCAAAAAACGCTTAGATGTTAAGGAGTGCTTATCTGAAAAGTCCTGAACTGTGTGCTAAACAACCACAAAAATCAGCTAGGTATCAGAAAAGGTTAAGAAAGGGATATTACGCAGGATGCCAAAATAAAGAAAAAAGAAAGAAAGAAAGAAATCAAAAGCAACGAATTAAATAAAAACTAAAAAACAACCCCCCTTGTACTAGTATCTGGATTGGTTAAAAAAGAAATTCTACTGAGCTTGATTTCTGATTGAATTATCATTAGATGTAAAATGCAACCTAAATCATATTAGGTTACCTCGGGGTTGTGTTTTTTTCTCACCACAAACATGGATCCTTCATTCATGTGGGTATTTGGGCAGACTACTGAGGCTGTAAAATCTAGATACCACTTTTTCAATATTATAATTACTTAAACACACTTCTTTCCTTACTTCTCCCAATAAGCAGATCTTGAATACTTTAAACTAGTTGCTGCAACGACATCCGGTCGTTAAGTTAGCACATGATCAAATCTGTAAAAGGTTTTAAGAATACAAAGAAAGTCTGTTAAAATGAGGCATCCTCTACTGTTTTATGTAATGTACCCTGACTGCTCCTGAGTAAGAACGGAGCTTGTCCTCCATGAGATAAGGCTATATCCTCACTTGTTGGTGAGACCAAATTCTACCCTTAGAAAATCCCAAATAAAATTACAGCAAAGGTAGTGTTACAAAGTAATAAACCAAAGCATTTCTGAAGGTAGTGTGTGCACATTTTCCACCTCCTTTCCCTCCGGGTGAGCACTAAATAGATTGCTGATTTGTTAAGTAAATTTAAATAGTGAGAAGAAAATCACAAAACGTAAATTGACCTAAATAATTATGTGTCATTGAATAACCAAATTTCTTAAATTCCAAGGTTCATTGTTCTTAGAATTTTTTCTTTAGTTTAATCCTTCAATTAGTTGAATTGTAGAAGAGAAACATGAATGATTTTATAAGATGGCTTTCCAATTTGTAATGATAAAGCTCCCAGTATGACAGAGGTGGTTTCTAAAAGGGGGCTTTTTTTCTTTTTTTTCTTTTTTTTTTTTTTTAAATAAAGGCAAATATAACTTAAGAAAAAAAAAGAAAGAAAAGCATGCAGGCTCTACAGGCAAGGAGTCCACTTCCATGTATCTGTTCTCTGTGAGGTAACTCAATTCTCTTTTGTAGAGAAACATGCAAAAGGCCAAACAATATCCCGAGCCATACTGCACATGAAAATTTTAAAATATGCAACATTCAGAATGCACCTTTCACCTCTGTACACACAAGTCAATGCAAAAACTGCAAAGAAACAAGTGTCACAGTAAATGAAGCCAGGTGCAAGCAATGACAGCTGAACAATGCAGTAGTGCTCACCCAGTTTGTACAGTAATTGGCACTCTACAGTATTTCTACTCATTTTTTGATTCATTTGCACTTTGTGCTGCCTCTCCCTGGGGATCTAATTCAATCTTTACAGAAACATCTGGCCCCTCCGACCTCATTAATTTCATCTTTTTCTTTGGAGGGTTTTTCAAAGTGCCCAGCCTCTCCTTTACTTTGTACTCCAGTGTACTGTGGGGAATCCCATAAATACTCTGAGCTTTGGAAACACTCATTTTTCCACTCATAACCACTGAGATTGCTTCCTCCAGTATCTCACTGTTGTACTGTCTGTAACGCCCTCTTTTCTTCCGAGGCTGCTTGGAGCCAGGGTCTCCTTCTTGATCCGATGTGGGATATGGCTGTCCAGAGGTAGACTGCTCAGCATCTGAGCCCCAAGAATCGGGTCCAGCATCTAGCATGCTTTTTCTATTTTGTTTTGGAAGAATAGCCCTTAACTTTTTACTAAGCGCGCTCTCCGTTTGTGAACCCATTACCAAAGAGCTATAGCTGTACTGATCACCAGTGCGAGACTCCCAAGAAAGATCCATTCCTCGAACTTGTGGTATCTTTAAATCTACAGGAGATGCATGGCTCGCATCCTTTTTTCCATCTTGTTTTGCTTGAAGTGCCATTTTTGGAAAGGCAGAGTTTTCTGCAAGAAAAGGAAGGTCACTGATGTTGCTGAGTGCACCATTTCCCCTGAACTTCATACGGCTGAGGTTGAACTCATAATGTGGTTTTGCCCAAGAGGCTTCCCTGGATAATATTAAGTGTTGTCCATGATTCTGTAATCCAGATGGCCCAAGGCTGGCAGCTGTTGACAATTGGTTTCTGCTCAGTAGCTCTTCACTAATCTGCAGGGATCGAGCCAATGGAACTTTGAGTGATGTGGAGTGTCCAAAACCTTCCCTGGTTCCATCCTGTAAGCTTCTTGGAGGTACCCCATCACCACTCCGAAGTCCGTCTGGGCGGTACTGGCTGGGTCTCCCAGGTCGCCTAATTGGATGGAAGGAAACTGATGTGAGCAGGACTTGCACAGGTAGGGAGGGATGGGTGAGGGGACCACTCCTTTATTAGAAGGCCTTGCTTGGGTAACATCACTTTGTGTTATTTATTTATTTTTCTCTAAAATTAAAAAAAAAATGGTCTCAGCAGTTAGTTTTAAAACTTGTTCACAAAAAAAGAAAAAGGAAAAAAGAAAAAAAAAAAACCAGGAGCTTTTTGGGCAAAGAAAAATTAAACCTGTCAGCTGGTCTCTGGTTGGGTTCACAAATTTTCGGAGAAAAAGTTTCGCGCAACTGTCTGAAAATAGCACCTTAATTATTAATTACAAAGTAATCATCGAGTCTCCATAGATCTACACAGAATTGTGTTACCAATGTGACGTTACCACTAAACAAGTACAGTAATAAAAGAGTAAGCCAAATTATTTATTTTAATGCAACATATTCAACATTCATGACAACCAGCTATAAAACTGGAACCATTTACATTGGTGGAACCCATAGATAATTGCTCATTTATCCCACAAACAAGCTGATATTCATTATCAAAAACCAAACAAGTTCAAATAACATTTCTTATTTTGCTTGGGAAAAAAATATGGCTACCAGCCCCAAGGGGTGGGGGGGTGGGGGGAACCCAAACCAAAATACCCATCGCATTTTAACTTACCACATCTTCATTTTAAAACACTATTAGCTGCAGACACACGAGTACCACTATGTTTCCATTTGAAATAATCCAATCTTTAAAGAACTGCCCTTTATTTTCCCCAAACTTTGTTCCTTAAGTTCTACTCAAAGTAATTACTGTCAGAGGTATATGTTTTAAACAGTTTTAAAGCAGTTTTCTTTAGTTAAAATGGTCTCTTCTTAAAATATCAAACATCAATTTTGAAATTTTAAGTGGAAAGCTTTCAAATAATATTTAAAAAGTCAACTACTTACAACAAGGTTAATTCATAAGGTTTCCATTTTTCACAAGATATAAAGATTATCACTGATAAAACTGGCAACTGGTAAAGCATGCCCAAGGGGAATAATTACATTTACTAGGCACAAACGTGGAACTCTGAAGAAATGATAAACCAGCTATGTTCTCCAAAAGTCTACAGGGACCCTGTGCTGTTATCAGTAAAAAACATAATAAAGATAACAATGAATAGTCAACTAAAAGATGGGCAATCTATTGGTGCTTTTGTCTTCCAGAAAACGATACCACATAAAAAACACTTTCTTTCCATTCAGAGGGATAAACACAGCAACTTCAACCATATAATACATGGACTTGGTGGCCAAGTTTAAAGTAATCTTAGGCGAGGGATTCATTTATACAAACCACACTTAAGCTTCTCCTACATGTGTCCTCAATTACACAATCCAAGTTTTCTGATATATAAAAAATGGAATCCAATGATTTGGGACCACAAGGACTTGTATCTAGTATAAACTATAGTGAAAAGGAGGGCTTAAGAAAAAAGGTTAGTAAACCATGCAAACTGCATTAAATCAAGAAGTTACTTTTAGATCGAATAAAGGAGGAGAGAAAAAGGAAAATGACAGAATTTTAGAGAAAATAAAGGCAGCATTTTAGAAGTCAGTAAAGGAATCCTTCAATTTGAAGGTAATTAAGAGGAAGTTGAAAAAAGGTTAGTCCATTTAATGTGTACTTATTGCTTTAACACCTAAAAACTTTCCTATGTCGATATTCTAAAAGTTAATAAACTTAAATATTACCTAATTTAGCTTACCGAAGTGATTTTTCATGAATGAAGTTGATTTTTGGTCACAACACAATTTTATGAAAATTCCTTCCCAATATGGCACTTAAATGTCTTCATTAATATCTGGCTTTTCTACATGGTTTCTATGTACGTGTAGACAGAGAATTAAGACAATTCTCACACTATAAAACTAGATGGTGGGTAATCTGCTAAGACTTATCAAAACTGAGCATATAATGTCTTGATAGCATAAGACGGTTATCCCAACATCTACAGTCTTAACCACTTAAAAAACAAAAAATACATATGATTATTTTTTCTGAACTGCCACACAGAATTAAAACTGCAGTTCAAATCAACAAATAAAACAAAACCAAAACAAACAAACAAGAAAAAAACAAACAGCCCCCACATACCCACACATTTCATTAGAGATACCAAGTAAAATACTGGAGCCCAATTTTCATTCAACAACCTCCGCACACATACTACTGCCTTTACATGTGAACTCTGGAATTATTTAGGTTGGGTTTCCCACTCCCAAACACTCAACAACAGAAAGTCCCAAGACATTCTTGCCATATTTTCAATCATTTACTATTTGTACTAACTTGGCAAACCTGATCTACACTAGTCAATTCTGGACTTCACAGACTGTGCTTTTACTTGATCAATGGACTAAGCAATTTACTAAAGGCCTACTTATAACAACGTTACTCTGAAGAATTAATTTTTAAAACATATAAAGGAGATTTTCACCAATCTTTGATAAACCGTCCCCTATAAACTGTGAAATTCTACAAATATTTTCCCTTACCCGTTCCCTTGAGCACTGGAGCAGCCTGGAGAATGGCTCAGGGAAGTGCTGCCAGCACATGGACTTTTCTTAGTGGACAGATCAAGTACACCGTCTGCAGAGACACAAACACACACCTGAGGATATTAAAAACTAGGAACAAATGTGAACTGAACAGACTAAAAATGACAAAGCAATAGGTCTAGTCAACCAAGCAGATACACTAGCTATATACGTAAGATAGGGTATCTTCCCTCCTAAAGTGACATACATTTAGCAAAGCTTGTTATATCTAACATCTCCAAGGGTTAAATATTTTATTAATAGGGCAAAAGAAAAGGTACAGCCTACCACTGAAGACATTAGGATATAGTCAGGTATTAGAAATTGCAGTTTACACAGTATGTAAATAGAACTATTAGACTTCGCTTTCGAAATGTGCCTTTATCAAAGCATATGAGATCTCAATGCCACATCATACAGATTATAAAACCAAATTCCTCAAGAGCTAAGTCTACCCGAAACACTAAAACAAACATTAAAGTTAGATTTAGAAAATTTTATTTGACACAAATCATTTTGAAACATAAGTTTATATGGTTAAATTATATGTATATACAAAATAGTCTGTAAGATGAATCAGATGTTAACTGTGATTTTCATGTGTCCTCATTACTCTTTGGACACATCTGCAAAAAACTGTATATTTGAATTCAATCTTTTGGAAAAACTCTTCAGAGATTCAAAATTCCCTTCTTGGTATTTATAAAGGCAAGGTTTTTCAATTAATAAGCTGTTACAAACTGGTGAGCAAAGTTTAAGGAAAGAGAGAAGAATGAAATCGTCTTGACACTGATGAAAGCCTAGAGATTTAACCATTTTTTACTGAAACTAGAATAACAAATTCATGTTATCAGAACATAAAATTAGAAGACCTTCTTATCCCACAAAGACTTCTTTCCCTCATAGACATGTCTAGAAAAGAAAACTCATCTTCTAGACAACTTTTAAAGCTGCCATTTTGTCCAAAATTAACAGAGCAAGCTAATAATCAATGGCTCTGATTTTCAGCTGACGAGCAGAGAGGCCTTTCTATCTAGTTATGTTAAAAACTGCCCCAACATAGAACCTAAATAGGATTTGTGTCTGAGCACACTGTAACTCCTGATTTCAGGCTGTTAGAAATATGTGACTGAGCTTGTAAACCAAAAATCCCACACTCATCCAGAATAACTGTTGTCCTTTAGAGTCACTAATATTTCTAAAAGTATAGTTGTAATCTTATAAGGACACCAAGTTAACCCAATTAGACATCTAACAAGCAAATACACTGCTTAAAATACTTCCAACCAAAATATTTCCAACAAAAGACACTATTTAAAGACTTCCAAGCCTGTCTAATCATCAAATAGGCAACATATTTTAAGTCTACTTAAATATACTAAATATACAGTGGTTTCATTGAAAACACTTGAAAATAGATCTGGGAAATATAATGTTAAAATTCTGTTTCACTTGAAGTCTATACACTACAATCCTGTCATCTAGGTCAAATTCCTCTTCAGAGCATACGGTCAGTACAATGTATCTTTTAAGTACAGCACCAACTAGAAGAAGTTAAATTAGACTAAGTGGTATCTTTGTATGTTAATCTCTACCATTAATATTTTAAATACAACCTCTACACTGTCATTCTCCTATTGTAAACCTGAAGTTTTTAATGCAATATTTAGAGCAGAAAGATTTTTAGGGGCGCCTGGATGGTTCAGTCAGTTAAGCATCTGACTTTGGCTCAGGTCATGATCTCACGGTTTGTGAGTTTGAGCCCCATGTCTGGCTCTGTGCTGACAGCTCGAAGCCTGGAGCCTGCTTCAAATTCTTTGTCTCCCTCTCTCTCTGTCCCCGCCCCGCCCCCCCCCCCCACCTTTCTCCCACGCATGCACACTCTCTCTCTCAAGAAATGAATCAACATTAAAAAAAAAAAAAAAAAGACTTTTAATGAAAGCTACCAATCTTTGGTAAAGATAATCCTCAATAAAACAGAAAAGCACAATTTTGTGAATATGGTGACCAAAGGTACACTGATCAATGTGAACATATGACAATGAGGAATTCTACTAGGAAATCTCTCAGAATTTTGAGATTACGATTGCTGTTCTTTACCCAGAAACAGAAAAAAAGAAAAAGAAAAACTATTCAAAAATGTATTCTTTAAAAACCTAAAGCCAGTCCATTAAATGTAAACCCTTCTTAAATTACTTGTAATAAGCAAAAGAAAGTCCTTTCTAAGAGGTTCTTCATACAAATTCAAACCTAATTTTGCAAAATGAACATGTATTTCTCACCAATAAATCCACACCTAAGTTTCTGCACACTCTTAGGAGATATTCTAGGAAAATGAACGCTCTCTAGAACAGACATCACCAATTTACAATCTGTAATGGGTCAAACAATGCCCCAGTTGAAATGCTCACTGCATCTCTGTGAAATTAAAAGTAAAAGGGATCACAAAAAACCCCAAATATTTAATCTATTTAAGAGTAAACTTTTCTTAGATTCAAGAAATATTTGCTAAGCAAAACTGATAACCTTTTAACCTTGTCCCTTAATTAGGACCCTCACCAACAAATTTAAATTACCTTGGAAATATTCTAAGGTTAATTCATAATACAGTACATATACATATGGAGGTGCTTGTATATATACATGTATATCCATATACATATGGAATACACTGAACAACCTGCTGTGTCTACTGTCTTCCTCATTATATCTAACCCTAGGAGTTTCTTTTTTAAAAATGCAAACAATACACATTCTTGCCTTATAATTTCATTTGCAGAGTATAAATTCTACCTAACAAGATACATGTATTTCTCAGCTAGGCGCTAATTCTAGAACACTGATGATCAGGGGAAACTTAATTTTTTATAGGGGTTTTAAAAACAATGGATATGGCAATGCTTTGTAAAACATAAAATATTTATATAAATATCAAGTAACTTAAAGATCCGTAACAAGTGTAACCACCTAACTTTCCTGAGTGGTACATTGACCTTGACTACAAACTACTGATATATAATGTATAGTAGCCATTTTATCTGTACTTCTCTATGACTGCATAGTCAGGAATAATTTAAGAATCAAATTAGTTTTTATCCTATTGTTACTGGTGCCCTACTTGCCAATAATTTTCTTCTCCCCAAAGTTAAAGTATTCTAATTGGACAGAGGAGACCTTGACATCAAACCATACCTTGTTCGCTAGGTTCTGACTGAGACTTTCTGACAGTAAGGTCCAGAGGTGAGTCTTGGTCAGCCATGAGAAGTTTGCTGAGCACAGGGTTCTGAGTAGTTGCAGCCGTGGGAGAGGTGGTGACTGGAGATGCTTTCGGCAGGCTTTGGTTCTTTGTGCTATTGGGCTGGCTGGGGTCCTGAGTAGAGCTATTTTTTGAGGTATATTCAGCAGCAAATTGTTGGATCATTCGCTGCATGATCTCACGGGCCACTAGGGGAATATTGGGGTCGGAGACCCAGGGACTGTCTGTAAACAAAGATTTATTTACTTTTAAACTGGGACAATGTACTACAAAAAAAAAAAAAAAAAAAAAAGACAGCTTTCAAGCAAACATAAAATTTCATTTTCTTTTTTTCTTAAAATGTAATCTCCTAAAAATAGTATTCCCTCCCAGAATTAGATTTTTAAGCTCTAAGCTTATGAGCTGCAGATTTTTTAAAGTAAAATGTTCATAAAATCACTTCTAAACACCCCCCTCAGTATTATGAAATTAAATAAAGGGAAAACAAATAGTATATCTTATGGGCAAGAATCACTTACCTGATACAGAAATCTCAAACCTTTCTTTTATGAAATAATTATTTCTGTTTACCACCTATAGATTACATCCGGTTTTTCCTAGACCTTTCCTCAGCCATCTCTTCCTAAATTGTTGAAGAATGGATTACTCAGTTATGAGTACATAATCTACTTTCTGTCAAAGACTGAAGGCATAGCAAAATTGTAAAAGGAGATACTTAATATAAGGTCCATGACAGACTGGGGCCATAGCCTCACATTTTCAGGCTCATAAGAATCACTTTGAGGGCTTGTAAAAACACACTGCTGGGTCCTATCCCCAGGGTTAACTGATTTAGCAGTTCTAGGGTGAGGTCAAGGACTGGCATTTCTACTAAGTTTCTAGGTGCACCTGGAACCACTGGGCTTAGAGTTTAAAGGCCAGATCTCAAAGTTTAACACCATATATTTTCCATGAGTTCTTTAAATATACTCTGCCAATCATTAAACACAATGGCAAAGGAATTAATAAAATAAACTTATCAATTTCTAATCCACGTTAATTTAAAAATAAAGACCATATGAATTCATTAACTCGTAGAACTTCTGGCACTGGGAGGGACCCTGAAGGTCAAATAGGGCAAAATAAAAGAGAAAATGTTTGGTATAAATATATCATCACATCTCTATCATTACCACACTCTCAGGGAGACTAAGCTTCTCAAGAGCAGAGATTATGTTTGTTTACCTCTGTATACTCAGCACCTAATCTTGCTTGGCATAAAGTATGCATTCATATTAGCTGAGTAATAAATGGATCAGTCAAATCAATCACCATCAAATAGTGTTTTTTTTTTTTCTGTAGACAAATAAGGTTAATGTGTCTAAAGAGAAGTGACCTCTTCAAATCTGTATAGATGGTTAGTGGTAGACCCTTGATTAAAACTCTCCCCCTGATCTTAATGTTCCACCTGTGACCTTTACTTCCACACCACACTTCAGAGGTTTCAGAAGGCAGTTCCAGAAAACCTGAGTTTCTTTGGTCTCTTAAAGATCAACTACAGAAGGTAAATTACTTTACCCATAATATGTTGGAGCTATAAGGGAATTAGGTTGATTTATAAATTTAGAGATAAACTGACTCATTACAATTCAAACCTAAAATCTCCACAACATACACATCATCAAAACTTCATGGGACTCTAAGAACAATTTTTTTCCCCCTGAAAAACAACATTAAATACCAGAAGAAAGTCTAAAGTCAGAATATTTAATTCTCTGGAGTTTAATGAGGTTTTTCTCTACCAACAGCAACATTTCTGTTCTACCAGAAGTACTTCTAACCCCATGTTTCTTCTCTATAAATAGACTGAGTGTGCTAGATGGTTTAAGAATCAAGGTATTCAATTAGGTAAGGTTCAGAAATTATTACAACCATGAATGAGTTCCTTAAAAGTTTTAATAAACATTTTAGCCATACATTGCTTTTTTAAAATCTCTACCCACTGAATATTCTTATTAATATTCATTTAACTTTCCACTTAAGACCTATCCTCCAAATAAAAGACTGTATATAATTTCAAGTTTCATATTTTCTCAAGTTTTATATATTAATGTATCTTCTTATCCCCTGTAACACATAAAGAAAGTTTTCAAATAGGCAGAGTTAAACTAGATTCATAAATATATAGATTTTTGAAAAATCAGGGATTTTAGAATAAAGACCATAAACTGCTACCTCTGACCTTTAAATGGCTGTGGTGTATCTTGCCTCTTTGTTGAATGAAGAACATAACCATAAAACACAATTCATACTTACAAATTGATGACATATCTGTCATATGAATTTCTACATGTTTTGAAAAGTTTCCTGAACACATTTCATTCTTTCACTTACTTAAAACACAACTTCTATAAATCTAGACATGTCTTGGGGAATATGCACAAGTGAGTCAAATAAAAACCACAAATCAGATCAAAATAAGCACTACAGGAAAACAAGTAAATGTTACATTACAGCCACTTATGTTTTTAAAATGCAAATCTAACTTTTACAAAGTGTCAAATTTTCTAACACAAGTGACAAAGCTGGAAAAAATTTGATAATGATAGTTGAAGGTATACCGTTCATAAGCTAAAATTTATTACTGAATCCATACCACAAAAGCCTACTTTAATTGCCTACTTTAATTGCATCTATGTTCCTACTTAGCTTTTAGAACCTTTTCATACTCATTTAAAACACACAATTTGCAATACTTGGAAACAAAGTATTAATAACTCCAAATCTCTGAACTATTTTAATATATACATATATATATGTATATATGTATACACACACACACACACACACACACACACACACACACACACACCCTTCAGACTAAATTGCCTGTCATATCTCTGCATATTATATACATTTTTGGTATAACTTGAAGAGTACTAATGGCTTTCAGACATTTCCATGAAGATTAATATTTAAAAATATCAATATTAATACATAAAACAAGGAGGAAGGAACTTCTAATAGCAAAGCAATAGTTCTTTTTCTGAACATCATATGCCAGTATACAAATACACGAACTTAACTTTACATACAATTTCAGAGGATTCTCATCCCTAAAGTCTACCTACCCTAAGGCTGATTCCAAGGTAAACATTCCTTCCCTCATGTATCCAAAAGTTTAATTTTAAAATAAAACTTAGAAGAACTTTAAGCTATTCCTACATGACAAAGGGATGGGACTAGCAGAGAAGTAGGCTAGAATTCTCTTTAGGAATATGCTTATGATTGGCCTTATTAACTCCCTCCAAGCAAAGACTGGATGAAAAGTGGTTTCTCCACATATAGGAAGAGGAGCTCCTCTTTGCAGATAATGAAGATTGCTACAGCATTAGGCCCGTGACTCATTCAGTACACATACTAAAGGACAGGAGCAGCAGAGGAGCTGTAAAGATATTTTATTTAATAAACTGACAGAACGAGTCTCTCATTTATACTTTAATGTGAATTACTTTAATAAAACAATCAAATGTTTATACAACTAAGAAAATTACTATTTGGAACATAATTTTAGATTTCAGGGTATTTAGGGGATGATAAAGTGAGCATGGGAGCCTCAGTTGGGAGCTTCACGTCAGAGGGTGCTGAGGGTACTAAAAGTGAGGTGAAAATTTAATTTTGCATAGGAAAAAAAGGTGTCACTGAAAATAATCTTGTGTGTTCCTTAATTTTATAGGACACTTCATACTCCATTTTGAAAATACTGACCACATTAAGCAGAACATCAGCTGGTTTCCAACTGTAACCAACCAATTAGAATAGCACTTTATCAGACTTCCAACCACTGTAAAGGCAAAAATCACCCTTCAAATTTCAGAGGGAAGGAGGGAATTCCCAGAAGAATGAGGGATATAAACTAGAACATATAAAGAAGTACTAAAGAAAGCAGAATCATTGAGTCTGCTGAATATTAGAGTATTCAGGGTCACAAGAGTTTGTAGGAAACTTTTTTAGAACCTATCACAGTAACCTCCGTCTTGGAACTAGAGGAAAGACATAACTAAGGAACACAAATCTATTTAGAATTTCTTGAAAGTAAAGACTTCACTAGAATGGATCATAGAGGGAAGGAAGCTTTCTGAAGGTCTTGGCCGATGGTAATTAGGCTTTGTGAACAGAGAAACAAAATGTAAATCATGTCTACAAAGGTTTTAAGGAGAAAGTTAAATCGAAAAATATAAGAGGTGGAGCTATTAAATACCACCTCAAATGTAAGGGGGAAAGTTTTATTACATAATTATGAATTCCTTTCTCTAATTTTAATAATTTAAAGAAGTTTCAGCAAAACAAGGCTCTATCAAGGAAATAAATGCCTGTAAATCTAATTTTAAGATACAACTTCACATCTCTCTAAATGAAATTTCAGCAAGGAATTACTAAAATTTTATACAGTTTTATGGTTATCTGCGATTAAAACTGTCACTATGTATGTAAGAAAATTTGACAAAATATTAGTACTGAGACCTCAGAATTTTTTAGACTTTCCTAACACTTTCAGGAACTATTTAACAAAACTTACATGATTCCATCACTTTAAACTGAAAAAGAGGGAAGAGGAGTTGCCTTAACCTATTCCAAATTTAACTTGACCAAAGGAATATAAAGTGTGTTATCAACAAAGAAAAATGTTTTTAAAAGTAACTTTTTAAAAATGACATTAAAATTAAGAAAATATAAGACAAGCAGATGCTAAATGCCATTCTTCACTAGAACCAACCTTTTCTATAAAAGACTGCATTGAGGAACTCTTCTGCTTGTCTCTCGAATCGAATGATTTTTGCTTGCTCTTGTTTAAGCAGAGCTTCTTGCCCAGCTCCCGAAGCTGGTTCATCCAGACCGACTAAGTGTCCCTGCAAAAATATTTGGTGAAATATTTGCACAAAAATCTTTCCCCATTCAGTATCAAAAGCACAGATGCAAAATCAAAGACAAATGTTAGTAACAAGACAAATCAGTTTAATACAATTAAAGTATCTTAAAACTTTAAATCAGAATAAAATTTATCTCCACAAAAGTATAAAAGCAAAGTGAATGTAAAAATATACTTGGGTGGTTTTTATGTATCTTACAAGTTTTGTTTAAAACTGACAGATAAACTCTAATTAAAATAACATTACTAACGGAAGATTTTTCTTGAGCATTTAAATATGTCCGTTCTTATTACACCATACAGCAACAGTACACAGACATTCAACTCAGACAAAAAAAATAGCTTAAATCCTAAATACTATGAGAATCATGTTTGCCCTCCTAGTATAAGATGTTTTCTCCAGACACAAAACAAACATAATTTTAAAAGGGCCGTTAGAAGGGAAAACTCAAAAGAATGTATCCAAATTCATAATTCTGTGCCTAGAATATAATTCATAAACTGTAGCTTTCAAATGTTTAGAGAGTTGTGAAATTAATACGTTAAAACTGGCTCTAGAAAACAGAATTTAAAAATATACTGTGTCACATGTTCTAAAGGTACACATTTCTATATATGCTTGAACATGCTTACAATATAAACATGTTAAGTCCTGATCACAAAGTTCCAAACTGCCACACTAGACTCATCCCAAAGACTCCCAGAATCTGCTCTCAGGCTGTAGGAGCACTAGACTAGGTAGACAATGCTTTGCATTTACTTCCACTCTTGTAGCTAATGAACAGGAGACTAAGTAAGTACATCTTTTAAGTGTTCTTTAAGTTCCAATGCATATAATTTACTTCAAATCACCACAATGTATCGCCACAGGCATATATAATTCTGTCATGGAAAACTTAAAAGTACTTAGAAGTACCTAAAAGTACTCTAAAAAAGAAAATGGGGACACACCCTGACACAGTGAAAAGGAAGCAAACAGGGCACTGAAGGCACATTATAATCCACAATTTTCTCAAAGATTTCAAATACAAGCAATGACATGTGCAATCAGATTTTTTTATGATTTCTCCATTGTACAAACTGTGTCAACAGCACAACCAAAATATGTGTCTTTTGCAAAGACATTTAGCACCAATTATATATTACAGTTTAATATGAAGAACTCTCTTGCATAATCAAACGAAAACAATCATCCCATAAAATATCCATGAGACACGTTAAGTCTGCCACATAAAGAAAATATTGTTATAAAGTCATTATAAAAACATTTTCATTCATTCATTCATTCATTCATTCATTCATTCATTCAGTAGGCTTCCCCGGCCCAGCATGGAGCCCAACCAACACAAGGCTTTAACTCACGACCCTGAGATCAAGACGTGAGCTGAGATCAAGAGTTGGACACTTAACCAACTAAGTTTATTATAGTTGTACTTGCCAACTTTATTATAGTTGTATTTGCCAACATTCTCTTTCGTGGCCTAAAGAAATTAATTTTTAAAAATGAATCACAAAATAATGTAATTTTGATACAGATTTAACATCTGAAAGGATCAGGAACAGGTACTAATTAGAGACCAATAAAATCCTCAACTGTGTTTTAATGGCATTTCATTGTTTAGTGATTTTTAAACTCAGACATTATATGGTATAAACTGTACTTAACCCCTCAGTCCTACATTCAGTAAGTTTAGTCAGACTTTCAGCAGGATATCTTTATTTTTCATGTTTAAAAATGCGTATCTCAATGAGAGAAGATGTTAGTTGAAGGACGCATTGTACACAGTGTAGTTTCAATGCGTTAAGCATACAGCTATCCCCACTGATTCTACACATACATTTACAAATACGTGTATCCTTTCCAAGTCTTTCCAAGTTTTTATTTAAATTCCTGCTAGTTAACATACAGTGTAATATTAACTTCAGGTGTAGAATTTAGTGATTCAACACTTACATACAACACTTGGAGCTCACCACAAAAATAAGGAACACTTCACGAATCTGTATCATCCTTGCGTAGGGGCCATGCTAATTTTTTCTGTATGGTTACAATTTTAGCATATGTGCTGCCAAAGCAAGCACAGGATATCTATACTTAAACCATGCTCAAATGTTGCATTCAGGCTACTTTCTAATCTAAATCAACTCATAGCAACTAACAGCACTCAGTAAGGAAGGTGTTATGTTTTTTCTTGAATTAAACAATTAATTACCAATTTTATCAACCTGGACGCTGAGACCTTCAGATAACTTTTAGTTGGTTCATCTAAATTATAGTCACACCTATTTGTTTTGTTTCCAAACAGTTTTATTGAGATATAATACACGTATCATACAATTCACCTATTTAAAGTATAAATTCAATGTTTTTCTTGTAGCGTCACAGAGGTGTGGGACCATCACCATGATAAACTTCAGAATATTTTTGTACCCCAAGACATTAACAGTCACTCACTTCCCATTCTCCCACTTGCCCCAACATTAGGCAACCACTGTATTATTTTCTGCCTCTCTCTACAGACTTGCTTATTCTGGATATTTCACATAAATGGAATCGTGCAATATTCATGGTGTGTGTGTGTGTGTGTGTGGTTTCTTCCTCCTAGACTAATGTTTTCAAGGTTCACCCCATCGTAGCAGATACTGGTACTTCGTTCCTCTTTATTGCCAAATAACATTCCATTGTACTGATGTAGCACATTTTACCCATTGATCAGTTGATAATGACCATTTGGATTTCTTTTTGGCTGCTATGATACAAATAATGCAGTCTTTAGTGTTTGTGTACAAGTTTTTGTGTATTTTCATTTTTCTTGGATCCGTATTTAGGAGTGGAATTTGTAGATCATATGCTAATTATATTTACCATTCTGAAAAAGTACACTAAACCATCTTCCAAAGCAGGTGTACCATTTAATATTCCCAACAGCAGTGAGCATTCTGACTTCTCCACATTCTCATGAACACTTGCTATCATTTTTATTACATCCATTCCAATACACAAGAAATGGTGCCTAATGGTTCTGATTAGATTTCCCTAATGATTAATAATGTTGAACATCTAACTGGCCATTTAAATACCTTCTTTGGAGAAATGTACATTCTTATGCTTTGCCCAGTTTTTAATTGGGCTCACTTTTTTAACTGTTTGAGTTGTAAGAATTCCTGATATATTCTGGATACAATTCCATTATCAGATTTAAGATTTGCAAATATTTTCTCCCATCAATGAGCTTTATTATCACTTCACTGATGCTACCTACTACTGTTAACAGTACAAAGTTCTTAATTTTAATGAATTCCAATTTATTTTTTGACATTTGTGCTTTGGTATTATATCTAAAAAACTAGTGGCTAGCCCACGATCATTAAGATTTACTCTTATGTTTTCTTCTAAATGTTTTATAGTTTTAGAACTTACTTTTAGGTATATGACCCGTTTCAAATAAACTTTTGTGTATGGTAAAAGGAAGGGGTCCAACTTCCTTTGTCAAAAATCACTGGCCATAAATTTTACTTCTGGATGCTCAACTCTGTTCCGCTGATCTACATATCCATCTGTAGGCCAGAAACACACTATGTTGATCATGGTAGTTTTGTAGTAAGTTCTGCTATTAGGAAGTGTAAATCCTCTCTTCTAAGATTGTTTTGGCTACTCAGGCATCCTGTAAATTTTTACATGAATTTTAAGATCAGTTTGCCAATCTCTGCAAAGAAGTCACCAGAAATCTTGGTAGGTTATGCAGTGAATCTGCAGGTTATTTGGGGGAGTAATGCCATCTTCATAACATTAAGTGTTCCAATCCACGAACATGAGATCATACCTTTCTATTTATTTCGATCTTCTTTAATTTATTTCAACAATTTTAATTTACAGTGTACAAGTCTTAAACTTGTGTTAACTTTATTCCTAAGTATTCTATTCCTTTTGATGTTATAGTAAATGGAGCTGTTTTCTTAATTTTCACGTTCAGACTATTCATTGCTATTGTATAGAAATACAATCAATTTTTTAAAAAATGTTGTATTCTACAACCTTGTTGAACTAATTAACTCTAATATATTGTGTTCTGTTGATTCCTTAAAATTTTCCATATACAACATCATGTCATCTACAAATACTTTCACTACTTCTTTTGCAATCTGGGTAACTCTGGTTTCTTTTATTTTTTTAGACAGAGAGAGAGAGCGCGCGCGCGCGCATACAAGCAGGGGAGAGGGACAGAGGGAGGGAGAGGGGGAGAGTGGGGGATGGAGAGGAAGACAGAGAGAGAGAGAGAGAGAGAGAGAGAGAGAGAGAGAGAGAGAGAGAGAGAGAGGGAGGGAGGGAGGGAGGGAGGGAGGGAGGGAGAATATCTTAAGCAGGCTCCATGCTCAGGGCAGAGGCCAACACAAGTTCAATCCCATGACCCTGGGATCATGACCTGAGGTGACACTAAGAGTTGGATGCTTAACCAACTGGGCCAGCCAGGCACCCCTGCTTTTACTGCCTAATTGCCAAGGCTAGGGCTTCTGGTAGAACAGTGCATAGAAGTATTGAGAATGGACAACTCTGACTTGTTCCTAATTTTAGGGGGGAAATGTCCAGTTTTTACCAGAGCCGTGTATTTTTGTAGATCAGGCTGAGGAATTTCTCTTCTAGTCCTAGTTTCTTGGGTGTTTTTATCACAAAAAGGTGTTGGATTTGGTCACTTTTTGCAGGGACATCCATTGTGATGATCACGTGGTTTTTATCACTGATTCCCATTAATGCACTATATTACATTAATTGATTTTGTGGTGTAAACCAACCTTGCATTCCTGAGAAAAATCTCACCTGGTAAGAGAGTATAACAGTTTTCATATGTTCCTTGATTTGGTTTGCTAATATTTCGTGGAGAATTTTACTGTTGTTATTGGTATTCCTAAGTGATTCTGCTCTACAGTTTTCTTGTGATCTGTCTGGTTTTGGTATTCAAATACTAGTCTCACAAAGCGAGGAAGTTGTCTTCTATATTTTAGATAAATTTGTGTAGAACTGGTATTAGTTCTTTTAAAAATATCTGGCAGAAATCACCAATGAAGGTGTCTGGCCACAGGCTTTTCTTTGATGGAAATTTTAAAATTACCAATTCAATCTCTTCACTTGTTCTAGGTTGCATTAGTTTCCCAGGGCTATTGTAACATTACCACAAACTGAGTGGCTTAAAACAGCAGAAATTTATTCTCTCACAACTCTGGAATCTAGAAATCTGCAATCAAGGTGTCAACAAAGCCATGCTCCTTCTGAAGGCCTCTATGAGCGAATCCTTCCCTGCTTTTTCCTAGATTCTGGTGATTTCCAGCAATCCAACATTTCTTGACTTGTGACAGCATTAACTCCAATTTCTTCTTCTAACTTTACGTGGCCTTCCGTGTGCGTGTCTTGGTCTCCAAATCTCCCTTATAAAGACACCAGGTGCTGGATTGAAGACCTACTCTAATCCAGTATAACCTCATCTTAACTTATTAATCCGCAAAGACCATATTTCCCAAATAATGTCACATTTATAAGTACCAGGGATTAGAACTTCATCTTTTTTTTTTTTTTTTTTTTTTTTTTTTGAGTGGGGGGCACATAATTCAACCTGCTATACAGGTCTGTTCAGATTTTCTATTTCTCCTTATGTCAGTTTCAGTAGTTTGTGTCTTATTCTAGGCATTTGCTTGTTTCATTTAAACTATCTAGTCTGCTGATTTATATATGATTCACAGTAGTATTTCCCTTAAATCCTTTTTATCTCCATAAGGTCACTAGTAATTTCCCCTATCTGATTTGTGATTTAGTAATTTGAGTCTTTTTCTCTTGAGCAGTCCTAGATAAAACATTTATCAATTTTGTTGTATCTTTTCAAAGAACGAACCTTTGATTTTGTTAATTTCTCTATTTTTCTATACTATTTCATTTATTTCTGCTCTAATCATTATTATTTCCTTCTGCCTGCTTTAGGTTTAGTATGCTCTTCTTCTCCTGGTCTTTTAAGGAAGACAGGGCACTGAACTAAGATCTTTTAAAATATAGGCAGCTGCAGCTTTAAATTGCCATCTAAGTGCTGTTGGCTATGTCTCATAAGTTTTGGTATGCTTTGGCTTTCATTCATCTCAAACTATTTGCTAATTTCCCTTATGATTCCTTCTTCTGATTATTTAGAAATGCATTATTTAATTTCCACATATGTGTGAATTCCTCATATATCCTCTGTAACTAATTTCTACTAATATCATTCCTTTGTAGTGGGAAAACATATTGTGTATGATTGGAATCCTTTGATTTTTTTATGGCCTAGCAGAAAGTCTTTCCTGGAAAATGTTCCACATATACTTGGAAAGAACCACTATTTTGTTCTTTTTGGGTGGAGTGCTCCTTATACACATCTGTTAGGTTTAGTTGCTTCAGAGTGTTGTTCAAATCTCTCCTCTCTGTTGATCTTCGGTCTAGATGTTCTATCCATTATTGAAAGTCGAGTATTAATGTAGTCAACTCTTGTTTTTGAACTATTTCTCCCTTCACTTCTGTCACATTTTGCTTCATGTGTTTTGGAGTTCTGTTGTTACATATGTAACAACATATGTTGTTATAGGTCTTCCTAATACATTGACCCTTTTATCATAAAAAATGTCCCTCTTGATCTCTAGGTTCATTGAAGTCTATTTCCCCCCAATGTGCAGCCTCTGTTATCACTTTTCTCAGGGGATGCGGTCTTGAGCATGCAGTCTCCCTGTCTACTGGGAATGACTGTGGGTTTAGTCAGACTCTCTGGCAGTTTCTTTCTCAGGCCTTCCCTTTACACAGTGCTCGCTGATCAGCCTGTAGCAGTATCACACACCCAGGCGTTAGCCTCAACTAGTTTGTTTCATTGGTGTGTTGTTGCCACATCCTGGGGCATAAATTGCACCAGTGTCTGATCCAATGAAAGTGGGGCCTCTTTGTAAGAGCAGGGTGTTGCCTTGCCAGTCTTTGAGGCTAACTCGAACCCCAGGAGGGCTCTTCTTTTTATCTGGTTCTCTCCGTAAAGCTTCTGACTGGTCTGCCATTTCACTTGTTGCTACTAGTATCATGGAGTTACCAGCCTCCTCTTAACTGTTCACCACAAAGATCTCCATCATTTTCAACAACTTTTTGTAAGCTCTGTTCCAAAAGTCAGTCCCCCTGAGAGAGCTACATAATTCTCCGTTCTCAAGGCCTGCCTTTCCCTTTGGAAGAACCACTGTGCCGCTGCACAGGAACTGGAGGTTAGGACAATAACCCACTTCTCTCAGAGTGACATCTGTGCTTTATGACAGGGGGTGGTGGATCACTTGCCTCTCCTGGCACAGAACTTCTGCCTTATGAATGAGGCCTGACCTAAACCTCAGTATGCTCAATCTGCTGAGACTGGAGCACACTTCCACTCTGAGAAAAGGCTGAGAGAAGGAAGGCTTTTTGACCTCAGCTGCCTGGAAGACAGCATCCGCCACGAGAAGCTAGAAGGTATGAGTGATGCCCGCAGTCTGTTTCCCCTGCTCAGACAAGAGTTAGAGCTTCCTTCAAGCTGAGCGCAGGGAGAGGGTGGGAGTGGGTCATGGGTCAAATGCCAGAGTCCTGTTCTTACTGAGATTTAGTACCTTTGTTTGAACAAATCATTCTCCATTTGCTATATGCCCTTAAGATAATTATTTCCAGCTTAAATGATTGCTTTAAAATAATCTCACCAGTTAAATGGTTATTTTGCTTGTTTTTATCCAGAATAATAAACAGAGATGAAAAATATAATACCAAATCATATGCTTTTATCAAGTGCATCTGGTCACCAAGTTAAAAATTTACAGCAATGATGTATAAACAAAATACAGGCCATCCTCCCTTACTGTACATACTATATGCCAAAACTAAATGAACCAACAAGAATAAAAACATTCAAATGGTACAGAGCTAATAAAGTTAACCTAACAGGAGATCCAGAAACAACAAATTCATATCACCCCACCCCCGACCCCCTCCCCCACATCTGAAATTTAAAAGAAGTCATTATGTATGGTATGCCCCCCCCAAAAAAATGATATGACATACTCTCCTGTAAATAAAAAGCCACTGTTCTTCCTTACAGTTGTTACCCCTATTCATTAAAGAACAAGTTGTTGGCCCAAAACAGAAGAGGAATAAAGTTGGAGATACGCACTGGAGTCTGCAACTCCTCGGAACTTGCTTCCTTCAGAATTCAAGAATTGGTCCTCCTACATGGGTTTGTTCATAGCCACAGGTGATTCTGTCATATCAAATCTACTGTGAGTTTCTTCTTTTTTATTTTTTCTACTGTAAGCTTCTTAAAAGCATATATATCTAGAACATACTGCCAAAGCTTTTGATTCTGTAACTCTCAGGTAGGAAGCAGACATGTTTTTTAAAAGTTCTCTTCAAGGGGCGCCTGGGTGGCTCAGTCTGTTAAGTGATCGACTCTTGATTTCTGTTCAGGTCATGATCTTACAATTCGTGAGACTGAGCCCCACTGTGGAGCCAGGTTGAAATATTCTCTCTCTCAAAAATAAACATTTTTTAAAAAGCTCTCTTCTTGGGGCGCCTGGGTGGCTCAGTCAGTTGAGCATCTGACTCTTGATCTCAGCTCAGGTCACGACTCCTGGGTCATGGGATCAAGCCCCATGTGGGGCTCTATGCTGAGCATGGAGCCTTCTTGAGATTCTCTCTTTCCCTCTGCTCCCCCTACTCTCAAAATAAATAAACATTTAAAAAAAGTTCTCTTCTTAAGAACTGAAAAGATCAGTATCATACTTTAAAACGTATTATGTATTTATAATAAATCTTAGTATTTGGGAAGGCAAATCCCTACTTGTTATGTTTTCTAAAATGTCCTGGCCATTTTAGCTTTATTTTTTCAGATTATATTTAAAATAGCTTAGTCAATTCTTCTCACCACCAACACCAGCTCCCCAAAGAAGACAAGGTGGTTTTTGTTTTGTTTTGACAAGGTGGTTTAGATCTGAATAGCAATATACTTAGAAAGTATTTCAGGAAGTAGTAACACCCTTAAAAATATTCAGTCTTTTCTTTTAGGAGCTGCTTTACATTTACCCAAGTGAGCTATAATGGAGCTCAATTAAAATTCTGTTGTTTATTCATGTAGTTCCCACATATTTATTATTTTACATTTTTACTGTCCATATGAGAAGGAGGTTTCCTTAATTTTCTAACTGCTAGTGCTGGCATAAAAGCAGAAAAGTGTGTGTGTGTGTGTGTGTGTGTGTGTGTGTGTGTGTGTGTGTGTGTAAAAGTTAATTCTGTACACAGTGTTTGGGGAAAGCGTAGGTTGTGTATCTTCAATTGCTAGGTTCTCTGGCAGCTTCACAACTTTGTGTCAATTTCCCAATATCCTTTTAAGGTAATTTCTTTTAAGGGGACTGTGAAGGTGATAAGGAGAGGTAAAGGAAAACAAAGCTGCAGAAGCCACCAACACTGTGTGGTCTGATGATCCATCGCCCAAAGCAGGAAAGGAGACTTAATACTGAATATGTTGGGATCTTTAATAGAAAAAGACCTCAAGTTCTTTATTAAGTTTGGTTACCTCTACCTTCATAATCCATACAATACACTCATTTTATCATCCTTTGCTACCTTTTTGGGAATGGCAATAAAACATCCAAAAGACGTTTTCAAATAAGAAGTTCATACTTTTTCCTACAACTTAAGGGTTGCTATTTCTCTGTACTACTAGAAATGTTTAAGGAAATTCCATAGACTTAAGAGAAATGATACTACAAAACATTTCTGAGGGAAATTTAAGATGTAAAGAGGATATAAACCATGATCATAAACTGAAAGACTCAGTGTTGCTAATATGTAGCTAATATGCTAACTGATCTACAGATTCAGTGCAATCCTAATCAAAATGCCTACAGGCTTTTTAAAAAATCAATGCATTGCTTTTAAAATTTATACAGAAAGGCCAAGGACCAGGTTTAGCAGAACAAGTTTGAAAAAGAAAAACCAAGTTGGAGAACTAGTACTACTTGATTTTCAGATATAAAGATACACTGATCAAGACACTGTGGCACGGGTGTAAAGACAGACATATAGTTCAATGGCAAATAAAAGTCCAGAAATATACCCACAGGCATACTGTCAACTGATGCAACAAAGATGCCTAAGAATTCAATAGGGGTTAAGAAGGTCTTCTCAATAAATGGTGTTAGAACAACTGGATTACCTTATGCAATATAGTAAACCTCAACACTTCAATAACACCATGTAGAAAAATTAACTAGGAACAGATCAGGTACCAAAACACAAGAGTCAACACTAGCAAGCTTCTAAAAGAAAACATGAGAGTTTTGTGTGTGTCTGACACTGGATTGAGCAAGGATTTCTTGAACAGAACATAAAATACATGAATTTTAAAAGAAAAAACTGGCAAAAGGTTTTATACAGAATGTATAAAGAACTATTACCACTTAGTAAGTTTTAAAAATGGAGAAAAGATTCAAACAAATATTTCACATAAGATGTATAAAGATGTTCAACATCACTAATCAACAAGGAAATGAACAATAAAATCACAGTGAGATACCACTATAGACCCACCAGAATGTTTAAAGTTAAAAAAAGACTGACAATATCAAATGTTGGCAAAATGGGAAACACTGGAATTCCTATACGTTGCTGATGGAATCAGAAAATGGTTAAGTCAATTTGGTGAACCATATAATAGTATAAGGTTAAATATACAATGATACTACCACCCAGTAATTTCAATTCTAGGTATTTATTCCAGAGAGATGAAAATATATGCCCAATGGGGCAACTGGGTGGCTCAGTAGGTTGAGTCCGACTTCGGCTCAGGTCACTGATCTCGCAGTTCGTGAGTTCAAGCCCTGTGTCAGGCTCTGTGTTGACCTGACATTTCAGAGCCTGGAGACTGCTTTGGAATCTGTGGTTCCTTCCCCCCGCTCATGCTCTGTCTCTCTCTCAAAAAATAAACAAACATTTAAAAAAATAAACTAATCTTTAAAAAAAGAAAATATATGCCCAAAGACTTATATGTAAGTCTAATATATTAGCCAACATCTGGAAACAATTTAAAAGTCCAAAAGAAAGTGAACTGATATGGGGACCTACTCAGCAATAAAAAGGACCAAGAGTATATACAAAAATAAGAATACCAAAAAATTATGTTAAATGGAAGAAGTCAAATATGAAAGACTACACAGTATTTCACTCCTATTATATAAAACTCTAGAAAAGGTAAAACTAATAGTGATTGCCTTAATTGGGTGTCCAAGAAATGGACTGACTACAAAGGGACATGAGAAAGCAATTTAGGGTGAGAACTGTCCTGAACCTTGACTGTGCTGGTAGTTACACAACTGTATACATTTACCAAAATCTATTAATCTGAACTCTTAAATGGTAAATTTTATTATATACAAATATTGCCTCATTAAAAAAATCATTAAAACATAGGTTCAGGGTATTTAAGATACTAGATACTGAACGGATCACTGAATTTTGGCTCTTGTTGAACTAACCATTTGGAAATCAAACAATGATTCTTACTTACATTTTCAGAGTCACAAAGACGTGACACTTATTTTCAAAACCTCATATGAATGTTCTTCTCTCAAGCAAGCATACTTTTAGTATCTTTCACTTGCTCTCTACGTTCTGCATTGTATTTTGAATAGATACAACTAAATAGTCACCATGAATTGCTGGCATTTCACTATTTTTGTTCTATCTTTAGATCCAAATCAAGATAAGGAGGTTGATCATTGTGCAAAAGCTGGTCTTTGTTAATCAAGTTGTATGCAGACTGGCCAAAAAGGGGCATACGTGTATCATCCAAGGAATCAGGTCCCCTTAGAAAAATGGAATTCAGTATTGCAGCAGGGAAAAGACATGATGAACCCAGAATATCTTGTTGTATCAGAAAGTATTAAAGTGCTCAAAAAATGATGGGGACATGTCAAAAGGATATACTAGGTGGTTTGAAAGGGCTCCCATTAACCGTATCTGGGATACTGGATAACATATTTGAACAGAGTAAGAATCTTGATTTCAAAATGACAGAGGGAATAGGAAAACTCTTCTTCACAGTATAAAGCCAAATGAAAAAATAGAGGAATAATAATTAGAAAAATCACCATTTCAAGCCATCAGAAAAACGATTCCAGCAAGAATTACTGTCAACACCAAAATTAAAGTGGATGAAGGTTTAGTAAAAAAGAGGTATCTATGTAGTCTCAAAAGTATCTCTTCAAAAATTATTAATTACAATGGGGCGCCTGGGTGGCTCAGTCGGTTAAGTGTCCGACTTCAGCTCAGGTCACAATCTCGCGGTCCGGGAGTTCGAGCCTCGCGTCGGGCTCTGGGCTGATGGCTCAGAGCCTGGAGCCTGCTTCTGATTCTGTGTCTCCCTCTCTCTCTGCCCCTCCCCCGTTCATGCTCTGTCTCTCTCTGTCTCAAAAATAAATAAATGTTAAAAAAAAAAAAGATTAAAAAAATTATTAATTACAAGAGGGAAAGAAGTACATACCATTTCAGTGGAAAAACCTAGTGAACATCAACCTTGTCAAGGGATCAAAATAAAAATCACCACTAAACTAACATCATGTGCTTCACAATGTGATCATTCTACTGTAAGGATAGAACACGACTTATTTAATATTCCTGCTAAAAGATCATGGCCTGAATTTAATCATGAAGAAACATTAGAAAACCTAAACTGAAAAACATTCTACTAAACAAATGACCTGTACTCTTCCAAAATGTCAGTGTCATTAAAAATAAATAAAAGTTTGAAGAACCATTCAAAATTAAAGGAGACTAAAGAGTAGAAAATAAAATTTGATGAGTGATCCTAAATTTTGAACTAAAGGAGGGGGTTGGGGGGGGGTCACTGGGACAACTGGTAAAATCTAAATGAGATTCACAGGTTAAATATTCCATTGAAGTTAACTTTCCTGATTTTTGGTAACTGTACTGTGTAGTATAGTAACTGAACACCCTAATTCTTAGGAAATAGGGAAATACACAAGGAAATATTTAGGAACAGAGATATATGAGGGGTATGATGTCTATAACTCATTCTGATATGGTTCAGGAAAATCTGTGTATGTTATATGTAATATCTCTGAGACAGAATGAATGAGAATAGTAAGGCAAATGTGGCAAAATGTTAACAACTGGTTATCTAGGTGAAGGGTATATAAAAGTTTTTATACCACTTACAACCTTTCTATAAATGTGAAACTATTTCAAAGTAAAAAGGCAGGGTGGACAAATTTTAAGCCATACTTTTCTCCCACAAATATGCCAGATCTCCCTTGTCTCTCTCTCTCATCCTCTCCCTCACAACCCCACCTGTCTTGCCATTAAGCTGTATGTGCTTGTGTTATGAGTTTTTCTGATACACAGAAGAAAAGCAAACAGAATAACAAGATAGGGCAATTAACAACTTTCAGGCTTCTCTTAGTAACTCAACAAACTGATGAAGATACTCAAAAGAGAGTAAGACATTTTCTACCAAGGGCCAGAGAGTAAATACTTTTGGCTCTAAAGGATATATATAGTCTTTGCTGCATCTCCCCCTCTCCCCCTTTCCCTGCTCCCACCCCCCCCCCAAAAAAACCAACTCTTCAGCCTGTAGGCATTACAGAAACAGGCTGTGGGTGGATTTGGAGATAGGGCATAGTTTGCTGACCCCTGATAGAATTATTAAATTTCTCCAAGAACTGTAACAAAAGTAGTTCCACTGGTCCCTGAAATAGCAAGGATGTTATTGAATAAATAAAGCAACAAAAGCATGTCAGCTTGGAAGTTCGTTCTTAGGGCAATAGTTAATAAAATTAAACTTTAAACAAAAGACAAAGATTAAGATTCCTTAAAGTTTCTTTTGTAACTCTACTATTTGTCACCTTACGAGTTTTGGTGTTTTGGAAGGTAAGAATGGGGAAGGACACTTATATAAGTTGCTGATTTTATGAGAGAGAACACTTCAGGAAAGGAAATGGAAGAAATAATGACAAATTTCACTTGGGAAAGGTTAAGATGGCTTAGACTTCAGGAGTGTGATACAAAACTGAGGGGGTAACATTTTAGAGCCATCCCTATCTAAATTCAAGACCATTCCTCATCTGTACGTACATGTGTTCTCCAAATTTAAGTGATTTTTAAAAAATTCATACAATATGGTATAGAAAACCTAGGAATTAGAAGCATGTGCATGCATGCAAGTTTTGTAATAATTATGTTAGCAAGCCTACCCCAGTAGATCATGGGCCTGTATCTACATCCATGTCTGCTACCCATGGCTTAGTGACATTTCAAGCAATGAACTAAAAAGAGCTGACAAGATGCAACTCATTGATTTAAATGCCACTCTCCTACATCTTATTATTTTAAATGCCAGCAAGTCTTAAGGAAAATGGTTCCACCACTTTAAATGCTCATACTCTTTAAGGTCAGTTATCTAAAAAGAAACCTTACTTCATGTAAATTATTGCTTTTTACATTAACAAAATAAAAATTGTGCTTAATGCAATTTTTACCATATGTCAATTTTGTTAAGCAAACCATCAAGTTAAGGAATAGAAAAAAACAAAGTTCAAAGCTTGAATACACACCAGGAGTTAAATATGGTATTCAAAATATACAACAAAACTACCATGAATGACTCTTATCAGTACATCTGTTACTACTTTTCATGCAAATTAAGCCTAAAATGTAAGTGGCAAATGACTATTACTGCTCTGCTTAATTCACCGGCATCTACTATCAGCATTTGCAGTTACAGCTTTTTCTCCCTTATACATGTACAGTTATTAAAAATACTACAAGACAAATGCAAGTCACCTCCACAGTCAAGAGCATGGGTTTCCTGTATGCTTCCACTGGCTAGAAATTAAGTTTATACTATCCCCATTCTTATCCACAACCCAATCTCAATCCGAAAACTTCCTGAATTTCGATCTGTTCTCCATAATGACTGTGGATGTCTCCAGATGCCCAAGACCATTATAAATAGAAGGGATATCCAACTGCATATTTGAGGCAGTGGTATTGTAAAAGCCTAGCTAAGGGTAATCTTGCCTTTTTCTAAACTTTTATAGCACTTTATCTATACTACTCTGACAGTACTAGTTTTATAACCTGTATTATAATTATGTGGGGTGTGTGTGCGTGTGTGTGTGTGTGTTTCTTACCTCCTCCACTAGACTATAAATTTCTTGAAAAGAGCATCTGTGGCTAAAACCTCCTTTTAATTATTCACAGTACCTTTATTTCAACCACAGTAGCTGGTGCTTTTGAAATAATATAAAAGTAAAATATACAGCTACTGATTTTAACTTTAGAAATAAGGAACTGACAAAATTTTTTGAAAGAAAAAAAAGGCAGACTTAATTGTTAAGATGTCAATACTACCCAAACTATCTACAGATTTAAAACATAACCCTTATCAAAATCCCAATGGCATTTTTTGCAGAAATACAAAAACCCATCCTAAAATTCATATGGAAACTCAAAGGACCCCAAATAGCCAAAACAATCTTGAAAAAGAAGAAAGTTGGAGGTATCACACTTCCTAATTTCAAAACATACTATGAAGCTACAGTAATCAAAGCAGGGGAGGGACAGAGAGAGAGAATTCCAAGCAGGCTCCACTCTGTCAGCTCAGAGCCCAATGTGGGGCTCAATCCCACAAACCAGGAGATCATGACCTGAGCCAAAATCAAGAGTCAGATGCTTAAACTGACAGAGCCACCCAGATGCCCCCCTATGATCAAATGATTTTTGACAAGAGTGTCAAAACCACTTACTGGGAGAAGAGATACTCTATTCAACAAATGGTATTGGGTAAAATAAATATCCACATGCAAAAAAGGATGAAGCTGGATCCATACCTTATACCACACACACAAATCAACTCAAAATGGATCAAAGGTTTTAAAACTATAAAACCCTTAGAATAAATCCTTATAGCAGGATAAGCTTCATAACACTAGATTTGGTAATGATTTTTTAAAATATGACACCCAAAGAACAGGTAACAAAGGTAAAAATAGATAAACTGGACATCAAAATTTTAAAAGCTTCCATGCATTGGGACGTCTGGGTGGTTCAGTTGGTTAAACGTCTGACTCTTGATCTTGGCTCAGGTCATGAACTCACAGTTCCATGACTTCAAGCCCTGCCATCGACCTACGCACTGTTAGTGTGGAGCCTGCTTGGGATTCTTTCTCCCTTTCTTCTGTCCATCCCCTGCTTACACTCTCTCAAAATAAACTTTAAATTAAAAAAAAAAATCTTCTATGCATAAAAGGACAGAGTCAAGAGAGTAAAAAGATAACCTACAAACTGGGAGAAAATATTTGCAAATCATTATCTGATAAGGGCTTAATATTTAGAAAGAACTCCTACAACTCAACAACAACAAAAACCAATTCGATTTAAAAATGGGCAAAAAGACTTGATAGACATTTCTCCAAAGAGCATGTACAAATGGCCAACAAACACATGAACAATCACTAATCATAAGGAAATACAAATCAAAACTACAATGAGATACCACTTCACACCCATCAGAATGGCTACTATAAAAACAAAAAAACAAACAGAAAATAACAAATGTTGGCTAGAATGGTGGATAAATTAGAATTTTTATGCACTGTTGGTTAAGAATGTAAGATGGTGCAGCCAATGTGAAAAGAGTTTGGTGGTCCCTCAAAAATTAAAAATAGAACTACCACATGATCCAGCAATTCCATTTCTGGGTATACACCCAAAAGAATTGAAAGCATGGTCTTGAAGAAGTATTTGTACGCCAATGTTCACAGTGGCGTTGTTTACAAAAGGTGGAAGCAACCCAAACATCTATTGTTGGTGAACAAACCCAAATGTCTATTGTTGGATGATTAGATAAACATAATGTGGTACATACATATAACGGAATATTATTCTACCTTTATGATATATGCTTCAACATAGCAAAGCCTTGAGATGTTATACTAGGTAAAATAAATAAGCCAGTCACAGAATGACAAATACTGCATGATTCCACTTATACAAGGTACCCACAATAGTCAAACTCATAGGACAAAAAGTAGAATAGTGATTGCCAGGGGCTGGGGAAGGGAAATGGGGAGTTACTTAATGGATATAGTTGCAATTATGTAAGATAAAAAGAGTTCTGGAGATTGGTTGCAAAATACTGTGAATATACTTAACACTACTGAACTATATACTTAAAAGTGGTTAAGACATTAAATGTTATATTAATGTACATTTTAGCACAATACCAAAAAAAGCAGTATGAAAGGCACAATCTGCAGCTAAACGCAAACAACTGCAAAACGGACAGAAATCTAATACAGAATAGGGGAAGAAGAAATGTTTTACCCCTCACCAAAGATTCACCTACACGTATTCCAATCACCATATACATTCAGAAATCCTATCAATAGTATTCAGCTCAGATGTCTTATTTCAACTACATTTCCACAGCTCTATTAGACACTTCCAATTAAATGCTCACTTTCACCACAAACTGCTTTCAGCTAATAACCTCATTATCCTCACCATAAAAACTGATCACCACACCTTTCCTCTTCTCAATTCTCAACTTCTATTAATCCACCAGCTAAGTCATCCTGGCTTGGAAAACCTAACAGCAGTAATAGTTCCCTCTCCTTTATTTATATACTCACATAATCACTAAGTTTTAACACTTTATTCTAGATTCCTTACATACATCCCTTCCTTATTCATCTTTATAGCTACAATCCTAATTCAGGCTAATTTTCTGGATTAGAAGAGCCTTCTATAATGTTCTCACTATAAATTCCTCTGTATTAGAACCTAAAAATGACTACCAAACCAATCATTCTAAAACACAGAGCTCTGTAAGGTTCAGGATGAGTTCTATCTCCTTGATTAAGCAACTCCAGTGCACCTACTTCATCTCTCAAGTACTACAGTACTTACATTTTCTTGTACTATCTGCTATCTTTTTGAATATTATACAGGAGAATGAAGGAGGGGGTTTTACTCTTAATGTTTCCTACGTACATCAGAGCTTTGGTTCTGGGCATGTCCGATGGATGATTTAACTCTCCCTAATTTAAATCTCCTTTAATTGCTTTAGCCACCCATGATGTCACCAACAGCCAGCCCATAAGGAGGGATCAGTCTTTTACTTCTTTGGTAGACTCTCTGGCCTACCACAGATCTAGACATTTAATAAACCAAATGATAAATCTGTTAACTCTGACCACATAAAATTTAACACAACTGGTTAACCACCAATTAATAGTTTACTGAGGCCTGTTTGTTCAAGGGAAAAATCCACAGATTGGGAGTTCAAAAAAACCACTTCGATATTTAATGGGATCCTGGATTGAGCACTGATTTCATGGAGTCAAGTGGTTTTCCTTAATCTTTGAAAATAATCTATATAAAAGGACTTTGGAAGTACAACAAGGTTAAGTCTCACAATCTAGATTTGTACAGTTAATGGAGTAATTAATTAATCATGTACTGACTTGTGGTATCCAATTAAGTCTGCTGTGCATCTATTGAATTCTCATAAATAACCTTTAAGCTTTTCTTTTTTTTTTTTAAATTTTTTTTCAATGTTTATTTATTTTGGGGACAGAGAGAGACAGAGCATGAACGGGGGAGGGGCAGAGAGAGAGGGAGACACAGAATCGGAAACAGGCTCCAGGCTCTGAGCCATCAGCCCAGAGCCTGACGTGGGGCTCGAACTCACGGACCGCGAGATCGTGACCTGGCTGAAGTCGGACGCTTAACCGACTGCGCCACCCAGGCACCCCTGCCTTTAAGCTTTTCATATTTGTTTTTCTTTCTCACCCCTAATAGATGTATACTATATTAATATATTTTTCTTCCACAGGTCCTTTTATACAATAGGTACTATGAATACTTACTGATTTGTGGTACCCTGAGACAAGATGACATTCCTATCAAGAAGCATTGAATACACCCAAGCTAACACACTGGACATAAATACATGTTGTGGAATACGACGAGAAAATAATAACTAGATTCACCATCTGCTCTTACTATAAACTTTCAAAGTGCTAAAGTAGCAATAAAAATTAAAATGTTAAAAGGATGTATCTAAACTTTTAATTAACATATACTCATGAAACAGAACAAATTATGAATGTTCATACTGAACACAACATGATAGACTAATGATAAACATGAAAAGAATCTTATTACGTGATTCTTTAGCTAGCTGGGCAATGAAGGATATCTGTATGATTTGCCTCCAACCTTGTGAGTATATCCAAAATTAAGTGCTCTGGCTCCACCTAGAACATGCCTCTCTCATATCTGCCTATGTATTCTTCCAAGTCTCATCTTCTTAAAACACCTTCCTAAAATGCTACTCAAATACTAAACTTACTAACAGTCTTATAACAAACTTAAGATAACAAATAGTTTATATTTTGGTATATCATCCTATCTCCCATCATCCCTAGTTAGTGAAACATCCATGCTCCTTACTCTACAACAGCTATCTCTACTCTATCTCAGCCAAACACAGCACAGCGATACCATAAATTTATCACTTAGAATTAGTCCATTTTTAGGGACAATAAATACTGGAAGCAATTTTCTATTCTTCCTATCTCTCCAATACCTTCTCACTACTACTGAATCAACTCTTCATACTATCAACATAATAAAAGCCTCACAAAATGGGTTTTCATAAAGAAATACAAATGTATATGTACATATATTTAAGTAAACATACATATTTCCTAGCTGAGACAACTGAGAAGACCTAGAAGTAATGACACCCCAGTTCCGACGAAGACACCTAGTGCCCAGACAGACCTTGCTTTCCTTCTCATACAATTCTCCAAATAAAAGAAACTAAGGTTCCTTGGAGAAATCCAGAGCTGAGACAGAGAAAGCAAAGGTAAGTCGGGTATGCTTCTTGGTGCCAAAAAGAAAAGAAGTGCTATTAAAAAAAAAAAAAAAAAAAAAAGGTCAAAAAAAAGATAGGCCAACTTGAAAGAGCTCTCCATGGCCAAATCTAGGACAATTTGCAATACAAAATTAAAGAATAATTGTAACGAATTATAATCCATAGAATAAAATAATAATCCATGACTCCATATTTTTTAATTTTTTTTTCAACGTTTATTTATTTTGGGGACAGAGAGAGACAGAGCATGAATGGGGGAGGGGCAGAGAGAGAGGGAGACACAGAATCAGAAACAGGCTCCAGGCTCTGAGCCATCAGCCCAGAGCCTGACGCGGGGCTCGAACTCCCGGACCGCGAGATTGTGACCTGGCTGAAGTCGGACGCTTAACCGACTGCGCCACCCAGGCACCCCCATGACTCCATATTGATAGGTAAACAAATAAATACATAAATAGAGGAGAAAAGAAAGCTCTTCCTTAGAGCAGAATTCCAACTAACAAAAGCAGAAGAAATAACAGAAATAGAAAATCATTATTTGGTAAGCACTAGGTAGTAATTTTTCAAGCAACTTTCATCAATGGATGCTAAAATTAGTGTATGACAAGAAACTAGTATGACGAGAAAAAGATATTCACAAAAATCTTAAAGTACCTCTCAACAAGGTATCCATTAAATACAAAAAGGAGGGGCGCCTGGGTGGCTCAGTCGGTTGAACATCTGACTTCGGCTCAGGTCATGATCTCGCGGTCCGTGGGTTCAAGCCCCGTGTCGGGCTCTGTGCTGACAGCTCAGAGCCTGGAACCTGTATCAGATTCTGTGTCTCCCTCTCTCTGCCCCTCCCCCACTTGCACTCTGTCTCTCTCTGTCTCAAAAATAAATAAACATTTAAAAAAATAAAAAATTAAATACAAAAAGGGAAAAAAGAGAAACCTTACAATAGAGAAAACTGGCAGACATCTGCTTAACTAACTGATCCAAAGTAAGACATCACCATGTGCTTCCTGATAGGGTGTACTAAGGATGACACAACATCATTCTGTGGAATTCTTGCCAAAAATGCATAACCTAGATTCAATCATGAGGAATCATCAGACATACCTAAATTGAGGGAACATTCTACAAACCAATTTATCAGTATTCTTCAAAATTTATGAAAGGCAAAGCAAAAAATACTATTCCAGACTAAAAGAGACTAAGAATACATGACAACTAAATACAAAGTATTGGACCCTGGACCCGAAAAATGACATTGCCAGGACCACTGGTGAGCTGTGAAATTAGATTAAATAATATTGTATCAATATTTCCTGATTTGTGTAATTGTATTAGAAGATGTTAACATATGGAGAGTCTGGGCAAAGGGTATAACAGTGACTCTTTTATTGCTTTTGCAATTGTTTTATAAGTCTAAAATTATATTTTTTAAAAGCTAAAAAGAAGTAGAAAAGCTTCATGAGTATATAAACACAGACAACTGTGTGCATATGCTTGTCACACATAAGCACTCAAAAGTTAGCTATTAATATAATTCTCCAAGTTTATTAAGCCTCCTAGGATTTCTTAATTCCTCATTTAGTAAATATTTTACAGAGTGCCCACTATGTGTCCAACAAACACAAAAGAAAGAAGCCAGTCAGCCAGCGAGGCAGGCACTCACTAACAGATTCTTAGGCACAGCTGAGACTGGCTATTTCAAATATACTCATGACCATCTACACACTTATCTCTTCTTTCAAAGTGAGTAATTCCAAGTTCTACTTTAATTCCTGCTTCCCAGTTTCCATGTTCCTGTTCCTACTTATGTTATCAAAATGCATGTAATTAAAAAACCATAGGATCAAATTCCAGCCATTTGACTTATCCTGTAACTTAGTCTCTGTGACCCTTCTAATTCCTTTATTTGTAAAACTGGGATGCCTTTAACCAACTTTACAGGATTGCTGTGAGGATTTAAATGGGAACAAATATAAGCAAACGGTACATAGTACACATAGCAGATGTTAAAAAAATGTATTTTCCTATCTCTTAAAAATTATATTTTCTAACCACTATAGGGTCTTGAAGGGTAGATCAACAGTTGTTTTACTAATTTCTAGGTGAATTCCTGTTCTATTTTCCAAAGAGCCTACTTTGTATTTTTTACCTATGTATTTAAAAAAAATAAACATAAATAATGTATTTACTTTAACCATTTTAACAGCTTCAATACCCACTGAAAATCCAAAATGAAAAAATATGCATAAGCGTCATTTCTTTCCCAACTATCAGACCAATAGTTCTAACAGCTTTTCCAAATATTGTTTGGCGATCTCATCATACCAACTCCAAACTCAAGATTCCTTCCATTATCATGCTCTATGCTGCCACCCATTGGCTATTACCATACTCTAGATATTTCCTTCTCTTTGAAATCTTAAAGCCAGCCTTAAAAAGTGTAAACTTCAACCCAGTGGATAAATTTATCTACACATTGTAGTAATTCTCATATGAGATGCTCCAAGTGCCTGCAAAGAGTTTCAGTTCAATCACTTTAAATCTAACACAATTAGAGATCTATACTTGGCAATTTACATTTTCTAAGCTCTCTTTTTTCCTATTTTCCACTATAGTTGTTATGGCTGTCTCTGAAAAAATTAAATGTCAAAGATAAGTAGTGACGTTTCTAGTGGAGAATACCAGCTTTCCCAGAACTAGCTAGGTTGTCAAACGGAAATACTCTTTCTAGTTAGAAAAGCAACTAGAAATTGAGGAACTAAAACGGTAAGAGCAGCTGTTTTAAATGCTACATAGTTCCAGGTCTTGCTAGTTCTGTCTTCTAAAAATATTCATACAGTATTTTACCCGCATATAGCAATGGAAAAACTCAATCATATTACAAGAATATACTGTACTCAATTACTGACCATAGAAGGGCTTTCCTCCTCATCCTACCTTAAAAAAGATAATTAACAGTTGCTCCTTCTATTCCACCAAAATGCTTACTAAATGACTTGCTCAACAGTCACAACATGGATGCACATGCGTGCATACACACACAATTCAAAATGACCAATTTCAACCTCACTAGCAGTTGCTTAATTTTCTGGTCTTTCTCAAACCACATTAAATTTCAAAACACTCTCCACATTCACTCAATGGGAACAGACCATCCTGGATAGTCCCAGGAACAACTTTTCATGTAGTAAACAAGAAAAGATGCCAGAAAAGAACATTAAAAGGCTCTTAAATTGGCTTTCAGATTTGAAAGCAACTTGCCAACAATGATAAATAATGGTACAGTGGTTACAAGCAGAGGTAACAAAGAAGTATACAACATGGTTCACAGTGTTCAGAGGTTGACAACACAGTTAAGAACACAAGATGCAAACATAGAAAAATAGGAACAAAATAAGGCAGAATATTAACTGACAAATAACTGGTATAGATAACATTTACTACAACAGTGTGAAGTTTAGAAACAGCAATAAGAGCAGAGGTATACCAGTGATAGCGGGATAGAAGCTTAAGCTAAGAGTTAAGGGCAGGGGAATTTCAAGCGATAGAGAACAATGGGTATATGTAGCGCTGTAGTCCAAATAGTAAAAGCATGTTATTTAATACAAATGGACAAAAAAAAACACAAAAAACAAAACACAAATGATTGCACCAGTTTAAGCTGAAAGAAAACTGTATAAAAGACAATTGGGGGGCAGCATTAGAAAGAGAAGTCAACTAACTGTGGAGCGTACTGAGGCACAGATCATTAGGCTAATAAATCCAGAATACAATGAGAAAGTCACTGGAGACTGAGTATGAGATAACGTTTCCACACTATTTAAGGCGTGAAGGTTAGGGGGAAGGAGTTTACACTGGTAGCAGTGTTTAAAAGACTGAAGAAAACTAAAAGCGACCAATCATGTTATTTCAGTAGTTTAGAAATAATGCTAATGGTCTGAACCACAGTAAGGACTGTGGAAAGAAAAAGAATGCAATTCCTTCCTATGAAGGAAGAACTTATAGAACCTGGTCAATGATCTAGTTAGAAGTATACAGGGGGGAGGAAGGAATTCAAAATGCTTCCAAAGCTTTAAAACAGAAAACAAAAGTACCATGAAAAGAAACATAAGATAGCAAACTATTATTAATAAATGTTTCCAACATTTGAAATGATGTTTCTAAACCAAAACTCCGTTTGTGTTTAATACAAAGCAATAAAAACAGAATACAGCCAACTTCTACAACTGAATATAAACAGCATTCATACTCCAATACAATGAAGAAACATCTTATACTAAAGCATAAACCACAGTTTATCATAAATCTACATGAATTAGTAACTACTTGATCCAGATCCATGCTACTGTTCTTTTTGTACAAATGACTCCCATTGCTTCAATTACCATACATTTCATATTTAAAATACACTCAACAGTTTGAGATCTAGTTAATTATTCTGCTTAGTGAACTATATAAATAAAGCAATGCATGTTGGGATACAGATTTCTCAATAGGCTAATCAACAGACTAGAAACAGTCTAAATTGCAAAACTCAGTTACTATCAAATCTTTTATAAATAAATATGGAATCATGCCTTCCTCTTCCTACAAATCCCCCAACAAATAATCAAATTTTGAAAAAATAAAAACTATAAAATACCACACTAGATAAGTTACACAAGTTTTTTCGTTACCTTTACTTTATCTCTTCTTAAGCAACAGAATAGACAGTTTTCATCAAAAGTCCAATCAGAAATGCTTTCAGGTTCACAGTCTGCAAAAAGAGTTGGAATACCAAATTAACAGTTACAAAAGTGAATTTTTCAAACAAATGAGAATTTCAAAAATATTATTTATTTTAACAACAAACAACAAAAAATCCTAAGCACTGGACAGGTTCCTTACTTGTCTTAATATTCTTAATAACTGTTCACTAATTAATGTATCTTATTAATACATATATTTGCATTATCAACTAAACACAAAAATGTTTATAGGGATACAGCTTTAACTCACATAAAATTGAGTAAAAAGGAGAAAGAGACTGGGGTTTAAATCACAAAAGTATCAGATATGTCACCAGGAAGAATTTGAAATATACCAAAGAGGAAAGAAGAAAAAAAAAAAGATTTTGAATACCTTTATATAAACTGAGATCTTTTAATAATGCAGGTCCAAACAGCCCTTCAAGAATACTTTCAAACCCTGAAAGGATGAAAAAAAAAATCCATTATTACAGTAACACTCCCTATAGTAAGGTAATATTAATCTGCTGCTGAAAAAAAGATAGTGTGTTCCTCCAGTTCTCAAGGACCCCAGAGTATTACAGAAGGGACGCTGAGGAAAGAGTGTCAATGACAAACCTGAAAGGAACATTTGCATTTTTGTCCATGATTAACATTCAATACAAATTCACAGCACATTCGAGAACAACACAAAACAGACAACACTAGAAATAACCAATGAAAGAATGGAAACTCACAGGTTGTCCTATCATTGTACAAAATCCCAAATAGCTCCTTACATAAATGCTCAAAATCCATTTTAAAAGGCACCTTTCCCAATGGAAGAGTCAAATCGTTTCAAAATTTCCACAACATTCTGGATTAATCTAAATAGCCTGTTTCTGAATATGAACTGAGATAATAGATTTTCCAAGCTAACAGTTTTTTAATGTTTTGTTTATCTTTTTGAACGAGCACAAGGAGGGGAGGAGCAGAGAGAGAGGGAGACAGGATCCAAAGTGGGCTCCACACTGACAGCAGTGAGCCCGATGTGGGGCTCAAACTCACGAACCAGGAGATCATGACCTCAGCGAAAGTGCAACGCTCAACTGACTGAGCCACCCAGGCACCCCTCAAGTCCACAGTTTTCTGAAGAAGGAAAATTCTCACTGAGAATACCTTTATTACTAAAGAAAAAATCATAATATTTTAAAAGAAAAAGATCTTTGTAACTTTTTCACATTGCCACAATAACTACTTGCTGGTTCCTTTATGAAGGTAGAACTCACTAGTTATACATACAAAAAAAAGAAAGAAAAAATCCAAATATATCTGTATATAAATGTTTAAAATATTATCACCTTCCACATTATGTAAAAAAAAAAAAACGTTTTTGGATTTATTACCTCAAATATGGCCGATTCAATGAAAAACAATGAAAAAATCTTGGCCATCTTACTGTTTCCTATGGTTCATAAAGAGAATAAGGAGGGAAAAGGGGAAAGGAATCAGACTGCACCTTTATATAACATAACAGAAATAACAGGTTAAGAGTGGTGGTTCCCAAACTAAGGATCTCACTGGGAGTTCAAACAGTTACAAGGGGTCCATGAATCCATATGTACTTCAAGAACAATCTTCAGAAAGAATTAACGTGTCTTGTGCATGCAGTGTTCATAGTACTGTTCAAATGCAAAAAAAAAGTTATTGTAATTAAGAAAATACACAAAATGTTCCTGAATTCCTAGTATGTATTATGTATTTTGGTGCCCTATGTATTTTGTCACATAATCTATAATCACAACTTTCTACTTAAAAAAAATTAGTTAGAAAGTACTCTTATGCTCAAAAGGGAGGGAACCACTTATTTAAAATACTATTGCCAGGTGGATACATGCGGTTCACAACATAGTTAGCACTTCCTTACTACAAATACAATCACCATAAAGGGTTTGAAGGTAAAGGGGTAGAAAAGATGGTGCTTACAAACAGGATTTTGTCTCTTTATAAGAATAATAATGCAGGGGTGCCTGGCTGAGTCGGTAGAGCAAGGGACTCTTGATCTTGGGGATATAGGTTCAAACAAGCTGCACAGGAGATGTAGAGATTACTTAAAAATCTTTAAAAAACTAAAAAAGATAAAAATTTAATACGGGGCACCTGGGTACCTCAGTAGGTTAAGAGGCCAACTTGGGCTCATGTCATGATTTCGCAGTTCACAGATTTGAGGCCCTGCGTCCCTCAGGCTACGTGCTGACAGGTCTGCTTTGGATTCTGTGTTTCCGTCTCTCTCTGCCCCTCCCCTACTCATGCTCTCTCTCTTAAAAACAAATTTAAAAAATTAAAAAAGATTATTTTTAACAATTTAAAAAAAGAGAAGAACAATGCAGAGCAAAAGACTTTTTTGTCCACAGTATTAAGCCATTGTTTTCAAAAGAATAATCTCTAGAGTCTATGTTAACTACATTGTAAAGAGTTGATTTTTCTACACTACTTTCTAGATTCTAGATTTTTCATTTATTATTAAGGAGCAATTGTTTTTCAACTCTCCTTAATTCTTCCCATCAAAATTATTCCAAGGACATTAACAAAATCAAACTATCCATTCAAGCAATAAGAGTTATCTGTGTCTCTGTTTATTATTTGCTAAAACATTTTCTGCTAAATCACTATGGTCTCTCTTCCCCAAACTAGGGAGGAGAAAGGGTTGGACTGGGGGTTTAGAGGTTGGGGAGATGGTGGTTAAGAGACTGAGAAGGAATTGCTAGATCCTATCTATCTTGGGCCTGCAAACTAGATATTCTCAACACTAGCCTCCCCTCCCCAAACCCCTTAAATAAATCCCACAGCCTGCCTCCCAACTCTAAAGCCCTATTTCACAAATATTAATGAAAGCATTTCAATATCTTTAAAGTACCAAGTACACACTGCAAATAGCTAAAAGAGATTATAAGTGGCTCTTGTCCCAAAGAACACATGTAATATGCTTTCATCTAGGTTTATATGAAATTGTGACGAATTCCAAACTTGCATACTAAGTATAAATTCCTGAGAAGGAAAAATGTTAATATAGCAAGAAATAATACCAGGAAAAAAAGGCTTATAAGCTTTGAGAGTGAAAATTATTAAAATTACAAAAAGTAACAGAATCTGAAAGAATAAGAAAACAGAATAAAAACTTCATCAATAACACAGAGACACTGAACAAAAAACTGAATCACATATCAAAAAACCATGAAAGGGAAAGACCAAAAACAATAAAAAAAAAAAAAAAATCTGGTGACTTAACCACAAATAATTTTGACCAAAAGAGCAACTATAAACAGGTCACTCCTATTTTGCTCACATCTGTAACAATACATTAAACCTTACAAATATTATCAATTAGACACTGTAAAGCCATATCCTGCTACCCTGTTAACTGAATTTAATGGTACTCAGTTTTATTAATATTAAATATTGAATTTAGCAGTTGCATAGCAACAAGAAATGGCTCATGTGCTATGCTTGACATTAACAAAAGGCAAATAAGGGAAGAACAAATGTATTCAAAATTTATACCATGATCTCACAGAAAAGCCATGAGATCAATAACAAAATGCCATGGAAAATTAAATAAATACTGAAAAAGACAGCTATGTCATTATGTTCAATCACTAGAGCTTAAAAACCATCTTTATGGAATACATTACATGTGAGGAAATATTCATAATTTTATTGGACACAACCAGTGTTCAAAGAATTCCTGTCCAACACCACAATGGGTCTCAAAGTTGGGTCTCCAGTCTCTTCCTCACAGCAACCTCCACTGTGTTTTTAGACTACTCCTAAAATACTGCTTTGACAATGCCACTATCTGTTCAGAAAAATTCTTTGTTTAAAAAACAAATCCCAAATTCTTAAGTCCAGCAATCAAAGCTGCTTATCATTTGGCTCTAAGCTACCATTAGCAGCAGCCTTATTTCCCACAACTTTGTGCCCATTCTCAGAGCTTGTCATGTTAGTATTCTGATGTACCCAGTCATCCTAATATTTTCTCAGGCCTCTGCATCTCACCTCTGCCAAAATAAATTACCTCGTTCAAGGCACTCTTCAATTTGTTCAACAAATACATGTCTGCTTATTCAACTGACATTAACTGAGAGCTGACCATCTAGCATGGACAATGGCAGGCACTGATAGTGTGAACAGCCAGTGGTGAACAGACATGGTGACTGCCCTCATGAAGTTGGATTTCCAGTTTTCTCATCCTCAGAATTCACTTATCACTCTCCCCTTTTAAATAAATGTCAATTCCTTATGTTTTCTTTGTTTTCTGTCATGTGCAAAGCGCTCTCTATGCAATCTATTCTGTAAAATAAAATTTGTCACAGGCTATCTAAACTTTATTTTTTTGCTTTTCTTTTCATGTATTTATATCTTATCTCCTCAAGGAGATTTAATATTCCAGGAAGGCTAGGCAGGTCTTCCTGTTTCCCTCATTTTTCTCTCTTAAACTAGGACTCTACATGCTTGGTTTGCAGCTTCTGATTTAATCATCTACCTCTCAAAAACAAAAGATAGATTAAAATTTTTCACATATTCCCTCTTCAATCTTAATCATAGTCACTACTTTATTTGTAACCAAAACGGAATAGTAGGTTATGAAAAATAACAGGACAGAAACATATCAAATACATAGCGAACATAAGTCAGTAAGCAATATAGTCTGTGCTTTTGAAACAAAAAATTAAGGATGGAATGAAAAAATGGTTCATGGGTCTTGGGAACCTTTTCTCTGAGGTACAGTATAGACATTAGCAGTTTGAGAGATAAAGAGGTGCTAAAAAGGAAAATCAGAGGCACGTCAGAAAATTAGCAATTTTTACATCAAGGTCCTGGGGTATCTTGTAAAACTTGGTGCTTGGTATAAAAGAGCTCGGTCTCCAACAGAGTAGTATTATTTTATGAAATATCAGTTCAGAGGTGCTTGCTGGTTTAAAAAAAAAAAGGCACGAGATTATATAATAATTCAAAATAATTCAAAACAAAGACCTCCTAAAAAGAGAAAACAATGTTTACATAAAAAATAATGGTGGGGGGAGTGCCTGGGTTGGTTCAGTCAGCTGGGCTTCTGATGCTTGATTTCGGCACCAATGATCTCACATTCCTGAGACAGAACCCCGAGTTGGGAGCACAGAGCCTGCTTAAGATTCTCTCTCTCATCCTCTGCCCTTCCCCTGTTCATGCTTGCATACGCGCACACAGAAAGAAAAGAAAAGAAAAGAGAAGAGAAGAGAAGAGAAGAGAAGAGAAGAGAAGAGAAGAGAAGAGAAGAGAAGAAAAGAGAGAGAAAGAAAGAAAGAGAGAGAGAGAGAAAGAGAGAGAGAGAGAGAGAGAGAGAGAGAGAGAGAGAGAGAGAGAGAGAGAGAGAAAGAAAGAAAGAAAGAAAGAAAGAAAGAAAGAAAGAAAGAAAGAAAGAAAGAAAGAAAGAAAGAAAGAAAGGAAGGAGAAAGAAAGAGGTAAGCAGTATGCCAGTAAAATTAATAGTTAAGTGTAAATAGTTGTTACTGGGGAGCCTAGGTGGCTCAGTCAGTTAAGTGTCAAACTCTTGATTTCAGCTCAGGTAACGATCTTGCACTTCATGGGATGGAGACTGCCTGGGGCTCTACACTTGGAGCCTGCCTGGGATCCTCTCTGTTTCTTTCTCTGCCCCTCCCGTGTGCTCTCTCTCTCTCTCTCTAAATAACATAAACTTATAAATATCTCTCAAAATAATAAAATAAACCTATATATAAACAAACAAACACGATATAATTTAAAAAGTAATGACTTAGGAATAACATCCCAGGGGTGCCTGGGCTCAGTTGGTAGGCATCCCACTTCAGCTCAGGTCATGATCTCATGGTTCGTGAGATCAAGCCCCGGGTTGGCTCTACACTGACAGAGTAGAGCCTCCTTGGGATTCTCTCCCCCTCTCTTTGTCTCTCTCTCAGATGCCCCTCCCCATCTCATGCCTGCTCTCTCTCTCAGAATGAACATTTTTTAAAAATAAAATATGCAATTGAATAGCTGATTTAGACTTGTAGTTTTAGACTGAAACCTTAAGTTTGAACACTGTATTAGAATACTTAAACTTATGAACAATCACATTTATAAGTCTAAATTATGATTCTTAATATTTACTTAGACACGAAGGGAGATTTTGTTAAATACTTAAAGAGAAAGTATAAAAATTTTAATTCATAATTACAGATTAAAATGCTTTAAAAGTTAAACTAAAATATTTATCAGAAATTTAAAATTAGAGTAAGATCTGTATTGTAGGAAAAGTAGGTTTTACATTTATAACTGTAAGTAAAAGTGAATATTAAATTAGAAATCAAAGTAACCATGCCTTATCTTATACACAAAGCCACCTTAAGGATATTATTTTTTAAATATCACTTTTAACAGCAAGAACCAATCGAGTGTTATTATACAGAGCTCAGCAGTGTGGGTATACAGAGGATCTGTTTAAAATATATGCCCTGCCATTAAGATTTACACACATTTCTGCTACCATGCATATACTGGTAACTCTCCAATCTCTTATCTCTTGCCCCAGACCTTATTTCTAACTGCCTGCTCCATTCATATCATCACCAAGATATCCCAAATACCTCAAAAAGTTCAAATCAAAATCATTCTACACTCCTTTTACTTCATCTCAACCAGTGACTCCTGTATTCCTTACCAGGAAAATGGCATCCCTAACCCCTTCAACCTAAACCATTCAGATTACAAATCTCAGTCTGTCTGATTCCATTCTTTCATAAGACAGTAATCAGGTCTTCCAGTCACTGAGTCCTATTCATTCCAATTCAGACAGATCCATCCAAACCTATTCTCTTTTCCATCCCTAAAGTCAGGTCTCACCATCTCTTACCTTAATAATTACAGTACATGTCGTTCATATTATCATTAACTGAGCCCTTAGCTGACATCAGGCTAGCACTGTATCAGGTACTTCATACCCACTATAACAAAATCTTCAGAAGAATACTGTAGAGTAGGTATTATTAGTACCTAGTACACATAAGAAAATCAAAGCAACTAATTTTTTCATACAACTACAAAGAGGCAGAGCCTAGGTTTAAAACCAGGCCTGTGATTCTACAACCCAGGCTCTTCAATTTCTCTACTACGTACTAATAACATCTTTGAACTTTTCATTCATTTTACTACTTCAGCATCCCCCTACACCACCATCCCCAACAGAATCCATCCATCACAATGCTGCCAAACTTTTTCCATCTTTTCTCAGTTTTACCAACTTTGATGGTTTCCAATAATACTGAAGACTTCAAACTCCTGGATGATACCCAAGATCACTGAGGGTCTGTCTAGCCTCATACTACCTTTTCAGTCTCACCTGCTACCATTTTCTACCTATACACACTATGCTCTAGTCAGACTGACTTATTAATCACTACATATATGGCAATGCTTCCATGCCTTTTAAGCATAGCATGTCCTCTACCTAGAATGTTCTCCTGCAACCCTCAATCTAGTTCATTCTAAGGTATCCTTTAGCTCATTCCTCAAGCCCCAGGCAAGCTTAGGAACATCCTCATCAGTGCTGCTTATACTACCACTTATAAACTACATACACTGTAATTATTTTTTGGCGTTTTATCCACTAGATTTTCAGCAAAGAACTGAAGCCTATCTATCTTTCTCTTAATATCAACCTGTTTCTTAAACTAGTCTGTAAATTTTTGTTGGAAGAATGTAAACACACCTTCCTAATTCCTATACCCTTATATTTACCTGAGTGGTTTTAGATTTTAGAATGATTCCACTTTATATGTCTGGCATGTTAAAGACCCAAATAAACAGTTAAGTAAAGTAAATAAAACACAAGGGTAATCGATATCTGATAGAAAAAGGATGGATTTTCTGCTTGAGTTCAACCAAGTTCCCTTTATCTATGAACTAAAACCAGAACATAATTAATGGCTAGCTTTGCTGGTCCAAGAACAGAGATGACAGAATACTTTTTTTCATAAAAAGTTGTAACCACAGCAAAGACAGAAAAAAGAGTAAGATAAGGTCCTGGAAAAGGAGGGGAAAAGAATATGTACTAAGTAACTGGAACATTACCAAAACAATTTCATATATCTACATACATAATGCCATAAATGAGATTCTAAGATGTTAAGTAACCAAAAGAACAAAGGTAGTAAGTAGCTAGGTCAGATGAATTTAGTTCTTTGGAAATCCAAGGGCAGTTGGGTTCATTTTTTCTGTTATATATTACTCTACCCAAACTGTCTTGGGTAGAGTAATTATGTTAAAAAGAAGCCATTTAAATGCAAATCGGAAGTTGATTAGGAATGAGTCAATTACACCAGGAGTTCACAATCTGTGGGCCACAATTCCTTAGAGGAACTCCATCATTACAAGGTCAGTAAATCCATATGAGCACGGTTTGTAAATTAAATAAAAATGTGCTTGTATATACAGCCACTATTTCTTCAAATGCTATTTTGCTGTGAACAAAATATAGGTTTCTTTAAAAAGCATTACTGAATTTGTAATAGTCTTTTGTCATTACATATTTTCTCAAACATACTAAAATTACACTACCAGGTGGGAGATGGGCAATTTCTTTCGTTTTCTTTTTTTTTTAAGTTAAATAATAGAAAATCATTTTCTACTGTTTCTGAGCCTCCTTTTCTTGGTGGACTATATAGATACTGAGTGTCTATAAGTCAGATACTAGGGATGCAGCTGTGAACAATAAAAAGTTCCTATCAAGGAACTTTAATTCTGGCAAAGAAGACAAACGATACAAATGATGATGATGATGATGATAAAATGTATGATAAAAGTAAGTCAAAGTAATGACAGAAGACGACAGTAGAGAGGGGGATAACAACTAAGCCCTGATAAGCCCTGACTGAGTACATGGAGAAAACTTGGGAAGGGAATTAGGAAGGAGAATCTTTAAAGAGGTCAGGAGAAGACTTTAAGTGGCAACATTTTTGAGCACTGAATGCAGTGAGGGATCAATCCACACAGATATCCAAGACAGGAACATTCTAGGCAGATGGAACAGCACTGAAGCAGTATATGGTATGAAGTATGGTATAGCTGAGGAACAGCAAAAAGCTGGTATTATCTGAGCAAAGTGAATAAGGTAGAAGGTAGGAAATGAAGTCAGAAATCTAGAGGCAAGAATCTGTAGGCCACGGTGAGGATTCTGAATTTAAAAGAAATCAACTAGTTTTACCTTTGGGTACTGGTGGAGGTGTTACAGACTTATATTGTTTAAGATTACCAGGTGGGTGCACAGATAACTGATTATGAGGAAAGCATCATTAAAAGACTATCATTACTAGAGGCTTGGCAAGAGATAATGGTGGCTTGAAATAGTATGGCAATCATGAAGGTAGAGAGCGGTGGCTGGATATAGAAAATATTTTGAAGATATAACCAACTTGCTCTGATGATGCACTGGATGTGGAATGGGAGGGAAAAGTATTAAAAACAATACTTAGGCTTCTGGTCTAAGAACTGAGTGAACCTTAATGTTAATTTTCTAAGATGGAGGGGCGCCTGGATGGCTCAGTCGGTTAAGCGTCCGACTTCAGCTCAGGTCATGATCTCATGAGTTCAAGCCCCGCACTGGGCTCTGTGCTGACAGCTCAGAGCCTGGAGCCTGCTTTGGATTCTGTGTCTCCCTCTCTCTCTGCCCCTCCCCTGCTCATGCTCTGTCTCAAAAATAAAAAACATTAAAAAAAATTTTTTTTTTTTTTTTAATTTTCTGAGATGGAGAGAACTGAAGGAGAAACAATTTTGGCACAAAGAAATCTAGTTCAGATTGGGACATGTTAAATCTGACATGCCTTTCACAAAGCAAAGTGGATACATGCAGAAGGAATTGGATAGGTGGGTTTGAGTTTAAAAGGAGAAAGTTTGGGTTCATTGGAAATCAAAGTACAGACAGAATTTAAGGCCTTAAAACTAGAGATCACTTTCAGTTAATGAGGCAGATAAAAATGAAAGGAAGGAAGAAGATTGAATACTGGAGCATTCCAATGCTTACCAATTAGAAAAGAAAAGAGACTGAAAATATGACCAGGTCTCATTTATGGTTATATATCCAGTATCTGGCAAACAACTTCATTGTTAACACTTTAAAAATACGATAGGTCATTTGAACCATTTTATATGGCATGTAATTAAAATAAATAGATATATCTTTCTACCTCTCATACAAGAGAAGATCTTGAAAGGAAGCACATACCCTTCAATATAATCAAACACATTTCTTTCAATTTCTGTAATAGTCATGTTTAAAAAATCACTACTTTTGGGCCACCTGGGTGGCTCAGTCAGTTGAGCATCCGACTTCAGCTCAGGTCATAATCACTTGGTTCCAGAGTTCAAGCCCCACTTATGGCTTGCTACTCTCAGTGCATAGCCCATTTCTGATCTTCTGTGCCTCCCCACCCCCCCATCTCTGTCCTTCCCCTACTCACGCTCTCTCAAAAATAAATAAAAATTCAAAAAAAATTTTTTAATACCAGAAAAAATGACTACTTTATAACATATCTCTAACATACCTTAATATATGGCAGTACAAAAGATCAAACTTTAATTTGGTTCCTACTAAAATAAGCTTCCACAAGTTTATGAAAATTTTAAATTAAAGTTTGAGTTAGTCTTCAGATTTATATACATATTTACATATAAAGTAAATTCTAAATAGACTTTGTCTGCTCAAAAACATTCAGTGACTACCTACTGTCTGCAGAATAAAATCCAAACTATGAAGTGTGGCTTTTAAATCATTCCAGAAGTGAATTTTTCAACCCTCTCCCTTCTAATTTCCTTCAAGGACGCTCAACTCAAAACTATTTTGTTTCTTGAATATAACTTGCTTTTGCTTGTCTTAATCCCTCTTCTCATCCTGTTCCTTTGGTCTAAAAAGGCTTCTCTCAAATCTCAATAGTCTTGATCCTGCTTTGTCTTCAAGGCCATAGATCAAAAGTTCCTTCCAACTGTTATCTTCCCTTTCAATTGACTCCAATATCCTTCACTTTATCCATTCTGAATTTTCAACATGAATGAATATGTTTTATGTGTCCAACTGAATTCTACACTCAATGTTATATTATAATAGAAGGAACACTAGTGTTCAGGAAATAACAGACTAGTGGTTAACAGCATGGATTCTGAAGCCAGACAACCTAGGTTCAAATTTCTGACTTTACCTTTTAACAGTTCTATGGCCTTAGGTAAGTTGTCTTCTTTATTCCTTACCCTCCTTAGCTATGAAATTGTTTTGACCTCAAAAAATTAAGACAATTAAATACTTGCAAACTTTGGAATAGTATCTGGAAAGTGTAATAGAAGCACTATATTATAAAGTGTTTGAGGAAGGAAACAAAGGAAGAATGTATTTTGGTAACTGCTCTTTTTTCCTTATGATTTAAAAGACAGCTACATACAACAGTAACTATAAATTTATGTTGATGAGCATGAAAATCAACAAGGAACACTGGAAAATAAAATGCCACATTTCTACCCAGGAGGATGGATAGCTAACAGTGTACTTGGGGAGTAGGGGAAAGGAAGGTTACATATCTGTAACCTCCTCTTAGATGTTGGTAGAGTGTATGAAATTAATGCTACTCATCATAGCTTCTGTAGGAGTAAACTTTCTAAACTACTGGAGAGAGACAGAGAGAATCTCAATGTAACCATAGACAGGAAGAGGTGGGATCAAAGTAATAGGAAAGCACAGGAAAAAGGCAGGATAAGTTTTAAATAGAAAAAAAATGCAGAAGTTGAACTTTTATTAAGAGAAGAATATTCATCATTTATTGTGATGTGAATCCTGCGTCTTTATATTAAATCTTTTTCCTTTAGAAAAAAATAAATTTATGTCAACGGACATATAATTTATAAAGATGTAATTTTTGACAATAACAGCATAAAATAAGGGGACAGAACTACACAAGAACATAGTATTTTGTATACTATTGTAACTAAGTTGTTGTTAATATGAAATACACTTTTATAAAATAAAATGTTAATTATATATCCCCAGGGCAAGCACTAAAAATCATTAATAAATTGTACAGAAAAATAAATAAAAAGGGATTTAAAATAGTATATTACAAAATATTTATGACACAAAAGAAGGCAGTAATGGAGGACTTTAAGAACAGAACTGACATAAGACATGTAGAAAACAAATAGCAAAATGACAAATATCCTTAATACTAATTGCATTAAATGTAAATGGATGGATTAAACTCTCCAATTAAAAGGCAGAGATGGGCAGAATAGATTTAAACACACACACACACACACACACACACACACACACACACAAAACATGATCCAACTATATGTTGTCTACCTAAGACTCATTTTAGATCTAAAGACACAAAGAGGTTGAGAGTGAAAGAAAAGACAGTCCATGAAAATAGCAACTAAAAGAGAAAGGGAGTATGTATACTCATATCAGACAAAATATATGTTAATACTTGTTCCAATAGGGGCACCTGGGTGGCTCAGTTAGTTAGGTGACCGACTTCAGCTCAGGTCATGATCTCACGGTTCATAAGTTCGAACCCCACCTTGAGCTCTGTGCTGACAGCTCAAGAGCCTGGAGTCTGCTTCAGATTCTGTCTCTCCCTCTCTCTCTGCCCCTCCTTGCTCATGCTTTTTCTCTTTCTCTCTCAAAAATAAACATTAAAAAAATTTAAAAAAAACTTGTTACAATAGACAAAGATATATGACAAAAGAGTCAATCTGTCAAGATTTAACAATTAAAAACACAAGTGCACCTAACAGAGCCCCAAAACATGAAACAAAAAAATGACAGAACTGAAGGGTGTAATAGCTCACTATTATAGACTTCAACACCTCACTAGCAATAATGGATAAAATAACAAGGTAAAAGATACAATGGAAAGAGAAAACTGGAACAATACCATAAATCAACTAGACCTAAAAGACATACAAAGAACACTACACCCAACAAAAGCAGGATATACATTACTTTCAAGTGCACATGGAACATTCTCCACAGTAGACCATATGTTAGACCATCAAAAAAAGTCTCATAAATTTAAAAAGCTGGAAATCATACAAAGTATCTTCAACAATAATGCAATGAGATTAGAACTGATAATGGGAATTGGAAACTTTCCAAGTCAAAAAAAAGTAATTACAATGAAAATTAGAAAATACTTTGAGAAGAATTAAAAATAGCCACAAAACACCAAAATGTATGGGATGCAGCAAAAGTAGTGCTCAGAGGGAAATCTGTAACTGTAAACACCTACATTAAAAAAGTATAAAAAAAAAAAAAGTATCACAAATGGGGCGCCTGGGTGGCTCAGTCGGTTGAGCGTCTGACTTCGGCTCAGGTCATGATCTCACAGTTCGTGGGTTCAAGCCCCGCCATCAGGCTCTGTGCTGACTGCTT